>NC_091496.1:20843414-21147951 GCF_947461875.1 Haliaeetus albicilla | reverse complement strand
ACACACAGGATATGTTTAAGTGCTTTGCTAAATTGCCTTTAACAGTTCGGCTAACTGAATGAGTATACAATGCCAAGTGAGTGAGGAAAGCTATCCTTGGTGACTATTCTTACAATTTGCAAGGGTCTTAACTCTATAATTTCTCCCAAGGCTAAGAAAATTTCAGAACTGAGGGTGACCTTTTAGTGTGCTTAGAAAGCGTACAGGTTTTGTTATAAAAGTAACTTCCCAGAAATACACCAGAATGTAGAGACCGGGTAGGGCTTTTATATTGTTTTCCCAGAATCTACCATCTGAGCTTTAAGTGATTCATGGCTCAGGGAAACACAAAATGACTAACAATTTTTACTTCTTTAAGGCCAGGTTGGATGGGGCTTTGAGCAGCCTGGTCTAGTGGAAGGTGTCCCTGCTCATGGCAGGGGGGTTGGAGCTAGATGATCTTTAAGGTCCCTTCCAACCCAAACCATTCTATGATTCTATGAAAGAGCAGTCCTGGAAAATACTGTGACACGAGCCCAGTCTCTGATCTGCCAGCTTCCCTGCTAACAGCCTAAAGTTCACCTTTGGGGGTGTGTGCCCACACAGACTCCCTGGCAGGATGCAAAGAGATGACTCGAATTATGATGGATGCAAGCTCAGTGAATCACCTGCTTTGCATGAAGTGATAAAAAAAGTATTCCCAAAGTGAAGAATTCAGATCATACTTTGGCTGTTATATGGGAAGCTCAACCTTAAAACTTAGTCATGACCTGCAGTAAGCAGTGTGCTATGTCAAGAGCACCTCTAAAGAGAAAGTTACTTATCACTGCTAAAATGCAAAAGACAGTTCTCTCCCCACTCCTGGAGTGAGTGGGATGGCAGTGAGGAAAGTCCTTACGCTTCTGGAATGATGAGCTGACAATATATCGCCATTTACAGACAGCTGTGGCAAAGCCCCCCTAGCACTAGTGTCATCAATTTTTGCTGTTGCCCAAGTCAGCTGGAAATTTTCTGCCTGAAAGTTGATTTTTACCATCCTTTAAAAACAAACGTGAACAAAAAAAATCTGGTACCTCTTCAAATACAAGGCAGATGCTTTCTATTACAGGAAAGTGGTAGCTTTACTACCTTAAAACAATGCTAGCTTACTTTTTTTAAAACACTACATACATTTATCAGTGAGAAACAGACCCTATAACCACTCTACTTACAGTTTGCTCTGTAGGTGAGATATGGTCCATATAGTGCCTTTTTCAACATACGTCGAACACATAAGCACATTCTCCAAGTATCCTGGAAAGTGACTGTAGCTAACACCACCAAACAAATGGAAAAGGAGATCATTTTTCAAGCAGAAAGAATACGGAAGGAGCTATAAAAACTAAAGCATTAGTTTTTAAACTAAAGCAGAGAAACTTGAAGTAGAGAAAGAGCATTGTTTGAAATTATCTGACAAATAAATGTATATAGCTGGAGACTGTAATAAATCGTGAAATCGGGGTGTGTCATTTTCTTTCCATTGCTTAATACAAAAGAGTCAACGTTGATAATATTACAGAATATTACACTGTGACCAGAACTAACATTTCTGAGCTTTAATGGACTATTCGATTTCACTTTTGTAATCTCTGTAATGACTTTAGGTGCCATTCATGCTGTTAACCCACCCACAAACCAACCACAATATTTTTTCAAATTATGGTCGACAGACTGTCTTTGTTTTGCAATGTTTAAGCAAGCAAGCAAAACTCATAGCTTTCCAGGATTTTTCCACAACTGTCTATTCATTTGTTTGCCATTTTCACTTGCCATCAACAACATAATTGTTTAGTGGAGTAGACTGGGGATAGGGTGGTAGCTAACTCCTGAAACAGCGTTTTCATCACACCTGATGCAAACACACACACAAATCTCTGATCCCATATAGTTGAAGGTTTCATGTTCAACAATCATCTAATTCTAGTTTAGGTCACTCAAAAAACCATAATCCTTCTCTTTTTTCCCACTGTATTTACTACAGTCAAGAAAAGCTTTTGGTGAATTTGTACTGTTTGATGTATGAGAAAAACGTATCTTGAAGTAACAGAGAATTACTTTTAAAATAACTGTTACATGATAGGAGGGAGAAATCCACAATATACATAATGACATCAAAAGACAAAAGTAAATTTAATTTATTAGACATATGTTTCCCATATGGAAATCAGGCTTTTTCATGGTACCTTAAGCCAGATTCTGAGAAGCACTTATGAAAGGACTGATCTCAGTTGAATAGCTAGAACTATTTTCATACAGGGAGTCACACATGTACATGATATATTTATATATACATGTATATAAATAATTTTGGTCAGGCTTCATTACCTTCCAACTGGAGACCCAAATTACTGTCAATAAAACATTACACTAGAGCACTACTACTATATGGGTGGCAAATGACACCTTTATTACAAAAAGACACTTTAGAATACTTTAAAGCATTAGCATTGTGACTGCTTGCTGTAGCCTTTCTTCTATAAAAAAAATTTCCCTAGATACCATCAGACCCATTGCTACAAGTGTCATCGGATACCATGAAAATCTATTAAAAATTTTTTATTTTCAATTTCTTGGATTGTAAAATTTTGTGTTTTTAAAATCTGGTATTGCTGGGAAATTCCAAGGCTACAGGTAAATATAAAATCCCACTGGGAACCTGGAAATCTCTTCTTTCCCAGAAAGGGGATCTGTACTGGCAGAGTAGAGACAGGACATGATTTTCCTTGTGTTGCTCAAGGATAGTGCATCACTAATACATGGTTTGGGGCTGTTGCAATGTAAGGGATTAAGGGGAAGACATTTTTTGCCAACATATTTAAAAATATACATGTCCAATTAGGAAATTGGGAAGCTATTTACAACCACATAAAAGACTAATAATGGAACAGTGCAGATGCAATAAGAGATGGGTAGAATAACAAGAAAAGTATATCTAGCACAATACCAAGATTTATGATAATTATATTGTCAACATAAAATTGTATAAAAGTGTTACTAAAGGTGTGTCTGTTATTCGTTTGATTTTTATCAAATCAGAAACATCTAAATTTTATATATAAATCCACATTCCAAGTTGTTTGGTTTTTTTAATAGTAGGAAGCACAGGCATTAATATGTAAATAAAAAAGTAAGTTGAAAAGTCCAGTGTAGGAGAAGTCAGAGATAACAAAATATTATTTTCTGCATCTCTGTTTTTCCCATATTGCACATCATGAGTGTAATGGATGGGACATTACTCTGGAAGCTAGGAACAGATTTCTCATCTCGATGTTGACTCTAAGTTTGGCCTTGGGCAAGTCAGTCAACATCTCTGTACTTCAGTATACTCAACAGTAGAACAGAGATAATAAAGCTGTATATACACTGTAAATCCCTGAGAGCTGGATTACAGCGTCCTAAAGAAATACTTTGGAAGAGATCAAAAAGCTCTGCAATGCTCTCCAAAGCTTTCTGTCTTACCACTCCCCTATAGATGCGGCCCCCACATTTCTCAAGTTACTACAAGAAGCCACAATTAATTGCAAGTGCTCTGCCTCAGAGTTGGCTGTAAGACCTCAGTTAGAAGTCTTTGCAGTGCCTGATAGTAAGGTTTTAACCGATTGCCTGTGGTATCAAGAAAAAAAGTCAAGACGTTCCCACTCAGCTATAAAAAGGGTAGCTATGCCTCTGCATTGAGTTCGTGAAGTTTAGCCTGATTCCCCACGTTTCCACTTTCTACATCTGTCCTCACGCAAGAACCCTGGGATCAAGCGGATGTGCCGTAAATCAGGATCCTCCCCCCAGCACCTGTCCCCCAGCCTTCCAGCTCTTCCTTCACCCTTACCTCTCACTTGTCCATTTTCTTTGTGGACCTAAAGACCAGCAGACAGGGCAGTGCAGAGCCTCCTGCCAAGAATAAGGGTCATCTTCTTATATGAGCCTTGGAATATACTTATTTCCTTTATGAATTTTGCATGAAGAACTTAACGTAAAATGGAAAATACGATTACCTTCTCTCAGAAGAGTGCTGAGTATTAAATAGTTAATGACCATTAGGCTTTGTTAAGTATCATTTTGCAATTTTGATTTCTCAATTCTAAAGTATTATTCTGGTAGGTATTGCACCTAATTATCAGTCACCCCTGTCTGGAGCAAATATCATATACTTTAGCTGAAGTAGTATTGCAGAATCTCCTTTATCTCATAGCAAAGCTGTTACCTAATTTGGGATAAAACAATTAAGCACAGAATGTTCTTTTCAGGTCCATTTACAGACTTCATTCATTGAATCAAGTCTTTTTGGCATGGGATTACTTTACAAATATGTTGTCTGAACTTCTAATGAACTTCCAGAAGTTATGTGATCGGTAACAGGCTGATAGAACTACCACCATGACATCAGTACAGTTTTCCTTCCTGAGAACTTAAGCTTTATTTTGAGGAACTGTTAAGTATTTAACTATGCAGGTGTACTTTTTAAAAAGGCTTACAATATCTGGCAGGACCAGAAAAACAAATGCTTACATTATGTCAATGAGCCCAATATTCTTTGTAACTTTTATCTTCTTTTATTGGATTAAAAAATTCCCCCAAACAAAACCTTGCTTGGACATTTTTCACCACTTAAAGTTTTGTTATTGAAAGCAAAGTTTGACCCTACTTAAGTAACATAAACTAAGGCCAAGCTAAGTCTTGGGAATATCTTGAAAAGATCGAGTGTCCATGTCACAGAATTACAAAAACAGAGAATTTATTTACAAAACTATAAACTTCAAAATAAAAGTCTGGATTCTCTGCATCTTAGCATATTACAGGAATTAGATGACTAAATTACATAGTAGGGAATGTATTTGAAAAATTGCTGAAGCAAAAAAGTAAGGGAAAAAACAATGAATATGAGAAGGCAGTGCTTCCTGATAATTATCATCCTGTAATCTAATTGTACAATAATCTGACCTAAAAGAATTAGAAGAAACTGTATAAAAGCTCTTTTTTAATGGATAATTAGTTAACTAAAATTATTTCTTGCTTAGTCTATATAATATTTTTTTATCTCTGAATTTAAGAAGCAGTTTATTTTCAAACTGTGATTTCTGAATTTAAAATTTTGCTTGGTGGTTGTATGTGTCATATTTACTCAATCACTATTTTCAGATTTTTTTGTGGACATTGTTTGGAAATAGCTTAGTGGAATTCCACTTTAGAACATGTCTTCCATTTGTAACTATAATGACAATTCAAAATACTATTCAGGTAGAAAAATGATCAAAGAAAAACACGTAAGAGCCTAGAGAATGAAGTCACTGATTGGCAGAAACCAAAAAGGGCTTGGATTACTCCCCAGTGAGAATCCTCTCATTCTCCTATGAAGACCAGTTTCAGATCTGAATCTGGCTTTTAAAACCATCTCCTACTTTTATACTTAGCCAAATAAATAAATAATAATAAAAAATCAGATGGGTGCTCTCCCTAAGCATTTATGGCCAGTCTGCATTGAATAATGGAGTCTTTTTCAAAGGTCTTTGACTTGGCTGCAATAGGGTTCATGCTCAAAATCGGAATAGCTGTCAGCCACAAAGAAAGAGGCTTATTTGCTAGGACATAAGAGTGGGCTAACCCCACCTTACTGTTTTCAGGACCCCAGCTCAGAGAGCTGATCTGTGTGGTTTGGAGGGATGAGTCCCTCTGGAGCTAGCTGAGGACTCTCGGCACCACGTTGCCCGGAGTGCTATAGACATGCTCTCACACATTTCACATTTAGATTGGTTGGGGCCCTCTCCTTAGAAACCTCACCGCACCTGGATATTGGATTGTAGTTTGATCTGCAATTAATAAAAAGTACAATCAAAAGATAGGAATGCTGCATCTCATTTCCATTTGTCCTCCAGATTCTTAGAAATCCCGGACAGATGTTTTAATT
Organism: Haliaeetus albicilla; assembly: GCF_947461875.1. Classification (NCBI taxonomy): domain Eukaryota; kingdom Metazoa; phylum Chordata; class Aves; order Accipitriformes; family Accipitridae; genus Haliaeetus; species Haliaeetus albicilla. The sequence continues at coordinate 21,142,034 of NC_091496.1, read as the reverse complement.
CACAATAAAAAGACATGTAAAAACTAAAACTCACTGTGTGTTCAAGAAGAATATAGAGCTCTGTGTTGACCTAGTGTTTCGAGCTCGCTTTCATACACTGTACAGTTTTCATTCCACTAGTAATTTATTTTAAAAAGCCATCACATGGAACGCTTCAAATCAAGTCAACGACACTATCCATAACAATAACATTGACTAATGTGTGGTATTTAAACAGTGTTTGTCCTCTTCAAAGCATTTTACAAATATTACTTTGTGATCAGCTGAAGAATAAGAAAATTTTGGATGGAATATTTTAATGCATAATCCTTTGATTAATTAATATTTATAGTGTCACTTTTATCCCTGGCAGAATGCTGCAGATTTATTTGGAATTCCCTGGAAGGATTTTGGCCTGCTTTATTTGCCTGCCTTTCTGGGAGGTATTAAGCACAAATCTGAAACATTAATGTTGGAATAGCATCACTTTTTATGCCGTGTTCTTCATTTTTGCCTCTTGAATACAGTGCTTTGCAGATTTTGGACAGACAACTGAAAGCAGTAACATCAAAATGCATCTTGGGCCATTTAAAAATTATCCTTCACATAGCTGATCAGCAACACTAAGGGAGATGGGGCCTTACCCTGTGCAGCTCTCCAGAGGCAGCAACTGCAAACTGTGAACATGAGTAAGGGGTGAGGGCAGATGGGAAGAAGTATGTGTGCAAAGAGTTCCCAAGGACAATTTCTAGCTTGCAAATACTTCAGAAGCGCCAAGGAAATTACGGAGCCATAGAATGGGCTGTGCTCCAAAATGATCACCTGGAAACACAATGGGAAAAAGATTACAGGAAAGATTTTATCGCCTGCTATAGCTGTTTTGTGCTATTCTTGAGACAGAGAGTCACTGTAGAGAGGTTCTGGGAAAAGCTCTTTGGTGTGGATAACAGCCAAGCAAGCTGCAATTTCAGGAGCTCCCAGGAATTCCCAGGAGCATAAGCTAAGTAGGCCAAGTTTTAGGGTTTGGGGTGGTTTTTTCTGTGTCTGATCTTTATACCTCCTGACCCAAAGTAAATGTCAAAAGCTCCTGCTCTGAGGCAGGCTGAATACTCCTAGGGCTGACTTAAATTTCCTTTCTCATATTAAATTTTGTGTAGATAGATTGACTGGACGAGCAAGCGCTTCGATATATTTTCTATCTGCTCACAGAACCTCTTTTTTTTCTGGCATTCCCTTCTGTCACTGAACATACCCCCTTTAAGGGTAGACAGTGATCTGGTGAAACATCAGTTCACTGTAATCTCCACCTGCCTGTACCAAGATAGCCAATGTATGTATATTTCTACCTCTTTGCATTGCCTATGTGTAGAGAGCCTTTATTTGCTTTTTTTTTTTCATTTTATGACCCTAATGATTGCTTCAGAGATCATATGACTCAGTCAATTGATAACTTCAGGATAACAACCATTAATGACCTGAGAAAGAGGTACTTTTTTTTTCTTAGTGGACCTGTAGTGCATCTCAAATGTTTTGTAGTGATTTGTGGAATTCCAGGTAAATGATTCTTCTAAATAGAAATTGTGTTACACTGGCATAGTCCTTCTGACAAAATCCAGTAGTTTAATACAGAATTTTCACTTAAGTAGTGCACCTCTGGCTTTCTATAAGGTGGTTTGGTATTTCAATGTATCATCTAAAACATTTTGCTATTCCCAGTGATGAAAACAGTCACCTGGCAATTGAAAGAAGGACAGAGTTAAAAAATAAGATACCAGGTAGGAGGCATTAGTAGCTTCATGAACATGTATAAAGAGTTCAGGTTTCCTTAGGAATTAACACAGATCCTCTCTTTTCTTTGGCATTACCTTTTATCATAGAGAGTGTCCCTATAAGCATACACAGTGATATAGGGAAATGTCTGTTCAATCTAATTTCTGCCTAACCATTTCAGGATTCTCATTAGTGCAGATTTATTCAAAAACCAATATGGAACATGTTAGCTTAACAGTACAGAGGCACCAAAATAATAAAAATAAAGATTTTGTATCACTCTACATTTTTAACAGTATATTAAACAATTTTCCTCTTCTAAATTTTGCAAGGGTTTGCTTAATTAACAGAATATAAGATAAGCAATTTGTAAGTAAATACTGTGTTTCAGTATCTCACTAAAACTTCCTTCAGATGGAGCACTGCCTGCTTAATACTTCTGCAGAATCTGGTATACATTGGTTTTTCCAGCTTCTGTTCTCAGATCACAAAAACATGAGGGAGCCTCCTTCAGCAAGTTAAAAAACCCAGACATAGTCTTTTTCTGAAATCTTTCAACCACAGTTGAACATCAAACAAGGGACAGGCAGTCATTAGGGCAGCACCCTTTTCCTGGCTCTTCTAGTGAATTAGCTGGAAACTTCACAATGCCTTCAGTTGCCAAATTAGAGCATGGAGATTCTTTTTCTTTGTAGTTGTTACATGGCTTAGTAACCATTGCAAAAGATTTATACCTATACTTATCCTGAAAGCATCTGTTGCTCCATTCCAAACATGCAATACTTACGTTGTTTCTCATACTAATCTTTTTTTATCCCTCCCTGTTAACTGCTCAATCTAACTGAATTGATTGAAATTTTTTTTTTTTTTTGCATCAGTTGAGTTTCTTTCTCCCTGTTCTTTCATATAACAGACAACAGGTAACCATGAGCAACCTTCAAACATCTCTTAACTAATAAAATTTTTGTATACCTGCCAGCTACTGTTAGTTGCAACAAAGGCAATTATTCTTTTATAGCACAGAAAAAATAACGTACCAATCTTAGCTATATTGCAGATAATAAACTTAAAAAGAACTCTTTGCAGTTCAAAAAAACAAATGAATTTTTAAAGTTTCATGGCTGAACATTTAATTGAAGTTTGGCTGACAGCTTGGTGGTCTTGTCTGAATATTTGTTCTAATCTTGAGTATTCATCATACATATGTAATTAGGAGATACCAGGCGAATAAGCATGTAAGGGCTTTGTGGTCTTTCTTCATTCGTACTCTCTGGCAATAGTCCTGTTCCTGTGGCAAGATACTACACCTGATCCTCTTAACAATAAACCTACACTACTTCTGACACAGGACCATTTCTTTTGCATCCCATATTTGATGGTACAAAAATGTCAGAGGTCCATCTGTGGAATAAAAAAAAAGAACTTAACCAATGAAGAAGAAAGTAGAGAGAAGGAAGAGAGCTTGTACCCGCATTTGACTGAAATTTAGGTAAAGTACCACCTACAGACAGTTATCCCTGTGGGAAGTTAATAAGTCTGAAGTGCTTCTTTCTCTCAGTACTGTCTATAGAGAGAGTTGATAACAACATTAGTTGTAATTTAAACATCTCATTCAGATGGCTAAAATCAGTAAGATTAATCAGGGTTTTGGAACTGACAATTTTCTATTGCTCATGTTATAAAGCAAGTTTTGGAAACACAGCTGGATTTCACTCCTTTGACACAGGGTCAGACCTTCAAAAGAGCTTAGGCCTCAGCTTCTAACTGCTCCAAACCAGTATTTTTCAAGTTTTTCAAAGATTTTCCAAGTGAGGATTTTCAACACATCAACCAGTACATATTCTGAACTTTCCTCAAAAACATGAATCACTCCAGCTTATGAAGATGATCTGAGTTCCTCTGGAAATATGGTCCTGATTCTAAGTTCTAAAAGTGTGACCCTTAAGATCTATGTCTGTAAGCTGATTTGTTTGTCATACGACAAATGCTTATAAGGCAACTGGATACAAGTCAGAAGTCCATATATGCATATAAAGTTTTATTTTTCAGTAACAAGTTCTGTATTCTTATTAGAATTTTCCCATTTGCACTAGTCTTTAAAATAAAAGTCATCTGGAAAGTTTATCTTGAAAAACAAAACCCAGAGACTTCCCCCCTTCCTCCCCTCTATGGTCTGTCTACAGATATTGTTACAATTCAACGCAACCTTTCAGATCATTAAAATGCCGGAGTTGCCTTAAGAAAGATCATGGTGTTCCTTGACTCAAACACCTTGGTGATGCTGATTGCACAGCTTAACACTCTGTTCTGCATCCGGGAAGAGAGTGTAACAGAGGAGCTGCCATCATTCACCAGTGTGCAAGCAGAGTGTACCTGCTACAGTCACCTGCTTGGACACGAACAATAGCTGGGTAACCCTGCTTACTCTTTTCTTCATATATACACACACTCTAAAAAAATAGAAATGCTAGCTTTAGTGCCAGCCCAGACGTGTATTTCTAAAGGTCAGCTTAATTCATCAGAAGTAGTTGAAAATATGCCAGTTGAAAAGATGTCTTTCCACTGGGTCTTTTTGCTCTTGTGAACAAATGTTTCTTAATGTTGAATACCTACATAAAGGGCAAGTTCTCCCTGCAGAACTGCACAGTGCCTTTCTTACTGACACTGGGCTCTCTCTCCATATATAGACTTTTCCGTCGCACAGAAATAACAGTTTAAATATTAAACTCAATACACTTCATGAGGGACTGGGGAGATGTGTCTCTTTTTTCCCCAATATAAATGTGGAAGTAAAGGGTGGTGTTATTTCCTTTAGCACAATTTAATCCTATCATTTTAGCAAAATCCGTAGTATCAACAGTCTGCCATGCTGTCCAGTACATACAGCTTATGGAGGTACAAAGGGGATTTGGAGACCCAAGATGAGCACTGGCTGGTGTTCCGTAATGGAGGACCCAGGCTAGAGCACCTCATTTTGACTCAAGCTTCACGTTGATGCACTAAATCTATGCCTCTGTATGAGAGAAAGGTAATACATCAAAAGCGTGGGGAGATAACAAGCACAAACTATCGGCAGTGCAAATGTGGAAGCTGGTAATCTCTGCTGGGTACGTGTGAGAAATGAACAGGCTGCAGGCTGCTCAAGACTCTGGTTAACTCAGGAAGAGGAAGAAGCCAGAGTGACTTTGAGTCTGTTTCTGGGCAAAACATGACAATGGTGATATCAACAGTAATATGAGCAGGAACTACATATTTTTTTGCACATTCTTGCGTACCACATTCTTGGATGCCAGTGCATTATAAACACATTAATTCATAAAGACAAAGGATTTTATTAATTTTTATTAATATACTTAATGGAATGTTTTTGAAGAATCAACATTTTCTGCATGATTTTGCTATAGACCTTTTTTCAAAAAGGTAGATCAGTGAATTTTAAAAAAAGTAAGGAAAACTTATCTTTAATGAAAAATAGCTATTCTTTGTTTTCATTGGATTGTTACATTTTTTGGCAATTACCAGAACTTTATAAGAAGTAGATAGGCATGAGAGATGTCAGGACAAGCAGCAGAACACATAAAATAACTGTGGTATTAAGAATACCTCTAACAGTTATGTATTAAAGGGTTAAGAAGAAAAGTTCACACTGAACTACTGCCATTTTTCCAATGCGTAATAAGTAAATATGCCAACAGAATATCAAGTACAGAAAACAGGTGCCATTAGATTTAACTACACAGTTCTTCACATCAAAGGCTAAAATGGGCTACACATTGCATAAGATTCTATTTTTAATGTGAAACTCTTAGAAGTAGCAGCATATCTCTAATTAAAGTTACATAACAGTGAAACCAAGGGCTAATGAATTACATAGAAATAATATTCATATTAAACTATTTACAAATGTAATCGTATGGATTCTTAGGTGTCGTGGTTGATTGGTTAGAGACATACTAAAATGTTGCTTTGCTGATTGAGTTTAATACCAAACATGACTGAGAATAATACCAAAAGGGCACGATTCCATAGTTCCAAAGTTTTGGAGGAAAGGGCTAGAATGAGCACTGTTTTGTATGAAGTGGTGTAACAGACACTAAGAAGTATCTCTTCTAAAGCTTTAGCTATCTTCTTTGCATGTTGCATGAATACATCAAGTTTTTCAGACCATTGCATGCTGCAAAGTTTGGAACCTAAGTTTTCTTAGCCAGGACTGGAAACTGCTGAAAGGAGAAGGTTAAATTCATCACTCTGCTCAGGGCTCATTCTCACTAGAACACGTTATGAAGTAGATATTCAAGCCAGGCCAAGGCATTTAAGTGCAGAAGGACCAACAAAAAGCAATGGCACTTATATATCTATATCACTGAACTATTTTTGAAACTCTGCAGAGAAATAAAGTATTTTTATGTCTCATGCATACATGTTAAATATACACATACTTACTGCGTGCAAGTAACTACTACCTAAATGACTGCAAATAGCTTGACATCAAACCACGCATGCTTCATGCACTGTGACAAGTTGAGTGAGGAACCTAAGATCCAAAAAGCTTCAGGGTGGTATCCTTCCATTCCTCTTTTCATTACTGCAGCTAATGACACTGGCTTGTACAGTACTTCTCTGCATAAAGCAGATTTTGTCAGACTTATAGAAGTGCACAAGCCATTCAGCATAAAGGTTTTGTGACCTTCTGATCATTTGCAATTCAGAAGCTATCAGCAGAAGTGTTGTGGAAACACAAAGATCAAGAACAAAAGGAAACAATAAAAAAATGAAGACAATAACATCATACATTGTTTTTTCCAGATTGAATAGATGTGGAGATATATATTTGATACCTGCACAAAATAATTAGAGAGCATTTATTTCTCTGACTCCAAACCAAAAGATTGTATCTGTTGGTAAATTTAAATGATGCTAACCTAAACCAAATATTCATTTCCCTTCTAATTTCTCGTCCTTGCTCATCTTTAGTTTCTTATGAATTTATAAAGTACACAGCTCAGAAGCTTTAAAACAAAGCAACAATTATCATTTGTCTGAAGACCTTTCTACCTTTTTTTTCCCTACCTTTTTCACCTTGTTATTGTTTTCCTGTTTTATTTATATTTCTGAACCCATGGACACACTTTTGTGCTACAGTTGTGTGACACACAAGGAAGCATGCAGGAGGTGGAAGCTGGGACAGATGACCCAGGAAGAACAAAGAGACGCTATTCAAAGAGGCAAGGATGGGGTTGTTAAAGCCAAAGCCCACCTGGAGTTGAAGCCCATCTGGCAAGGGACATGATGGGCAACAAGAAGGGCTTCTACAGGTACATCATGAGTAAAGTGAAGTCAAAGGAAAATGTGGGCCTGCTGCTGAATGGGGCAGGGGAGCTGGTGACAAAGCACACAGAAAAGGCCAAGGTACTCAAGGCATTCTTCTCCTCTGTCTTTACCAGTGAGACTGGCTTTCAGGATTCCCAGGCATCTGAGACCAGTGAGAAAGTCTGGGGCAAGGAAAGCTCACCTCCAGTGCAGGAGGATCAGGTTAGGGAATATATAAACAAACTGAACAGACACAAGTCAATGGGACCCAACAGGATGCACCCATAAATGCTGTGGAGGCTGGCTGATGTCATTGCAAGGCCAATCAAATTTCAGTTATGGTGACTGGAGGAGGTTCCTGAGAACTGGAAATGTCACTTCTGTCTTCAAGAAAGAAAGTAGAGGTCAGCCCTACCTCAGTGGCTGGTAAAGAGATGGAGCCCTTGCAACAAACGTGGCCAATGATATCCTGGGCTGCATTGGGAGGAGTGTCTCCATGGGGTTGAGGGAGGTGATCCTTCCCCTCTACTCAGCACTGGTAAGGCCACATCTGGAGTACTGTTCTGGGCTGCCCAGTACAAGAGAGACATAGACATGCTGCAGAGAGTCCGGTGAAGGGCCACAAAGATGGTTATGGGACTGGGGCATCTTTCATGCAAGTGAAGGCTGAGAGAGGTGGGACTGTTCAGGCTGGAGAAGAGAAAGATCAGAGGGTTGTTATCCATGTGTCTAAATTTCTGATGGGGGGGTGTAATGAAGACAGACCCAGGCTCTTCTCAGTGGTGCCCAGTGACAGGACAAAAGGCACAAACTGAAACACAAGAAATTCTGTTTGAACATAAAAAACCTCCCAGTTTACTGTAAGGGTGGTCTCTGGGACAGGTTGCCCAGAGACATTGTGGAATCGCCATCCTTGGCGATATTCAAAAGCTGTCTGGATATGGTCCTGGGCACCTGGCTCTAGGTGACCCTCCTTGAGCAGAGAGGTTGGACTACGTGATCTCCAGAGGCCTCTGACAACATTAGTGATTTTCTCAGTCCTTTTGACTGTATAGAGATTAATTTCCTAATTCTTAGTTGTCTTTTTCATTCTCTGTTTCTCTCCATTAAGAGGTCAGTGACCTTAGATCTCCATGGCATGTTAAGTAATCTTTTTGTACCAAAAAGTAACTTCTTTCAACTTTGAATTAATTGACACATTCATAAATTTTTCTGCCTCCTTTGTGTGCATCTTTTACAAAAAATACCCGAATTTCCATATTTTCCTTTGCAAACAGAGCAGTTAGTAAAATATTCTTCCTAGGCAATAGAAATACCTGAAGATAGCAAGTAGTGAGCAATCACAGATTCAACTCTTAAAACCCTCTTTTTATATCACCTTTAGGAGAGGTGATGCAGAATGGTTCACACCAGCCCTGAGGTGAGGAATAAACAGTCCAATGATGCAGCCAAGCATCAGCACTCTTCCCAGCTCCTCACCTCTGTGCCCATGCCTCCAGGCCCTGCTCCACAGAGCGCGCGTGCCTCACACCACAGGCTTTGCTTTTCCTCAGTTCGTGTTTAGCGCTATTGCACTCAGCAGCCGTACTGCGGCCGGCAGCACAAGAGTAAACATGCGACACAGTGACACTGTCTATATTAAGAGCACTCAGCGGAATTTTGACCTAAACGTTAGCTTTCATAAGAATAATGTAGTGCAGTGGTTCTCTTCCCTGTGCTCTGTGATTTGTTGTATCACTATAAACTTTTCAAGGTATCTAGATCATTGGGTATTCACAAAACCTACTTCATGAACAGAAATAGATGATGGCCATTCTCTGGCTGGAATATAAACATCCTTTAGTGATGAGTTACCCTGTAGGAATCCTAACAAGGCAATTCAAAACCTAGATTGAAAATTATTATGAGTAGGTTTTGGTTTCATTGCCTTCTCTGATTCTTTAGCATAACTTTATTCATATATCTATTTATACTCATGAGCATGTCCTGGAATAACTTTGCCACTATACTACAACATCCCCATTGTAAATACTTTCCAGCAGGAACAAGAGAAGCCAGTTTCCCAGCCAAGAAACCAGACTTCAGCAGGAAGTGATCTCAGTAGGCATATCCTTCATTTCTGGAGTTATTTGCTTGAGCCAAAAGTCAGATGAGGACACATCTAAGCATACAAACCAGAGTAAATAAAATGTGCTACAAATTAAAGGGAGATCAGTCAAAAGAGGACATATAAAGTACATTAGGTTCTCTTTCTTTTGTCAACAATACACACTTCTGCAATTAAAATAGTAATCTTTTCTAATTTACATACTGAAGTGATAAAGCATTATTTAACTCTAAACATGATCCAGATATTCTATTGTGATCTAAATACATATGTGGATTAAAGGGGTATGTTAAAAAAAAGTGTCTGTCTTCAGATGAAGAAGGGTTGTAAACCTTATACAATGGCATGAGGCATTGTAACACACATATTGAATTTCTTCCAGGAAGCAGAGAAGGTCTTTTCTTTGCATGCTCCTTATGCTCAAGACAGTCTGTGAAACGTAAGTTACAGAGGCATTTGACAGTGATAAATTGAAGCCTCAGAACATATTCTTATCTTACTAATTTGCAAATGCTCATTTCACTTTTTGCTAAGATGTGAGGACAGTTTATGAATCAGGGCTTTGTAAGTATCTGACAATATTTAAGGATTTTTTTTAACACCATAATTACAATTATTTTTCCATAGGACACCTACTTATTTAGTAGTTATGATGGAAGGATACTTTGAATATTGTAGCTGATACTTTGTGGTTTCCATCACTCAGTACGGAGCCCTGTACTTACTGTACATCATTCACCTCTGAATACATCATTGTCTATTTCCTTGTGATCTTTTTTGTGCTGCTATCAGTATAATACCTGACTATACTGGAGATGATCATGAAAAAACTCTTGACAGTATCTGTGTGAGATTTACTGGCATTATTACTTCCATGTCTCAGGGACAGGAGGACTATTGCTAGAGTCCAAGTCATTCCTAAGCAAAACGTTTATCTTCATCTAGCCTTCACCCAACCCTTCACCCTAATCTTCTTGTAACTTCTACCCCTCCTTTAGCTCTTCACCACTGATCATTCTACACATTGGTGCATCCTCCCTTTCTAGGCAGCAATACAGGAAACAAAAGACAAGCTCATAGCCATTTTTCAGTACCTAATATGACAGTAGTCCCTGACAGCTAAGAGCAGCAACTTTAAGGAAAATTCTGCTCGAACCTTTCAGCCTTGGACTTAAGCATGCCCAGGTCAAAATAAATCTTCAGGTAGTTTGTCTACACCAATAATTTCTATTATGAATGTGGCTCTAATGAGCCTCAGATTCAAGAAGACTCGCAGTTTGGCCAAGTATTCACAGATGTGGCAACAAGTGCATTTCTGACATCAGAATGACCTCACTGTATTTGTTGCTAGACAGAAAATATAAGATAACTCAGTGCAATACCTACCAGCAGTTCTGACATTGGCCATGAAATGCGGTTTTTCTGTCCTCAGAAAAACCCAGACAAATCACATCTGATTGAAACTTCTTCCCCTTTCCCTCAGCAGTGAAATTACACAGGAGGGAACCTTTCAGCTCAAACAGTTAAAGTTTGGCAAACTTACAAGCAAATGAAGACTAGAATGCTACAGTGGAAATTATTGGGCAACTTTATAGGGCTTCTCTGTGTGTTCTCCATAATACATAATGAAGTAACTAAACCAAAAAAGCTAGAAAAACATATAAAGTGTCATGAAAAATAAACCTTCCTGATAATTGTAGAGAAAATAAGTCAGAAGAGAGCGGAGAAATGAATAAATACATTTTACTGAAGCCTTTAAAGAGAATAAAATTCCCGGTTGGAACTTTTTGATTTTAAATTCAGTTTTCTATCTAATTTTTGCTCTATTATTAGTCTATAACACTTCACTCTTACGGACTCTTGTGAAACATGTATGTCCTTTTTGAATACATCTCATTCCTAATAGATAAGACATAATTGTATTAACACAATTAATCATTAAAACTTTTTAATGAACAATGATTCATTCAAAATATTAACCTATTTATAGTTAACTTTCCAAACCTGCTAAGGAACAGGACAGGAAAAGAGAAAAAATGTATTGTACTAATTTTCAACATAACGTGCTTTTTTTTTTATATTTAAGGAGCAGAGGACTACTTATAAAAAATCAGCAAAAAAGGCTGGCAATATTACAGTGTGTCAAAATACTGAATTGTGCTACAAGCACTTGTCTCCACTGATGAGTAGTCATTTCTTGAGAATTAAGATTTATGCAATGCAGAGTTTCTTTTGACTTCCATGAATTTGATCCAGGCACTCAGTGATGATGAAACAATATATTAAATCACTTGTTCCACCAGAACTTTCCAATCCAAAACTTTTTAAGGGTTACTCAAATCTCACACAAATCTGTTGGGAGCAGAAACCAAAGGGGTATTTTAATCCCTCATGCAAGATTTCTAATAGCTTTTTTACACATAGGCTGGAAATATCCACTGAACATCTGTACACAGCACTAATGAGAAATCTGTTAATTTATTATATGAACCCAAGAACTCTTGACTTTTAGTTCCAGTGATAAGAACGAAGTACAAAGAAAGGGGGGGGGGGATGTAGAGAAAATACTTTCCAGAAAGCAAGAAGTAATTCTTTACTTTGAGATTTGTAAATATTCTGGAAAATTAAAACAAAATTTGAAAAAAAAAAAGATAAAAGAAAACAAAGCTAAATGCAAGTACAATCCTTCATGATATTAAAATGGTTCTTCATGAAAATTTAGCTATCTCATTTTTTGCTCTTCAAGGGCTTAGGTCTTGACTACGCTTCAAATTAAGATATTTTTGCAATATCAGGAGTCATAGCTGTATTGGTTTTAATATGGTTAGTACAGATAGCAATAGCAATAAAGATGAGATCACATTCGTTTCAGAAAAGTCTATATAGAACTGGCAAGGGCCATAAGAAACATCCATATATTTCCCTCCTGCTGAAGTTTGTCGTTTTTATTATTACTAACTAAATTAAAACCAGCATGGATATCATACTCTTCTGTTCATTACAAAGACATACAAAAGCAGGGGTACACAAACTGTGTCTGAGTACGACAATTCATTTCAGCTATAGTGCTTCCAACTGTCTACTCTCTTTCCTGAAGGCTCATCAGATACCAGCCTGCAGCAAGCTGCAGGTGTGGTGTTCTGGCTCTGGCAGTTTGCTTTCTAATATCATTTTTCTTGGGAAAGTACTGTATCTCTATTCCATCACACAACCAAATTTCACGTGTTGCTCTCATGTGGCTTTTAGAGGTTGCTAATGGACCCAAAGGACTGAATGGACTGACGGACCAAGGAAGGGCGGTGACTCAATACAAGCTGCTATCTCCAGAATAACAAATCTGGCATATTGCCACCTTCTTTTCAGTGACTAAAGTGCTGTTGGGAAAGAAAGTGATCAGGAACAAACTCCAAATACTGTTCTAGTAACAACGTGCTGCCTCTGGCTACTCTTTTTTCCAGAAGCTGTACTAAATCGGGATAAGACAAGAACTGCCTTCACATAAATATGTGTACATGTATGGGGCAGTACATCAAAGTAAGTCCAGTGTTTCCATGTGTGGCACATCAAGTCATGACGACAAAGAAAATCATCATGGTCTTCAGAAGCCTCCACTGGCATTTAGGTGGCCTACTGTGGCAAGAAAGTTGGCTTACTGTGCTCTAAGTCTACACAGAGAGATTGTTCCTTTGAAAAGTTTGAAGTCTGTGCATAAGGCACAACATGTGAAATCAAGGCTTCATTCTCTACTTAGTGGAAGCAATTACTATATATAAAGATATTTTATCACTTCAGAATACATACACTAATTATTTTTATGAAGTATCATCATACTCATTCAGAAATGTGTTTCTTTGCACAATTGTAAATTTTCATATCAACTTAAGATGGAACAAAAGTCTATCTTCACTAAATTATTACATACTAGAGGCTGCCTTTTCTAGAGATAGTAACTTGCTAAACAATTGAGAAATTATTTAGTACATGAATGAAACATATACACAGGCAAAAAAGGTTATATTAGATTAGAATCCTGTAAGAAATCAGTGATCTTAACTAATTAAAATCTAAATGCACAAGAGTAAGAAAATATCAGGAAAAAAATTCAAACAGCCCAAATAGGGGAGCTAAAGAAAAAAGTTTCTCAAGAATTAGATTTCTGGTAACTAAACTACAATTAAGAAGGAAAAAAAAAAAGACAAATTCACTTCCAACGGAAATGCACATGAGATCCCTAAAAGTTTAGGTATACATATGGGTTAAATTTGTTGAAAAGGTCCTTGAAACCAAAGGAAACAAAGAGATGAGGCATGGATGAGACCCTTATAGAAGGATGCCTGACTTTTAACTCTTCCCCAAAGAATTTTGGCAAGTTGGTACTTAGATCTTAGAATGAGATCATATGTTTCTATCCAAGTAACTAGTCTTTCTGCAGATTTAACTGGGATGTCAGAGCACTGTCTATACAAAGGTTTACATTTGGTCTAAATTAGACATGGCACCACTAAGAATCATGACACATTTGTGTAGCCAGCAATAAATTTATAGCAGTCATAGAGTCTCTCTTCCCTCAGTTGGACTTGTAAATATTTCCTTTGGCAGTAGACTGTGAAAGAAGCCATACTCAGTACTCTTAACCTGATGATGAAGTCATACCATACAGAAAAATATCATAGGAGAAAAAGTGAATAAATCATCTCTCCTATAAAAACAAACCAACAAATAAATAATTAAATACATTCACAAAAATATGCCAAGAAAGGTGTTCCAATTATATGCAGGTTGCAGCTGAAAAAAAGAGAAATTTATTTACATCAATCTTGCAGAGGGAGATTGAAATTTAAACCTGGTCTACCAAAACTGTCACCAAGATTTATAGCTTTCCCAGATAGAGAAGGATAAGTTTTAGCAAAACCGGGTCATTCATAGTTGGGGTGGAAACCAGTTGTTACTCATTATTATTCTGGTTATGACTCAAAGGGGAAAAAAGTTCCCTAGACAAAATTCAATGATATGGGTGGAGCTTTCCTTTGAATTTTTGGTTTCTTTGAACTCAGTACTCAAAGCAAAACTTGGGGGATATGAATCCACATGAAATGAAAAAGTTAATGTGGACCTCTTTTGAACCAATTTGCTAAGATCACACTGCTTTTGCTATAAAGCTCCAAAGCAGAAAACTATTTCAAAAATGCCCAAAATTTGGAACAGAGAGCAGACATTTATAATAAACTTTCTGGAATGCTCAAAAGTAATTCCATGAGGCCCAGAATACTATAATTCAATAAGAGTTATTAATTTTGCCACACTGTAAGACACAGCATGTCTCCAGCTTCTCACAATCCACTTACAGAACACAGAAGAAATACTTCACTAAGCTGGGAGTCAAGCTAAGTAAAGTTTTAGCTTTAGGAAGATATTTTGGAATTTGAAGCCATTAAACCAAAGTCCAGGTGAAATTGATAGCAATCCTACACCATGTTCTCCTCAGGACTATAATCTTCGCATCTCTCACATGAACCTGAGTGCATACTAGAAAACCACTTTCATTATGTTTTATAACAATAGTATAATTTTATACCTACCTAAAATGCACCAAAGGTGGCCTTTTAGTTAAGATATTCAATTTGGAAAGTAATTTCCTGATTGTCTCTCACTGAACTTTGATTCACCACATGAAGCATTCCCAGAGTGTGAGAACTGGCTTCCCTGTGGAGAATAACGGACAAGATGGTTCAGAGGTGCCCACCTGACCGTTGGAGCTCTCATGGGCATTCTAATTCAGAGAGACCAGGTGAGCAGAAAGCGTTCCTGACCCACACATGGTGTGGAAGTCACACTACCAGCACCAACTGGCTTACTCCACATGGCTGGCTCTGTTCAGTCACACAACTTGCTAATGTCACTTTAATGTACTTGATTTGATACATTAAGCCCAGCTAATTTTTCCACCTTTAATCGGTAGGAAAAAGTTTTTAACTGCAACAGTCTAATACCTTTTCCTAATCACTTCAAACAGTAAGTTCTGAGGACTTTTTGACCAAGTCTGCGTTAAATGAACTTTTCTGTTCCTTACTAAATGCCTTGAATTATCCTATGCAGCATGTAAATGCCTTGAATTATTCTACGCAGCATGCTTAAATATCAGTCACACACAGCTATTTGGGCACACCCTATGCCTGGAGCAAGCATCTCAAGAAGTTTCAGAGAGCAACTGCTCTATATCATTCTCTGATAACGTCAAGAAAATCCATTTGTCAGAGAAGTGAAAATGTACAGCAAACCATTATCAGTTTGTGAAGACAGTTTGGAAGCAAACAACTTTCAGAGTTTTAGGTTTTAATTTGAACAGATGGATGAGGAGAAAGTAGATGTCAATAAATACAAATTGTTGCATAGGTCAAAAGAAATCTCAGACTGAGGAAAATTCCTAAAAAGCAGTGAGTTTGAGAGATTCGTAAGACTGATCAGCACAACTGTTTGGGAAACAGTAGATGATTTTGATTAGATAAATTTGGCGTCTAAGACTGATCTTCATGGGAAAAGAATGTGATTAGGAGAGACTGTTGATCTATAATCTTTTTCTGTCTTCACTCTTTCTTTCTCTTTATGTGAAATATATATATATGTATGTCCTTATTTGTTTTACATCATTATTCATTTGTATATTTATATGTATATGAATATATAGAGCTTCTTTTGCTGAATTTATCTCATTTAATTTTATTTTCCTCCTTCGCATTGTACCTGTCTCTTCCTTTTTGCTATTCCTCTTCAGCATATCTGACCAGTTTCTCATCTCTTCTGCCTACCCGTTCCATAGCTTCCTTCAGCCATTATCAGCCTTTTCTCCACATACAGATACATCTGGGTGTCTCCTGTTTCAGCATCTGGATCCACTAAACCTCTCACTGCGCATTTCTCTTCTCTCCATGTGAGATCAGAGGCAGCCTCTGATGTTGGTGAAAAAAAAAAAAAGCCAGGAAGAATGCTCCAGGCTACTAGCCAGCATTTTTGGTTGTCTTTCTTCAGAGAGTATCTATTCATCTGAGTTTGATTAAGAAAGATAGATTCTTGTAAGCAGTAATGACAGATCCTTGTTTGGGTTTTTGCATTCTCACCGGCAACTAAATGTATTGATGGATGTAGACACGCAGGTCTTCTGAGTGAACGATGATGAATATTTCCATATTTTACTGCATTTATGTAGCAGGTTGTTTACAAAATGACATTAGCCTGCTGAAGCTAATTTCACCAGCATCGTTCAAAGGAGAGATACAGGGAGCTGGAATGTCTAAGTGGAGCAACATTTTCACAGCATGGTTTATCTGATCTTACTGTGAGCTACAACCTGCAACTGAAAGGAGAAGATATTTGCCCCCCTCCTGTACACTACACAACTCCTTGTGCTGGATCTAACAACTGCTTAGTTTTGTGGTACTGAATGGACTAAAACCACCTTTTCTTTTTGGGGCGGGGGGGGCGTGCCGGAGTTCTGGTTTTCACTTGGATGAGGGAGCTGATCCAACCACACTCCCAATTGCACAACCTGGCAAACGGATTGTGCCACTACAGACGGGACGGCAGGAAGGCTCAGCCACAGGCAGGACGAAGGGACACTGTGATGTCACATCCCGACAGCTGCCTACAGTTAGGTCACCGATGAAGGCATTGGCTCTGAGGAGACAGGGCTGGTTTTCTTCACTGACCATGAAGGGATCCTAGAAAGTCAAGCATGCTGGTCTGAAGTTAGGTTTTGTCATTACTTCTCCTTTTCCCTCAATATTTATAGCTTCTTCCTACGGTACATAGAGGAAGTCTCAGAAACAGAAAGAGATGAGGTCAGTGTTCAGTAAATCAACATATTCATTTAAAAAAAGATTTCAGACAGGAAAGTAAAATAAATTAATGCAATTCATTGCAGTAGCATAATTAAAATTGCTAAGTTACGTATATAATGGCAAAAAAAATTTCCAGTAAAGTATTCATTAAACATCACAAATTTCACCAACTTAAAACTCTAGCAAATATAATATCTAACACTGAAGATATATTACATACATCTACAAAGGAAGGTGTAGGATATTTCATCAAAGACAGGTGAAAAAATAGCATATTTGTCTAAAGGCACACAAAGCAACCAGCCTTACTATATTAAATTGAAAAATAACTAATATGTTCCATTTTATCTTGCTTTACCTCTGAGTCTAGAACATTAACAAAATTTAGAAACTGAAATAAAAGTTGGGCTTATATCTTCTTTTAATTTGTTAGACTGTGTGGTCATCTTCTACCCTGCACATGCTACTTTTCTTCATGTTCACTTCTCAAGCTAGAAATTCCACACACAAAAAGAATTCGATAGGCAAGAGACATAGTATTTTCATTCAATTTTAACTACAAAACAATTAAAAACAGATGGGAAGGGAAAGCAACTTTTTTTTATTCAGACACTTTGAACCTGTTGTCCTTTTCTATTTTCAACATTTATTTAATGCAAAACCCTGACACAATATTCAGGTAAAGGTCATTATTATAGATTAAACTCCTTTACCATTTGGCAAAGACCTTAGATCCCAAACTGCAAACATGCAGTGTTCTTACTGTTAAGTAGAATGTGCAATCAAGGGACATTCAAGTTTTGTAAAGTAAGCATGTTTCTAACCCTTTTTTGAAAACTGGGTCTAAAAGAGATCATGAACATCACCAGGTCCTCCAAGGAACCATTAAACAAAACAGGAAATTAAAATACAACATTCTTTATATTTTCCAGCTATACAAACAGGTGCAAGAAAAACAAATTCTAACAGACAGTATAAACCTTTTGCATCAAATATTTTAAGTTAATAAGTAAAAGAAAAGGAGAGAAAACAGAAGACCACAAATTCCTCACTGTTTTCCTCATCTATCATTTTTTTAACAGGTCAACCTAAAGGCTGATTACCTAGTGAATATAACTGCTGCACAGAAACAGTGATCTCTCAAAGCTTTTTGTTTGTTTGTTTTCTTTTTCTCCAAGTGAGTTACACTAACTATATTCAACTTTCACCTTTTTGCTTTAAGGAAGAATTTATGGTTTATTTCCTTGTTCCATAGCCAAAATAGGAAGGAATAACACATACATTCTTTTTCATAAATATTTTCTATTTGTTTTATTTATTTGTATAGGTTTCCTCTCTTCTGAAAAAGCACATTCACTTCAATTAAACCAACTTAGGAAAGGTACAATCACTTCATCTGAAATCATGTTGAAATCAGGAAACTGCGGCTTTCTTGTTATCAAAAGGCAATAAAAAAAAATCCTTAATATTTGTCTACAGAACACAATGACTGCACAAAAGCCAAGAGTGTATAACATCATTGCTCAACAGTGAAGTTTCCAAGTATTAATAAAAGTCTTGTACAGGTTTGGCTTTCAAAATACAATAAATGCTAGAGGTCATCTTCTTCTCAGGTAACACAGTCATTAAAAATGACAAGTGACATGAATGAAACAGAATGTTCTTCCTCACTTGGACAAATTCCCTGTCATATTTACATTTTGTGTTACCAAACTTTTTTCTGAGTTGCAACCTGAATGCTTCCAGTTTTAAAAGTGGAGAACACTAAAGCTTTGGTATTTAGGTACTATAAAAGAGCAAGAAGAATCTGTTTGATAAGTATTTGACTCTCCATAGGCCTGATGCATATAAGCTCACAGCCAATGAAAGCAATTCTACTGTCTTCAACAAGTTTTTGACTGCAATACCTTTCTTAACCTAGACTTTGCAAATACTAGTACTGTTCCTTTATTATAATTTTTCTTACTGATTTTGATAAAGTTTCAGATAGCTTCTGTCTCCGTAACTATATACTTTTCCAGAATTCTTTAACCATTATCAGCCAATTACCATTAATTAAAGGATCTAATATCAGATCAGGCATTCTAAATTAGTCAGTACCGAAACCAGTTCATAGTACTGAACCTTAGTTAGTTTTATCATTTGTCAAGGTTATTTTGTGCTCCTTAGTAAGGTCACGTAATTCATGTAGAAAAGGACATATATTCTAGCAGAAATTCTAGACAACTGTAAATATACTTGGAGAGGGGCAGGGTGGAAGATGGTTTTATTAAATTACTTGTAAAATTAAGCATATTAGTCATATTTTAAAGGTTTTTAAACATTTTCAGTTTGTAATAGACAGTGAAATTTTCTATTTATGATCTTAAGTATCAGTGTGGAGGAGAAGTTGGGAGTTGGGTAAAGGACAAGTGGGGTACTCCAGAAGTTCAACATTAACCCTGCATTACCCAGGGACAAAGGCTGAAGTCAATGTTACTCAAACTTTTGTTTTTATTATTCCTCTCAAGGTGATGAATGTCCCATAGCGTGATAGTTCAGTGAATATGTGTAATCCTCCCTCTTCCAAAACACCACAGCAGTCCTGTCTTGGCACGTGATGAAGATCCATTAATTTCAAACTAACAGCATTTTGCCTCGGGACTATCGTGGTTTAACCCCAGCTGGCAACCAAGCCCCACGCAGCCGCTCACTCACCTCCCTCACACTGGGGTGGGGAAGTGAATCAGAAGAGTAAAAGTGAGAAAACTCATGGGCTGAGATAAAGGCAGTTTAATAGGTAAAGTGAAAGCCGCACACACAAGCAGAGCAAACCAAGGAATTCATTCCCCACTTCCCATGGGCAGGCAGGTGTTCAGCCATCTCCAGGACAGCAGGGCTCCATCACGCCTAACGGTGACTTGGGAAGACAAACGCCATCACTCCCAACGTCCCCCCTTCCTTCTTCTTTCCCCAGCTCTATACGTTGAGCATGACGTCCTGTGGTCTGGGATACCCCTTGGGTCAGTTGGGGTCAGCTGTCCCGGCTGTGTCCCCTCCCAACTCCTTGTGCCCCCCCAGCCTCCTGCTGGTGGGGTGGGGTGAGGAGCAGAAAAGCCCTTGGCTCTGGGTTAGCACTGCTCAGCAGTAGCAAACACATCCCTGAATTATCAACACTGTTTTCAGCACAAATCCAAAACACAGCCTCATACTACCTACTATGAAGAAAATTAACTCTATCCCAGCCAAAACCAGCACAGGGACACAGCTGAAAATTTTCACTCTTGCAAGGAATAACATAGTACAAAAGGGCTGATGAATGAAAAAAAAAAAGAAAAAAAAGAAAAAAAGAAGGAAAGCTACCTAAAGTTAGTAATCTACACATATTTTTCCTAACAGATAATCAAAAGAATAAGTGATGCATGTGTTAAAAATTACCCCAGGCAACTATAAATTTTGCACTTGTCCTGGATGCAGTAAGAAATTCATATTACCGTAGAGCAGCCTCTGCTAACCACATGTAGTAGTCATATGCTATCTCACAATATGTTACACAGTTCAGATTGTGATCGTACAGTTGGTCTGAATAATTATTCCTGCATCAAAACACAGGAGAAACAAGAATCTACATTCACTTAATGAATCCATCAATGGGTGCTGCATATGATAACTTACCCCTTCACTCATCAATATAACTGCAGGTTATTTGAAATAACTTCACTCATCAATACAACTGCAGGTTATTTGAAATAACTAGGCAGAGAAGCATTCAAAATTGTCTTAAGGAGTTTATTTAAACAGGTTGCATACAATTACATGCATGGTAAAAGTTAGGAAAAATAATACATTCATTTTTGGTAACTGCTGGATAAAGGGGATGCTGCTGGAGCACTGTAAGAGCAGCAGCAAGGAACACCTGCAGTGGCATGTAGGTAGACCTGGGGTTCCGTGCGGCCCTCCCACACCGCTCTGGTCACAGCGTGGCTGAAATTCTGGAGGTTACAGTCTCACTTACATGCAGTGTTCAAAGGCTTCTTTATAAACCACAAACAGTCATTTTTGCCCTGTCTGAAAAACAGGACTTCTGGCATCTATGCTGGGCAATGCTGTCTGAAAGAGCCCTTTCCATGGGCCAGGTCACCAGTGCCATTCACCAGTTCTGTAATGTCTGGGTATTCCTTAACCCCTGTATTCCCCAATCCTTCATTTCATTTCAGCTTAACCAGCTTCCAGAAGGGATTTGGCTGCAGCAGAGTCAAAACCAAACTATGGTTTTCAACCTTCTGCTCAAACTAATGTAAGGAAATTTATATTAAAAAATGCTTTTTACCTAGGCATTTAAAAAGAAATAATTTGGAGGAAGAGTCAGAGGAATATGAAGGCATGCTGTAGTTAAATGGACATTAGTATTCTTAAATAAGAATACATATAACCATGGACGCCTGGTTCAGCACTCAGATAGAAAACCCTGCCACTGCCATCACTCTGTTTTTAGGTGTGCAGTGCTTCCACCACACTCTGCACACATAAAAGTTTTCACAGACAGACTAACTTTTCCAATACTGGCTCTGAAAGGATTTTAATAGTAGAAAACTTGGGGAATATTCAAACAAACAAACAAATGCCCAGCTCATTGGAAACACCTTTTTCACACAGCTCAGCCACTCTGAATAAAATAGCCAACATGCTGACTTTTTCTGGAAGTTGAAAATCAGATATGTATCATGTTTCATGGAGGTCCTGCATCCAGGTATGTGTGGTTACCTACTTAACAAGAAGAACATTAGCACACAGGACTGAGATCAAAGCATATTGGCATTTTAGGCACTCTACCAATGACCAGGAAGTTAAGAAAGCAGCAGGGAAAATGTCATGTATAATCACAGTAGTAAGCCAGAAGATTCCACTAGAAATCTTCATTCTGTATGGAAAAGACATTCCTGAAGCAGTGAATCCACAGTGACATGGGCCATCTGAAATCAGAACAGATGATATGAAGCCAATACTGTACCAATGGAAAATAATTACTCAGCTGTGTAAATAATTAAATTCCTTTTAGTAAGTCAGAAGAACAATCAATGGTAGGCTACAGAAAGTCTCTCTAATAATACATATGGCAACTCAAAGAGCAGTCAAAAAGAGCAGATCAAAAGCAGGTCAAAGCAATATCCAGAGAACGATGTCTGTATTGTAACACGACAAGATTATGTACATATCAGGATATTTTAAGATACCAGAATCCTAAGGGTGTTGTGGTGAGAGAATTGTTTGCTTGTTACACTGAATAACTGGTATTTAGTGACTGATTATGCCTATTAAAACCTAGAAAGAAATTGCAAATTTAAAAATCTAATGCATTTTCTAATTATATTTCCTGAAAATATAATTCAAGTCAGGGAAGAAGAATTACTTTGATAGCAGAAATTCCCTAAAACTTCCTGCTTTTTCATTCCTTGAGGAGACAACCACTGTCCACTGCTTGTCTATTTATACTTCCCTAGAGTGCGATGGAAAACATGATGGTTTTGGTCTACAGTGCAACAGAAGTCTAGATAGTCTGGCTTGCAACCAGCCCTCAAGCTGCAGAACACATGGTTCCCTTTTGTATTAATTTGGATGCACACTCTTACCTATACTAACTTAAAAATTTTTGCTCTTTACAGAATAATTATAAATGGGTGTAAAGAAGAGTAGGTGTTCTTCAATGTGCTCTGTCACTGCTTTATGCTTTTTGTCTTTTTACTACACTTACTACTATTTTTTACATATTGAATGAATCCTGAAAGAAAATGAAACCTGTTGAAAGGCACGTACAGCCAGCCATAACTGCAAGCAACACTTGCTTTAGCCTTGTGTCGCTATCCCTGAGCACAGAGGACAGAGGTAAAGCACAAAAGGTAGGCACTGTGAATAGATACCGTCTGCTTACTTCTGTCCTAAAAAGGTTTACTTTTACATTATTACACCTATTTTGAGGTCATTAACTCTGTATTAAATACAAGTGGAGACAGAGCAGAGTAGGTTATTCAGGAAGATTTCAGGTATGGAAAGATTTTGACTTTGTCCTTGAATTAAGGATTTCCTCTATGTTTTCTGATCCAGCATTTTACACTGAGATAGATAACTCATATCTCAATACACTTTCATGGGGTGTTGGTAGTTGATATCTCAATACCCCTGGTATCTCAATATCTCTTTATTACCCCTTTAATCCATACCTTTGTGGCTAAAGAGTTCTGTGAATATCGTACATGCTACTGTCTTAATTCTGGAAAGGCAAAACAGCAAATGGTGAGGTTTGAAGTTCTGTTAATAAAGATAATCCAATAATAATCATTAAAAAATCATTAGCGTTCCCACAAATTACAAGATACTAGACATTAGCTTTAGAAATCCGTTCTATCAGAATGAGAAGACATCTGAATTAAGGCACATGTAACTATGGCTAGCCAAATCATTAGCATTCTCAGATTTCTCCCTTCACCTTCCCCAAGCAATTCACAATGTGTCACTTTTACTCAGCTGTTTTCTTCAGTTACAAGTTGATTACTATCCTACAGGTTAAATCTCCTTATATCTTGAATTAATAAACACTCGTCATTTTTCAAGGCAAACTCTTGGTCTGTCTAGCTGATGCTTTCTTCAATATCCTGCTTTTCATTTACAGCTGTTATTCCTGCTAAATCTGTTGATGACTGCTCACCCAACAGAGAGAAAACCTGTGGTGTTATAATCATATGTAATATACAGGTGGTAATCCATTTCATAGGTTAAGATACTATAAGCAGCTCCCTGCCAGTGTAACATCTCCTATTTGAGCTCACCATCACTTAAAATGAGAAAAAAAATCTAGATAGAACAAAGTTGTATCTTAAATCTCCTTTTCAATGAATCAAGCATTATCAAAGTTTGAGAATTTATGTTTAAATATATATATTAAGAAGAAAATTAGTAGCTGCAAAAGATTAGTCCCAATGATTCTGTGAACCTTTAAGATCCCCAAAACACACTCTCCACTGGTATAAACATTGGTCTACAAAAGCTTTTGGGTTTTCTTTGAGAGAATTTTTTGCTTGGCTTTTGGTGTTCTGCTGTGAAAAAAAAATATGCCTGAATTCTGACTATTTTAGCAGCTTCTCACCTGTGAAGCTGCAACATGGTTGGTTGGTAGTGTACCACAGGTACTAATTTTTCTGGTATTGAAAAGCTCCTAGTTAAGTCATTCCACTGTGTGACACCAGTTTATGTTGCTCCTGGGCCTGTTCTGTCATGTCTGGGGGTATGTAGAACTAGTAACAATAAGATGTTTTAAGCAATGATGATATAAATCATGCTGTGTTACAGTAACTGGATATTTTCTACGCTTATTGCTGTATCTTGTCCCAATATAACCTTTATCCTGAAAAATCTTAAATATCTCATCTATAACCACAGAAGACAAGCTGAACTTTCCCACTGAGAGAGATTTTTCAGGACAGCCTGCAAAGAATGTACCATATATTTCAAGAATGCATTCCCTTGCCTCTGCTATTTTAAGTGCACCTTAGGAAGCTATGATAATTACTGTGCTCATCAGCTGTAGTAATTGTAGGGAAGAATGTTCATATCAAACAGAGTTTGCGTTGCTATGGTAACACAGGCAGTAATAACAGTGTGGACCATTTTAGAACAGGGATCCCCAGTTAGAGAACTGAAGCACCTGCAGGTGCAAAGGATTTGTCCATGTGCTAGAACCAAAGTCCTCTTCTAACACCAAAAAAGTCAACAATTTGGGGAAAAAAAACAATCCAAAACAAAGCCAATGAAACCCCCAACCATACAGACTGTAAGATCCTATTCTAACACTACACTGCTTGCTGTTAGACCACTGCTGTAATCAGAATAATTTACAAATAAAATAGCCTGGGACTGATATGAATGCCTCTTTTCACCTTTCTGGCAGTAATGCAGCCTGAAAGTGGGTGTAAATTATAATAGAATGTGGGTGCTAAATTTAATCACATTCACACCCATTTTAGGGCTCCTTCATGTCAACAGAGCTATGAAAGAAACTTAGGCTTATCTACTTTTAGAAGTTATTTCAAAATAAAGCAGACTGCCACTTTTAAAGTGTAGCGGCTATTCTGAAGTAGCTCCCCATGCAGGAACTCTTATTCTGCAGAGTGCTTCCTCTGTCCCTCTTTCAAATTTAACTTAATCCATTTGAGATATCCAGAAAAAGGCTCTCATTGCAAGCTATTCCAGTTAATCTCCCAGTGTAGCTTTTTGCTGTAAGTGCAATCAAACCTAGTGACTTAAAGTACTGGGTTTAATGGTCTATTCTAATGCTGGGACTTCCAGGAATAATGGAAATTGGCACTATGAGCAATAGCATAGAAATGGCAAAAGTTAATTTTCAGAAACAGGCAGCCATTTTTTGCTCATTTGAGAATGCAACCCACAGCGTGATTTCATTTTAAGACACTTCTCCCTTGATGCAAATTGTCTATCATGGATATTTTTAGAGAGTGCCAAAAGTGTGGTTATATATTGGAAATCCTTTTTCGGCAACCCATTAACAAGGTTCCAGCCTTGCACACACCTGGACTTTTATTTCCCCTCTCGTCCTACAGCTACTGTTTCCTCAGTTGTACTGATCTGGCAGTTTGTACGGCCACACTCTGCAGCAGAACTGTAATGACAGCAGTTTAAATATACACGTACTTAAGTTAGACTCTTTTTTTCTTTAGTGGATTATTTCATAGGTCTGGTTTAGATCACAACCCACAAACAGGCTGAATTTGTAAAACTGGGTAGCTGGTAACCTTGGCCAAGATGGATGTGTGAGGACCATGGGAACTAACTACTGTTGACAGGAACCTCCTAAATTTTCCCCATGGAAAACTGTACTGTTAGTGAGAAGCCAACCACAAAGTATAAGCAGAGAAACTTATCCAACAGATTGAGACTAAAAAGCTTTGCCTTCTGTGTTTGCACCTAACTGCCATTCTGTCACCCCAATTTAAACAAGGAAAGTGATCACAGGGCCCTTAGGAAATGGGCACAAAAACAAAGTATTGCAAAGACAGCTAGCTTTCTCTTTTTTTGGTTTCAAGTTTTAGTTCATCCAAATTTTATGAACACAAAGTTAGGGCCAAGAGCACTCAGGGCATTTTGGATATGAGCTCCACTGCTGGCCATTTGTGCCAGCAGAGTTCTGGGAAAGCCACAGCCCCGGCTGTGCTTCTGAAAGGTATTTTACAGCTGGAGGCTTCGCTCAGACGCCTGTAACAAGACAATGCTTTCTCCTGACGTTGTGCAACTTACGAACAAGGAGGATTTTTACTCACTACTTTTCTGTAGTCATCTGTTATTGCACATGCCGTGGACCACAGGAAATTATCCGTGTTTCCATGTTGCTTGTATTCTGACAGTATTATGGATCAACACAAGAAGAGGATTAATCCCACACTGACTTCCCAGTATGCGAATTCCGTATCAAATTTGTGTCTGGTTCTTTGTGAATTACAACAGGATGAGAACTGGGTGTTAAATACTTGATTTCACTGAAGACATAAAATACCAAATTTTGCTACTAACAATCTTGGGTTAGATTCTCAGCTTTGTACCTCTATATTCTGATGATGTAAACAATGTGGCTTTCTTTCCAATGTACATTTCCCAGTGTAAAGAAATCCCAAGTGGGAAAGTAGAATTGGCTGTACCTATACTAGATATACATATACTACTACACTATACATATACTGCCTGAGCATTCTAGCATACTGGGTGTTTTGGGGAAGGCATTTACCTGTTGTAAATCTTTGGTCCTTGAGAGCTTAATGCAAAAAATACTTCAAAGCAGTCTGTAAACTGCTCGGTTCTGCATTACAACTGATACAGAAATGGTCTTGATCACCATCAGGGATGGAAAATCTACAAACAGATCTCTTTTGGTCATCAACCAGGAGAAGAGAGAGAGCACACCATTAGGCCCATCTTGTTCAGTGTAGCTGAAAGTCCTTTAAAAGCCTTTAGGGTTTTAATTGGGGCGGGGGGGGCGGAACAATCTTATTTTACAATACTAGATTATTTAACCATGGCAAGGTAGTTACTATTCTGGTATTGATTAGGTTCCTAGACTGAATTTAAAGCTTGGCTTTTGTTTCCCATTGTTCTTTAGACTGAAAGAGGTACAGATGATTGAATTCAGTCTCAGTCTAAGCAGGCAAAAGTCCCAGCATTTATAGATGAGCTGCAGGGACTCACACGGGCTTCAATATGACATTCTGTTACCTTTCTTCAAGCAGAAAAGAGACAGCTCTACCTATAATTATATCTGTATTCTCAAATTAAGAGTAATATAAACATAAGAAGAACCGTAAGAACACTGTAGGCTTTAAAAAGTCAAATTGAACACTGAGCATTTTTTATTTTTTTAATTACTGGTAATTTGGCCCTGCTTATTCATAAAAATTCTTTTATAACTGTTCTTCCATTATAATAAAATAATGTACCTTTTATAAATATAAGATACAAGCACATTCTTTAAGAAATCAAGTAATATGAGTATTTTGTCTTTCTCCCTTCCTTTTTTTTTCTTTTTGAACACCTAATAAGATTTCCAAGATTTTGCTGACTTCTTAGAAACTACTAACTACACGGCTATATGACTCAATGTACAAAAAGTTTGCCTTCCATCAGAGCCTTATCCTAATCTGGCTGAATGGTTAAATATTTTGCTTCCAAATTTCATATGGCATGGATAGCCATCTGTGTGCACCCATATACCCTTTTATATCATTACTAATGTGATGCTGTGGACTGTAGATGCTGCTCCTGGAAGTCGACATGTGCATTTCAGCTCATTAATCTCTAATTTTTTTCCAGGTGTTCTGTTACTTGCTCCAATGTTACATTATCCGATACACTTATTCAAGTTCCCACTATCAGAAATTGAAGAGAATATGATTCCCCTCCCAGATACACATTCTTCTATTTATCTATTTTTTATTACATTATCTTAATTTTTTGATTTATCTGTTCTAGTTTTTCTAAGATCATGACTTTAGGAATGAATTAACTTTGCCTGGAGTTTTGCATGTTTCTGAGAAAAATGTTGCCTACATTTTCAAAACTTGTAGCGCTCAAGCAAGTAAAAATCATTCCACTGGTTTTAGAAGGAACTTTGTGTACTAACAACGGAGAATTTGAAATACAAATTGTAACACCTTAGGGGTGGGGTTTTTGTTGTTTGTGTGTTTGCTTTTTTTCCAACACAGCTGTGAACAAGCAAGTTTAGTTTCCATTTCTAGAGAGAAAAAATTCTCAGTAATGTTCACTGTTTGTGTTTTGCTTGTTCTTCTCTTGGTTGCATGCTCTGCCTGAGCTAACAAAAAAGAAGTAATACATAGGCTTCATAGCTAAGTTCCACTCTAATAATTAATTGTCTGTTTAACTGAGCCTTTTTTTTTTCTCAAAATGTGTGCAGATGAAGGATGTGCAACCACACAAATGCCATTCAAGAGGTCAGATGAGATAAGCATAAGAAGGCAAAAACACATGAGTACCTAACATCAGATATTTAATTACAAAAAATAAGGACAAAATCAAAATTACTTTAAGGCCAGTTTCAGAGAGCAGAAATAAATATAGTAAGTGTTACTGAAGATATCAGTAAATGTAAGCATGTTACACAAATGTTATTAGTCTATAGTATATATGCAGGTATTGAATTGTCATTAGCAATTTCCAGGAAATGTTTCCTCAACCTCCATGAGTCAGTTACTGACTCTACTTTTGATGTAACACTGAATGGTCTCATTAGCCATGTGGGAGAGTAGGCCAGACCAGAAGTGACCTCTTTGTCCCAGAATTTCATAGAACCATAGAATGGTTTGGGTTGGAAGGGACCTTTAAGATCATCTAGTTCCAACACCCCCTGCCATGGGCAGGGACACCTTCCACTAGACCAGGTTGCTCAAAGCCCCATCCAGCCTGGCCTTGGACACTGCCAGGGATGGGGCATCCACAGCCTCTCTGGGCAACCTGTTCCAGTGCCTCACCACCCTCACAGGGAAGAACTTCCTCCTTACATCTCATCTAAATCTACCCTCTTTCAGTTTAAAACTGTTGCCCCTTGTCCTATCACTACACTCCAGGTTAAAGTGTCCCTCCCCAGCTTTCTTATAAGCCCCCTTTAAGTACTGGCAGGCTGCTGTAAGGTCTCCCTGGAGCCTTCTCTTCTCCAGGCTGAACAACCCCAACTCTCTCAGCCTGTCCTCACAGGGGAGATGCTCCAGCCCCCCTGATCATCTTCATGGCCCTCCCCTGGCCTCGCTCAAGCAGGTCCATGTCTTTCTTATGTTGGGAGCCCCAGAGCTGAATGCAGTACTGCAGGTGGGGTCCCACGAGAGCAGAGGAGAGGGGCAGAATCACCTCCTTGGACCTACTGGTCACACTTCTTTTGATGAAGCCCAGGATGCAATTGGGATTCGTCACCTCTCCCCTTCCTGTTCTCCAGGCTTAGTTCCTCAGTCCCTGGGAGAAGTTACACCTGGAAGCAAAGACTGTGATCCTGAATGACTATACAGCTGAAACGCTATGAGCGCACATGGCTTCAAAGGTGACTGCATACATCCATTAGTCCTTCCCATGGAGCCAACAGAAGGCCAACATCTAAAACATCCATCACAGACAGCATTACACCAACTAGGGTGTAACTAGCATAGATCCAGCAGTGGTGACAGATGAACTCTGGAACAAAAAGAAACATGGAAACATACAGTTTGATGGCAAAATCCTGACCATGTGGAAGTCAATAGTCA
Source organism: Haliaeetus albicilla (assembly GCF_947461875.1). Classification (NCBI taxonomy): domain Eukaryota; kingdom Metazoa; phylum Chordata; class Aves; order Accipitriformes; family Accipitridae; genus Haliaeetus; species Haliaeetus albicilla. Next base: position 21,112,248 of record NC_091496.1, on the reverse strand, counting down.
GAATCCAACTGACTTCAGAGGTAGACGATCACCCCTTATTATTACTTAGTGTATTTTAAACATGCATACATAGGTGCGTATATGTGTACACATACACCTACATATTCATTATGTACCTGAATCAGTATTTTGCATTCACCAACAATGCTTCATAATTAAAGTGCTTACATAATTAAAGTTCTTGCAGAAATATTTTCCATCACTCTGCAGTAAGTCACAAAATGTGAAAAAGACTGAAAGTTGGCTTATTTTTGAATGATATAAGCGCATTTGATGCTTTGTGGAATCCATTTAAGGCATTTTTTTAAAGCTTGCTGTATTGAAAATGTGTAAATATAAAAATTTTAATCAAACTATGTTCCTACTTTAGGCATTACTATATGTTAATATCTTTCACTCTTTATTTTAATACCAATGCCTAATTAAGAGATTCATTTAAAAAATCCATGATATTTACTGAATGGAAAAATTCCACTGTAAATATCTTTTTTAATTATTATAGTCTTTACAGACATAATATGGATAATAAAGTTAAACATAAAAATTAATAAAACTATAAAATGAACGAAGACTATATTACAATATAAAAATGGGGTGGGGGGGTATTTAAGAAAATCACAAATATAACTGATGAGAACAGCAGCTGCCCTAAAGGCTGATTTAATTTTACTTTTGTAACATTCATTTAAGACTTTACCCCCTGAATTTTGTCATTGGTCTAGGCACAGCACTGGGGGCCTGACATGGTTTGATTATAATCCCAGATCTAACTGAGTGGCCTTGGACAAATCATCCCCGAGTTTGTTTTTCTTTCATTGTCAGCAGTGTATAGGGGAAGTAGATTCTTTGTCTGTTTAGCTGTTTCTTGACTAGTAAAATGGAAATGGCCTTCCTTATCTGCTATGTAAAGATGCTATAGAGATTTGATAGCTAATATTTGTAACATGCTGCTTGTGAAGATTAAAAGCAGACAGCTATGTGTTATTTATTTGGTTTTACAGTTATATAAATGACTTCATTTATAAAAATGGAACTAGAAAATATTCCTAGATGTTTTTAAAAATGAGGCCTCCTCATGTCCCAGAATCATGTTATGGTAGGTATTGTTCAAAGCAGATAGACAGATTTGAAAACTGCAAGGCAGTATATGTACTAATGAATATGCTATACATGATGCACTGTAAGCAGTGTTTTGCCTAATCACATTTCCTATTGTGTACATTTAAAATATTTTTAAAGCAGAAAGCACAAGAGACTTCATAACTGAAGGAAAAAACAGTGACTAGTAATTATGAATTAAAAAAAAAAAGTATTTTCGCAGTTATGGATCAAGATGTGAGTTTATCATTAATTTGTATGTTTTTGGAAGAATAGTTTCTGTTGTCACACATCTATTATGCTGTCAAACAAAAGGGAACAGGCCCCAGTTTTGAGAAGAATTTGTTTTGTCTTGTAACTGGAACATTTACAAACATTAGTGTTCCAGTTTCTCACTGGAGCTCACCAGTTAGAGGCTATCAGCTCTGCGACTAATGCACATGAACAGTAATTCACCTACATCAGTCCAAATGATCTTCCCAAACCATTTTAAGCTTGGGTGTCGTGGTTTAACCCCAGCCAGCAACTAAGCACTACGCAGCCACTCACTCCCTTCCCCCCACCAAGTGGGATGGGGGAGAAAATCAGGAAAAGAAGTAAAACTGGTGGGTTGAGATAAGAACAATTTAATAGAACAGAAAAGAGGAAACCAATAATGATAATGATAACACTAATAGGACTATAGTAATAATAAAAGGATTGGAATATACAAGTGATGCACAGTGCAATTGCTCACCACCCGCCAACCAACACCCAGCTAGCCCCTGAGCAGCGATCCCCCCACCCCCACTCCCCCCCAGTTTATATACTGGGCATGACATCACACGGTATGGAATACCCCATTGGCCAGTTTGGGTCAGCTGTCCTGGCTGTGTCCCCTCCCGACTTCTTGTGCCCCTCCAGCCTTCTTGCTGGCTGGGCATGAGAAGCTGAAAAGTCCTCGACTTTTTAAACTAAACACTACTTAGCAACAACTGAAAACATCAGTGTGTTGTCAACATTCTTCTCATACCAAACTCAAAAACACAGCACTGTACCAGCTACTAGGAAGACAATTAACTCTATCCCAGCTGAAACCAGGACAATGGGATAAAAATCTTCATACCTTTGGTTATCTGTGAGGATTTTAATGGCAGAGGAGTGGAACAGAGAGCTTGACCACAACTGATTAAACCACTGCAAAGGGTTGGTAATCAATCGCATTTTGAAGCGCTACATCTCCGAGCAATTTCAGACTGCAAAGAACATGCAAAGAAGGAGAAAAAACTGATTTCTGCAAAAATTGTAGCTAGTGAGAAATTTTCCATTAAGAATGATGAAGAAAGGATGGTTCCAAGGGAGAGCAAGAAAATATCCCAATCAGTCTATGGCTTTGATAATCATATGGGTTTTGCAGACTGCCTCCTTTGAATGACCTGACTGACAACAGTGAGATCCCCAAAATGAAGAGACAGTTCTGGACCAAGTTGCTTCTGACATGGGAAGCAGAGGAAGAAGGAGGGAGGAAGGGTAGATCTAGCCAAAGAACCAGCAGAGGAAACTTGTTCTTGCTGCTCTGCCTACTGCTGTTGCAGCATGGGAATCATGGCTGTTTTGCTGCTGCAGATCTTGTATACCACCAGGTTTAGTCTTTGAATCACCAGCATATCGCAAAATAATGGCAACTATCCATCAAACTTGCTGTCCCCAAATTTTGAAAACCTGGAAAGAAATAAAAACATTCAGCTAAAATGGATCGCCTGGAACTAATTAATGTTTGCAGGTGATGAAAAATTTATAAATGGCACTTGAACCTAGACAAATTGTCAATGTTCTGAAATTATTACATGCTGAAAATTCATATACTGTCTCTCTATTGAGTAGATAGATTAACAAAGTTTGTATAAATTAAGCAGGCAATTGAACATATTACTATATTACCATACATGTATCTTGTTCTACAAAGTGATGTAAGAGTAGTTATTTGTTATTAATGATAGACATAGGTCTGAAAAACAGCATTTCAGTGTGTGCATAATGTTAGAAAGGCATTTTTTGGTCTAGGGAAATGTTATTATTTTGACAGTGAAGTTTCCACCAGCACATTTGAAATATCTTCTGGAAACCGACTTCAAAAAAAATATAATAGAGTTTGAGACTGAGTGGATGACCCTGCCAGGCTCCTCGTGGGACAGCCAGGCACTGCATGTGACCCCCAAGGAGGCCATCACGAATGGACACTGTCCCAGTGCCCCTGAGGGTGGTAGGTGCCTGGGTGGGGGCTGGAGGGAGGCTGGTCAAGGTGGTTACAGCCTGTGGGTGCTCACAGGGCCCAGGCAGACCCCAGGGTTTTCTTACTCTACAAGTATTAAAAGAAGCACATTCTGTGTTTTATGGAGGCAGCCCATATAGACCTCCTGTCTCTGTTGATAAGCACCCCTGTAAGTTTACTCAGGACTTTTAGTTTGTTGTAGTCTATGGAAATAAGTTTGTATGAGCTGGAATCAAGCTTTGTAGTGTTTTTGTCAATATTTCTTCCATACCGGCACTGGCACCCTGACTAAATCCATGTTCACCCTATCATCCCTGCATACAGGGGCAGACCCATCCGCTGCTGACTTGGATCTTCACAGAGCTAAGCTGCTCTCTGTTGTTTTCTGGAGCTCAGTCAGTCTCCATTGGCTGTGCTTCTACCATTGGCATCTCAGGTAAATGCTTACAGTTAGGCAAAATGAATGGAAATGTCTCTGCACTCGGACACTAAGGGAATTTGCAAGAAGTCTATAGCACAATATGAGCAGATCAGCAGGGAAAACCAGCTGGTGCTGAGGACATCGCATTCCCACCACATACTTTGGGAAGATTTATACTTGAAATTGATTCTGATCTGGTCCTTCCTACTGAATGTCCATTAGTTGCTGAAGTTCAGTATGTTCATTCCTGGAGCACACCTCCGAGGTTAGTTTCATTCTTCGTTAGGCTACCAAAGCACAGTGAGCAGGAGCATGTGGATGGCTCACCTCAAAAATGCAGTCCAGATCTGAAGCAAAACACCAACACAGACACACCCATATGACTTAATTCTCCTTCCCTAATACACAGCCACACTTCTTCAAGTGGAAGCTTATCCCTCCCAATGCTTCTTGAATTTTGTCCCCTCATTGTTATTTTCATCTCTTGTTTTCTTCAGAGCTGTTTGGCTATGACCATTCCAGACCTTTTACACACAACTTCCCATCACCGCTGCATATTTTCTAAGTTTCCTATCCCCTTTTTCTCAAAAGCTACGTTTGACTGCGCAGTTACCATTCAATTGCATAACACTTTGGCAGAACAACTGCTGTGTCCAAGCTTCCTGTATTAAATCATCACTTATGAGAGTGGGGGCTGGAGTTTGGGAAGAAGGAGGTGGTGTTTAACAGAAGGAGGCAGGTATTTTTTTTTTTTTTTTTTTTTTTACTGAAGAGAGACAAACAGAATTAAACTTGTTTTTGTTAAGTCTGAGAACACAGCATGGTCTTAATTTTAAATCTGTAATGGGAGCTAAATCATATTTCATAAAGCTTTGCTAAAGAGATTCCATGAAAAATACAGGCTCCTTGATAGGAGCATGGCAAGTGGCCTCTAATAACAAGCTGAACACCAGTATTGTTTCACTTGCTCCCTCCCCTGCTTCAGAAGCATTACCAGATTCACTTTTCTGCACAGAAGTCATATTCTTGAAGTAGCATACTAAGTAAAAAAAAAGCTTTTCATAAATACTTGAACAAGCATTTCTTCCCTTTTACTTTAATTGCTCTACAGTCAATGATTAAATTCTACAGGCCTCAGTCACAAAGGACTTTAAGGTCATGCTGCAGACAAGACTCATTCCAAAACAATAGAAGTGGCAAGATACAGAAGACATTTTCTATGCATACTCTATGCATTATTTGAATTTCTCCCTGGAAGCTTTGGTCAAGTCTCAGTCAGTCTGTACCTGGACATTTGTAGTAAAGGTAGCCGAGTGCTAGCAGCATCCTGCTCTTGTATGTCTGTACTGCTGCACACCCAAACTCACAGGCTACAAGAAGCTGCTATGCCATCTTTCTCCACTACTCAAGAGGCCTTGATCTAGTCTCTGGCAGTATGCAATACTTTAGGATTTATTTTGGAGATGGAGCTTTTACCTTCTAGGGGCTGCTCATTACAAACTGTTCATAGGAACTGCAGTCTCTGTTCTGATAAGGAAATCTCTCATGACTTTTCTCAACTATGCAGACAGTTTCAACAGGCCACACTCACTTACATGGCTATAATTACAGAGGATTTATAAAGGGAAATAGAGTCTCTCTAGATTTGCTCCAAAGTTGATTTTGTTAAAATAACTGTTCTTCCACTATTGGTCTGAGTGCTTATCTATGTGCATGTGTTTCTGCTCCTTGATGGAATGCTTGTAAATTTTCAAACTGAAAAACAGTCACTTCTAAACTTTCTAAATAAGCTTTCAGCTGATGATCTCTGAGCCTGAAATTCATGAACTTTCTCTATTATTTTGGGGGATGAAAAACATATTCAAGGACATTCAGTGCCTTTCTAACTGCTTATAAGAAATCTGAAGACTGTGTCATCAGCAAAGCATTTAAACTACATAATCCATCAAGCAGCTTTTTTCCCCATAACATTCAGCATATCTAGGGCTGTTGAGATGAAGAGTTGGGTTTGTGTGTGTGAATATACAGTAGTATTGCAGATTGAAAATATGCAACTCTTCTTATATGACAAAACCTAAAAATTCACTGTATGCTTTAAACTATTGCCAGTCGGATGCATCAGAGTAATGTTATTCCTAGAATAGAAAACCAGACAAGGTCCTCACTGGGTAGCCGTGACCATGCAGGGTGTCTGGAAACACTTGATGGAAGATGGGAGAAGAAGCCATTTCCCTGTCACAAGATGACAGAAGCATAGTATAAATTCCCTCTTTCCTCTTCCTTTTCCCCAGTATGTTAGTCCCTGACAATATCACATACACCTTTAAGATTGAAAATATTTATTTTTCTATTGTATGGCCAGATCTTTACTTTTTTTTTACCACATGATGGTCTTACACCATCACAACATGCTCTTTTAAGCCTTTCCTCACCATGATCACAGGAGGGAAATTGCAACACATTCAGACTATCACGGCAAGTTTGCCTCGAAAATCACTTCAACTTTAGTAGGGATGAAATTGCAGCAGGCCATTAATTATTAAAACTCTTAGCTTCATCCAGTGTACAGCTTTTCTAAGTATTCATCTTCATGGCAATAACACTAAGTCTGGCAGGATGCTAACTGAGGGTTTTCTGCCAGTTCTTTAACAGAACATTCAGTTCATAGCAACACATTACCAGCAAGAATACTATGAGATGAATGGAGATATAGCCATTTCAGTCCCCAAGACTTGGCCTAACAATGCCCCAAGAACCTGCAACGATATAACAGAAGCCCTTAAAGAGACACATTGACTTGTCTGAGTCTTGTCTGAAAGATTTCCATTCTCTCAAGTCATACTACAGTCACAGAGATCAGCCAAATTTCCAGAATTCTTATTTTGCTCTGTTTCCTTCAAGTGGTAGATGTTTATAGGGCACGATCAGCAAAGAGAGAAAGAAAGAGGGAACTGAAGAATTCTAGATCAGACTTTGGAGCCCACTCTCCCGCTCCAGACCTTCTCCTGACAAGCCCCAGGCCTGATGAACTTTGCAATGTGCTGTAAGTGTTTGTTCAAGTTCCCAAGGAGAGGAAGAGATATGTAGGAAAGGCTAATTTTGGGAGGGAGGGAACAGCAGAGGTTTGGAGACAGAGTACTTTTCCACCTGTGCCTTGATGGCAGATAATAACACTTTTTGGCTAGAAAACTGAGTACTTGCATATACAATTAATGTGTTTAATAGGAGCAGTGCTGGAGAAGGCTACAACTGCCTATTAATACAGCTTAGCACAATAGACAGTCTTGTTCTTGTGCTTCTCAGACAGGCACTGTGTAGCTGTGTGCCCTTTCATTATTGGCCTAAACTAAAAGGACAGTTTTCTATCATATCAGAATGGGGTTCCAAGTGGCAAAGAGAGTATAAAACAAGACCCCAAATCCTTAGTTCTTGACCTTTTTAGTGCTAATTTGTCTACATATAGGAAGTTTTTCCAAACAAAGACACTAGTTGAGGTGAGATTTGGCTTTTCACATTAGTAAGGCAGTAAATGGTGAATAATCCAGCAACTGCTTTTTAGTGTATCCCATGGACATACCAAATCAGTAAAGAGAATAGTCTTTAAAAAGAACGGTCTGGGTTTCGTGTCTAGTCTGGCAAGGGCATCTGCCCACACTAAGCTAGCTCATAGCAAGAGTATGGCTATGGAGAAGAGTGACTCAGTTCACATTCAATAGGAATGGACCCCATCAGCACAAGCTAAAAGGAAGTTGTGTGCCTCACCCTCCTAAGCCCCTTTGAAAATCGCAGCCACAATTTTATTCTGCCAGATGGGTTGATGACAAGTAGCAATCAGAAACACTCTGGTCTAGTGCTATTAAAATCATTACTGGAGAAATTTGGAAAAAAGGCATCAGCATTCTTTCATTGTATTAAAATATTCTGTCTTTTATGAGCTGAGTCATAACAAGCTGAGACATATTTACTACTTAGACAATTTTTAAACATTATAAACAGAGTACTTGCTCAGAATACTGCTACCACAAGCAAGACAATTGACATTTTCAACCTTAATATGAATAAACTCCAACATTAGTATTGCAACAATGCAAATGACTGCAGTACCTCTTCCATTAATACTGCTCAGCCAGGAAATTACTTTAAATTATGGTAGCTGGCAGTTATATATCTCGTATTTATGACTTCCCAGCAAATGCAGCTCAGAGTGCAAAGGCACATTTTACTACTATAAGAATGAAACTTCCTTAGTCTTAGGGTTTATTTGTTTGTTTTAAAATAGATGAGACACTACATCCCTCCTACTGAATTACACCACAAGAGCTGTCAGTAGGCCATCTGAATTCTGTTTTCCCGTCCTACATCAGGATCCCTCTGCATTAGATTTATTATTGCCTTCCCTCAATCGCTCCAACCCACAGCAGTCTCCTCTCTGATGACGAGGGCTAAAAATAGTTGCCTCCAGAGCCCAGCTCAGTAACTATAATATCCAAACACACAGAGAAGGCAGATGTGCTAGTTGGTAGCTAAATGTTCTCTTTCACCACATCCAGCCAAGAAATAAGGCCCCAGTGCTGGGCTCAGAATAAGGACTCAAGTCTGGAAAACTAGTACTGGATTTGAATGGCAAGTTGCTTTTGAATTTGTAAGAACAAACTCAGTTACAAACAAACAGCCAGTTCTAACACAATGAAGTTCACTTCTGTGCATGGACAAGTAAACCCTTCAAAATAAATACATTAGAGTGCATGTGAGCTCACTGAATAATCAGGCCAAGTAATAATATTAGCCATACAGAATTATTTAAAATCTGCAGGTATCTTTTTAATATTTTAAAGATGTATTTCTTACTACATTTCTTTATTTCTTTATTCAGTATTGCCAGTCTTACTGAGAGAAAAGAGACAGTAGTCTGTTATCCTGTGAGCGATCCTATTGAAAACTGTGGAACTGGGCGACTCAGTATCAGTAAGAGGGCTAGAAGATGTATTTGAAGCTGACTGTATATGGGTTTTCTTCTCTCTCTTTCTTCTACAAATCAATAAAAGCTCTTTGAAGTGAAAAAGTTCTTCCCAATAATGCAAAGCAAATTATATTATTTCTACGTTTTACACTCTTAAATGCTTTGCAGTTAGGCTCCATGCCAGGATTCTACTTCACTGGATCATTAGTTGTATAACACAATTAGGTAAGGACAGAGCATCCCGAATGAAAGCACAGTCAAGCATCCTCCCACACACAGACACGCTGGTGTTCTCTGGTCAAAATATGCAGAGGTTAATGCAACCCCAGTGACTCTGCTTTGGACTTTTTCCTCAGATTTTGCTGACATCAATGTTTTTTGCCTAAGACCCAGCCTCAGTATCCAGCAAATCCAACAGCCATGCTGCATTTGTACCTGTCCAGTATCAGAGACAATCTCTAACCGTCATATTTGAAACCATGTGTATGGCAATAGTGTTTATATGGAACCATCTACTGTCATTCAAAATGGTCCCAGGCAGAAGGATGGGATGCTGTCCAACAGATCCAATACGCAGAATGACTCGACTTGGCAATATGCAGAATAACTCAATTTATTGTATCATTCTTATATAAATGCTTTAGTATGGACACCAAAGGAAGCTAGACCAACACAGAATCAAGAGCAAGGCTCTACATGCAGGTACAATGGAGACATGGAAGATACTGAACTCCCTAGGTGTGTCTGTACTAATACATTAAAGCATGCTTGTGACTTTGGCCTCCTGTGGTAGAAAAAACTGTTAGAATATTGCCCGGCACAGATTTGGCACATTCCAGCTACCATAGTTCCCCCAAATTCTCTGACATCATTTAGGAGCTGTAATTAGTCAGTGACAATTTCCAATAAATGGTTTGCCTGCCTTCTTCTGGCGGTGAAGCCTGTTTACTAGCACTTGGCCCAGGTACCTAGAACATTCCCAGACATGTTTACTCCCATAGCCACAAAGTTTGTGATCACTACTTTATTTTACATGAAACATGTCTGTATCTTGAATTAGGATACAAAGATAGCTGGGAGTACAATAGGATTTGGGATTCCAGAGTAGTTTGCTGCCTGAGAGGAAGCACATGGCTCTGAAGCTGATCAAGTTATTGTGGGAGATAAGGTGAGATAAGGTCCCTGGGTAGCAAAGAACTGGTGGCAGCAGAACTGGTTTTGAATCCATATCACCAGGATGAAACCCAGCATCACACCTTAGGCTAGGAAACTTGCTTCCAGGGCTGCTTGTTTACTTTTCGGCTCTTGGGTTTGGTTTTTGGGGTTTTTTGGTTGGTTTTTTTTTTTTCCAGGTTTTCTCTTTCCTGGGAACACAGACAGGGTCTGAGCGTGCTGCCAAAAATATAGGCTAGCACTGCTAGCCATGCTTCAGAACCACTGCAGCCTGAGGACCTGGACCTTTGTGCTCTGCCACGCTCCAGTGGTTTTGGCTGGGCTTTGCCACGATCTATGCCTTGTACTCACAGCAACCTAAAGATCCATGCCATCCCTTTCCTCTCGCCTCCCTTCGCCCCTCCAGCTTGCCATTATCTTTGCAGAAATCACATGCACACACTCACAGAAGAACTAACCACTGTTTTTCCTAATCAGAATTGCTTGAATTAAAATGGGGAAAAATGAAAGTAAAATGAAGTGAGTTGGAGTAGTTTGCAGCTTACATCTGTGTCTAATACTTAATCAAAAAGTCATTGATTGTGCATGGCATTTCTGCTAATACTTCAAAAGCTGAAAAACTGGAACTGATCTTTAGCCTGAAGTGGTACAGTAACATCCTCCAGATGCTTCTTCTCAGTATGGAGGGATTATCTTTTGGCCCTCAATAGATTGCTGCTGGTATGCTGAAATAGGGAGGGACAATTCAACAAGCCAAACATTACTGTAACTATCTTAGAAGGAAATGGCATCCCTGGAGTAACGTCAAGAGAGAGCAGACAACAGGATCTTCAAAAGGAGGCTGATACCAGTGTCACAACTGGTACAAAGGACAACCTCCTGACGATGCATATACCATAGCCATCAGCTTGGACCGTAGCTGAATTGATCCTGGCGATGACTGAAGCTGCTAGTGAATGGGTCAATGAAACACGGCATCGAGAGTGAGTCAGGTTGCCAAATGGAAAGGGTGATGTCATGACTCTGCAGACCTGAATTGTGCACCTGGGATTGACATCATGCACCTGGCAGCCTGCATGCGTGATTGTCAGCAGTTGTACGTACTCCCAAGACAGAGCCATAACAGACTCCACTCAAGAGCTGTGGAAGTTTTGTATAAAGTTGGCCAGAACAGGTGCAGGTCACAGCAGTGAAGCATTTGTCCTAACTGGTGCAATGTGATGCCCTTTCCTAGCGATGAACTGTGCGATCAGTAAAAACGCTGTGGTGAGAGGGCAAAGTATGCAAGTACAACTGAGTAGCAGTACGCATGCATTTGGGGAAAGCACATGAAACAAGTTTGAAGAATGCCTATGTGCTGTCCTTAGATGGACTCAGGATTGTGCAGCTTCTGAATAACCACAGTATGCCTGCTCTCAGTGCTGGCTGTCACTCTAACCTTGACTACCTCCCACACCAGATCAAGAACAAGATAAGCACCGTCATCAGCGGCCACCATTTCTACCAAGAATAAACTTCTCGCAAAGTGGCCAGTTCAGCCTTTTGCAACTCTCTCACGTGCCCTTCTTTGCTGTGTGTGGTCCACCATGGGATGAGGGAAAGGTGTCCCTAGAGCAAGGAGTCTTGCCCCAGTTGCACATAGCAGCTGCTCAACCAGCATCAAGCATAAATTCGTGCAGCTGTTGCCACTTACCAAGGAGACAGAAATGGTGTACTGGGCTTGCAGCAGCGAGATGGAGGTGGCAATGATACAGATGCTATATATGAGACACTGACTGATTTCAGAGACAGGAAACTAGACCCCTTGCAGAAACCCCACGCAAACATCCCCCCCAAGGCAGCGGGATGAGTTTCCCACAGCGAAGAAGCCAGCCTCGTTGCTTTGTCACAGCCGACGGTGGAATCTGCAATGGGAGGCTGCCGGCACGTGAAGACAACTACCACGTGCCGATTCAGCAGTGCCCATCTGACATGTGGTTATGCACCTAGGCATGAAGTGGCTCAAATCTGCACCGCTAGACGACCCAGGAATGGGTGGATATGGTATTAACGAGCACAGAGCCACGAGCCAAGGACTGTGTGGCTGTGGACAGACACCCTCTCCTGGCCCACTAGAGCGGGTGTCTGCTCCCACCTGCTCTTCGTCACCCTGACCCTAAACTTACTGCCTGTCCTCACAACAAGGATGTGCCTATGACTGTTGCCTAATCTGTTTCAGTCAAAACGAGGCAATGAGGCAGTTTATCTGAAACCATTTAAAAACTACTGCTTAATCTTTGCTAACCCAGCTCATTTTAACTGCAACTAGTTATGGCAGATTTACTTCAAAATGCCAGATAGAAAACTGAGTTACGGCTGATTGACAGACCTGTGCACCATCCTGCTGCCCTGGCTACTCCACTGGAAACTTCTGTCAGGGAGACAAGACAAAGCTTGTGAGATGCAAGGCGACTGAAACCTCTCCAAGGGGAATCAGCAGAGGGGTGTGCCAGGGGCCTTAGGATGCATATCGGTACAATTTCTTCCAAGTGTGGCACTAATCCTTAGACTAGACCAGGCCTACTGAGTTACTTTGGGGAAAAAAATAAAAGAAGAAGAAAAAAGAAATTCTCAGAAATTCCAGCCTCTACCTTCATTCTTCCACTCCTCTGAATGCAGCTTCTGTAAAACATCCTCAACTGTTTCTGAGAAAATGTCAATTCCTTCTACATTTATGACTTCTAATATACAGGCCATAAGGCTTTTTGTATCATAGTAAGTTTATCTGAGCTATGCTGAACACAGAAAAAAATGCAAATTATTTTCTAGCTTTGTTGTTTTATAAACTAATTCAGACTGTAGGAAAAAAAAATTGTAAACTGCCTTTTAGACAAAGAAAGGGTGGGGAAAAATATATCCTCCTGCTTCCCCATTATATAACCAATCCCCATTCTTAAGTGCACAAATAAAATAAGAGTAAATTGAAATAAATCAAATGAATTACATTGCATAGTTTCAAGCCCTACATTATGTCTTGGCTGTAATAATATACATTATCATTAATGGCTTTCACTTTATAGTGCTGAAAGTCAGATTTGTTGTTGTCATCTTCATTCCTTGACCTTTACTATCTGCATTGCTCACATGAAAATATTAGTCTGCTGTCACACTTCAAGAAACCGTGTAATAAGGTCAACTATGCATCACTCTAAGGCTATTTTAGCATATTTGCTTTATGACAAATGTGTAAGATCACTGCAATTATCTACAATGATAGTTAGACTTCATGCTATATACAATTCAGAATTCAATTATATTAGAAAATACTAGTGCCAGAGGACTAGTGTAACATTTTATCACCATGAATTCAATATCCATTTAACTGAGATGCAACAAAAGATAATTTCAAGTTCTGAAATGAATACCTATATTCTGGAGAGATGTATAAATGAAAAAATATTATTATGTACTCTCCAATTAAAATAGCTTGTCTGCTTTTCATTCTTGATCTACATTAGGATTTGCAGGGTTTGGGGGAGTGATGAAGTTTAGATTTCATATAAGAGTTCAGAATTGAGAAAATAGTTTTACTGCTGAACATTTAAATCCCTACAGAGAGAGATTTGTGAGATACTGCAGTATATCAAAGAAATCTGCATTAAGAGTATGTTGCTTCTTGTATTAAGGAAGCTGGCAGGAAAAAAATGCTCTGTTCAGCAGCTATCGCCATAAAATGATATAAATGCAGCTACATTACCAAGGGACCTCAATTTGCCAGCTGAAGAGGGCAACTACATTTTCTGCTTACAATATATAAAAAAAAGATCCTAAGCACTTACTTGAGTCTCCTCAGTTTTCTGAGCTGTAATGGTTATTCCTTATACTGAGGATGGAGGATGCTTTCATTCTGTGGCTTTGCTGAGCTTTCCCATACCCTCTTTGACAGCATTGAAAAGGAAGTAGAAGGCACATTTGCAATGGCAGTGGACCAGTGGAAAAGCCTCCATAGAAGCCAGCAAGCAACTGGCTGGCCATTTAGATAACCAGAAGAGGTCCAGTGACATATAGCTAGTTGGTATCTCTGCTTTGCAAGTCAGATGCACAGTGGCTTCATCTCATGCTACTACTCCTAAATAAAATGGTCAGGCTGAACCAGCACTTCACCAAATTTGATCTGAACCATGCGATTAATTACTCCACCTTTTATTACCCAATCACTGACCCAGACAACTCCTATTTCCACCTCTGCATTTCAAAATCATGAGCACATTGTGGATGCCATTGGATCACAAATTATCACCAGCAACATAGGCAAAGGTCAGAAACCATTTGGTTGAAAGAATAACTTCTGGAAAAAATGACCTCTTAAAACATGTTGCATAGGGGTTTTTTCCCCTTCTCTGATCATGAAGATCTGAGAAGGTTAAACATTGCTTCACTGTGGAAGGATTGCCTAGTTATTTATGTTTTATAGCAGCTGGAGCTATAAACCACTAGAAATGGTATTCTAAGATTACCTATGCATGTACATATCACAGAGGCAGAGAAAGCACAGAATTCCTCTCCTGTGCAGCTGTAGTGAAAAAAGAAACTCAAACAGCTTATTCAGTTCCTACATCCATGTTACTGGCAAGATTTTGTCAAAGCAGAGAACGTTCAGAAAAGAGCAACACGATTAAGTGCTAATTTACTAAGAAAGATTTTAAAAGTCTAGTCTCGCTCAGAAACAGTGTACTACAGACATAACAGCAGTCTGAGTATATTGGGTGGAATATATATTTTTCAGGGTTTATAGAATAAAATTGACAAAGGGAATACATAGGATTCATATCAGGAAGGGAAACAGGGGAAGACCAACCCATTGCTGTGTGGACATTTTAGGAACTGAATCACTGGCACTTCATGCCACTCCCAGTAACAGATCAGTGTATTGACCCCTTAGGAGCATTCTGCAGAAAGCCTGATACGGTCTGCTGTGGCGAGCAGCCAGTTCAATGGCAGGGAAAAGCAACTGCTTTTCTACCTCTGATTTTTATGCCTGTTAACTTTCTTTCCAGTTCTGCTGTGGGAAGAACTCTTGGTAATAAAATGTATTCTGTATAAAACATAAATTCCTATAAAATAAATTACAGGCTTTGTAATAAAACAGAAAAGGCAATTATATTCTTCCCTGGAAATAATTAATCAAGCTTTCTGCAGTGAAAAGTTTTGAAAGCACATAAAGCACACATTTTTACAGAAAATTTAAGTTTTCTCTGAAGAAATGGGAACTATTACACATTTATGAATGTTTATGCCATTGTCATTATTTATTTTTGTTTTCATAATGATGCCTTATTTTAGTACAGGAAACTACTTCTGTTTCTGTTTTGTGCATTACTTGTGCATAACAGCTGAGCTTCTTCTGCTAAATGAGAAAAAAGTGTTTTTACAACTGTACTAACTTTTTATTCTCTCTCCCATTGGCTTACTGCTTTCATTTTTCAACCCAGTTCACTGAAGGTTTTCCTGCAGCCTGCTTGTTAATTTTGAACCTGTAACTTTCCCAGCAAATACGTCTCTCTCACCCGTCTGTGTATACTGTTCACTACCTAGTGAATTAGGAAACCAGCATATAATAGGACAGACCCTTCATGAGGATCCTGAGCAATTCTTGTGCATGTCCTATTCCTGAGTCACACAGAACGACACATAATGATATGAGGCTGATATGGGGTTACTAGACAGCTGCAGCCACCTGTGCCAGGTCTCTACAAATCCCACTTGCATGCCCAGCCTGTGTTTCACAAAAAAGCTGCAGGACTCCTGATGAGCTGTTATTATTCTTCAACCCATGGAAAACAACGTAGACAGGCAACTATATAGTATTAGCATTATTTATTCATGTCTAGATTCCCCAGCTAAAAGCCAGACTGCATTTTGCCAACTGTTATGTACACACAGTGGTAAAATAGCATCTGTACTGAGGAGTCTAGAAGCAAGGCATACCAAAAGAGCATGAGAAGAAGAGGCACATGCAGGAGTAACTTGCCTTTATCTGCAGAGCAAAACCAAGACCAGAAGCCAGTCAGTACTGTGGTTACCAGGTTACCACCTAAAATATAACTTGCTGCCTCTATACACCTATATTTTTCTTAATATGCCATATTTAAATAATCCACTTAATAAAAAGACTTAGAAATGTGTAAAGATTTATTTGCTATTATGTGCATAGCCAAGGCATTATACTTACCGAAAGACCATGATTATGTAAGGCCTACATGTAAAAATTTAGATATTTAAACATAAACATACATCTTCAAATTCTAGATTACAAGAAGTTTTTATTGGAGGAAATACCATTCTGTCTACACAAATCTGCTCCCAAAAATTGTGAATGGGTATTCTGCATAGTAAACACAATATGCATTTGATGTGCACAGATTAATTCAACTTAATATTATTTTACCCTATAAGACAGCAAAACACATTATTTATTTCCCTGGAGAATACAATCAAAATTCTGCACATGGCAGCCCAATTCGTCTCTATCAGACACCAACTGGTCCAGTCAAAAAGCAAGAGCTAGTATTTCATGTGTTTCAGCTAGCACAATTCAACTGGAGTAAATACAATATACAACTTTGGTCTGATAACACTGGTCTCAGTCCAGCAGAAGACATGTGCACTCTTCCAGACCATTTAACCACCAAGAGACTGGATTTTCTCATCCCACAGTATGTCTATGTCCTGAGGGAAATGTCTCTTACAGTCCAGTTCCATGATCTGTTTAAGAGGGCAAGATACAGTGCTGTGGCCGAAGAGGGCTGTCCCACCCTTTTCTTACCACCAGCCTGCTCAGTTTCATGACACCATGTATCCCTTGGGCTGCGGTAAGCATTTGTGTAGCTGCACTCAAAAGGAGCTGGGAACTGGTGTCAGTTCAAAAAACCCCAGCGCAATGAAAACGGGTTGGATCCCACGAGTTGGAACGAGAAACTGCATAAGATGAGGAAAGGGTGGAACTGCCCCTTTGGATGGATGCTCTTTCTAACAAGACCTGAAATAGGTGGTCCATAGCTGAAACATATTTTCAGTCTTGGCTTATTTAAAGAATTGCCTCAAAATTTGTTTATTTTTTTTAAAGACTTTTTTTTTTTTTAATTTTTCTATGGATCTACTATCTCAGGTTATTTGTTCCTCAAAGAACTCTTACAATCCCAACTCATTAATCCATTCATAAGTCTGCTCAGAATTTATTGGCGAGAATTTATTGGCCAAAATTTATTTAAGGCACGTGCCTTATAAGGTGCTTGTCTACCAGTCACATGGGAAGGGTAGTCCCAAACTGTAGGGCTTCTCAACTTCACAGCTGCACTTTTTCAGAATATCTTACATGAAAAGCCTCATGGTGCATGTTGGTCAGAGCCTTCTCCATGAAGGAGGCAGCTCTTCTGTGTCTTCAGGACTTTGTATTTATTCAGTGTATCCCAAGCTGCAATTGGTCTGGGCGTCCTACTCAAGGCATCTTTGTAATGCTGCATGAAGAGCTCTATGATTGATACTTTCAGGGATATTTCACTCTTGGTAATAGAGCAGTTTCTCAGTTTATCAAGACAGCATGTGGACCTTACCTGCACTTTCAGCCGTCAGGCTCATTCGGGCTAGAAATGTGGAAATGTGAACAATGTGTTTTCTATGTAATAAAAATTCCTGTAGAGTACATTGGAAGTAACTCTAGCCTCCAGCACTACTAGGTGTGTCCTGTCCTGTCGCTGCCATTTCTCCTGGCTGCCTGCTCTGAGCTCTTCAGTGTTCCAGAGCTACAAGTTCTAACTTCCAGGACTGCCAGGTCTCCTCTGCAGGCTCTCCCGTCTCCTGGCTATTGGCTGTGACTCTTCATGAACTTGAAATGGCTTTGCTCCCCTCCAAGTTATAATTACACTCCAGACCTTCTTTGTTTCAACAGGAGACTGCAGAGGAAATCAGATCTCTTTAAGACTTGGAACATGGTAGGAAGCGTGTGAAGTCCCATGCCATTTATGATGACTGGAATAAAGCTTAGAATAGCAACTTATAACTCATTGTAAAAACGTGGTGTCTGCTTGTGGTGGGTTGACGTTGGCTGTCCGTCAGGTGCCACCGAGCCGCTCTCTCAGTCCCCCTCCTCAGAGGGACAGGGAGAGAAAATAAGTTGAAAAACTCATGGGTTGAGATAAAGGCAGCTTAATAAAGAAAAGCGAAGGCCATGTGGAAGCAAAGAAAAGCAAAAGATATATTTTCTACTTATCAGCAGGTGATGTCCAGCTACTTCCTGGGAAGCAGGGCCTCGGTACACGCAGCAGTTGCTTCAGAAGACAAACGCCTCAATAACAAATGCCCCCCTCCCCTCCTCCTCCTTCCGTTTAGATTTTATTGCTGAGCACAACATCATACGTATGGAGTATCCCTTTGGCCAGTGTGGGTCAGCTGTCCTGGCTGTGTCCCTTCCCACCCTCTTGCCCATCCCAGCCTACTGGCCTTTGGAGTGGGGTTGGAGAGACAGCCTTGGTGCTGAGCCAGCGCTGCTCAGCAGCACCCAGAACACTGGGGTGTTATCGACACCTTTCTAGCTACCGATACAGAGCACAGCTCTATGAGGGCTGCTCTGGGGACAATTAACTCCATCTCAGCCAGACCCAATGCACCTTTGATGCTGCATACATTTGAAAGCCGATTCTGATTTTTCAAGCATCAGGCTGTTCAATCTGCTGAAATTGCTTAATTCTACAGACAGATTGCACATACATATTTTAACTACGGCAAGGAAAGTGGTTGGGCTTTCTTTCCAGATTCAACAGGCAGGTAATCTAGTCTCTGATTGGCTTGATCAGTACACTGCCAGTATTTCCAAAACCTTAAATTAATGTCTCCATAAACAGTGAGGCAATTCTGTATTCTACTTTCCACTAGCTTCCACCAGTGATCAAATGATCATTTGAAAGGATCTCAAAAAGTGAGTGTAAGTGGGAACAAATATAGCCAAACTATTAATTTAAAAGTTTGAATGCTTATGGAAATTTTTTGCTTTTGTTTTCTCAGTTCTAATGGTCAGTATCACAAGAACCGTTGATATAATTTTTGAGTGGACATTTCTGTGTAAAGCACCACAAACTTAAGACAAAGACTGCTTCAGTAGTAAGACTACAAGATCAAAGTTAAAAACGCTTCATTTAGTTGTGATGACAATTCTGTTAATTGAGCAATTTCAAAGGTATGCAACTTTAGCTATTGCAATCGCTTCCTTTGTAATTAGTGACTTTTCAAAGAACTTGGGTTCTCTCTGCAGATCCTTTCAACTGACCACTGTGTCGGCACCATAACAAGATGAGTGGGAAGCTGGTCTCCTGAGAGCAGACTCATGCCATATTGGCTCATCCAGTCTACTGCTGCTATAAACTGGTCAGTTATGCACAACAGAAAGTCCTGAATCTTCTCAGTTGCTGTCTTTTGTAGTAAATCAGCTGCAAGTAGATCAGCTTTTTGAGACCAATATGTATTTTCTGATACTCTTAGAAAGTATTAATACTCTAGGAATAGATGTTTTTTGTAACAGATCTGCCTCAAGCGTCAAAGTATTGATAGCTTTTAAATGGTCTTCCAGACTGCAATTATGAAAAACAATGCTATCTTGTCACTGTCACTTCCATTGGGTATATTAAAAAAACAAATTAAAAAAAAAAAAAAGCAGAACAGCTTTTGTATTAAACCAGCCATCTATGCAGCTTGGACATTTGATTGTCTCTGTCAGGTAAATGCTGCCATATTCCTCAATTCCTCAGTAAGGACAAAATTCCCATTATCTTCAATGAGGAATTCATGATTGGGGTGCTAAGAGCAGAAGATGGATGAACAGTGTCTTTATTGTGTCATTTGTATATCTTGTATTTACGAATTGATTCCCCAATGATTGTTTATCATTTACGATAGCACAATTATTTTTCCATAATTTTATTATATTTCCAGAGGAGCAAATAAACTTTGAAGGCGAAACATATTCTTCTTCTTCTGTTTTTAGAAAAAAACTAGTAGAGAAATAGTCTGAGTTATGCAACACCAGCTAGAAAGAAGTTATTTTATCACTACTTGGAATAAATGGCCACTCAAAATGGCACAATCTGGAATGTTTTCTCACAATTCCAGCTCGAGCTAGTAGGACAATGTTTGGCAGAGCTCAGCTGTCTTCATAACGAAATGTCTCTGCACAAATATTGCTTGTTACAAATTAAAAACAGTAATGGAAAAAGCTACAAATATAAAGAAAGAAGACAAAGAAAATTCTTTTTGGCTTTGAACAAAATATTAGAGAAGAAAAATTATTTTTTAAGCTTTTTAAAAAATGAATTCTAAATGGATGCTCTTATCACAAATTAATATGCAAAAATAAAATAATATTGATTAATTTAGTAGAAGAAAATGCAACACAGTTACACACAGGAACAATAAAAATAGTGATGCTATACTACAGTCCCCAAAATAATGAAAATCCCTACTATATTATGATCTCATATCAATATAAATAAGCAAAAGTTGTATCAGCAACAGTTGTCTATGGAAACATATTTCAATTTGGTTTCCAAAATAATTACTAAATTCATCTTTACTAAGTACTTTTTTGTATTTAAAAAAAAAAATCACATGACAAACAGTTCAGTGTTTCATTGCTTGTTTGTATGGTTATCTAATTAATAAAAATGTATATTTGGGGTTCCTGTGGTATTCTTTTCTTGTCGTAGACAAGATATTTTTCAAAACATATAGCTACTTAAAGTGAGTTAAAAAATTCCCAAAGATCCAATTTTGATCTTGTATCTGATTTTGTGAAATTTATCTCAGTATTTGTTGCTCACAAGGATTTAGAAAAATGATAGGCATGACAAGATTTTTTATAAATGCATCACAGCTCTTAGCACAAATCCTGATTTATTTTACCCATTTTTCCTTATCTCTTAATCTCCCCCTTGAAAAGCATACAATGGTCAATTAAGAAGCAAAGCAGTAAAAACTCCTTTCTTTTACCACATCCCAACCTGGAGACCAAAACCTCGTTCCCTCCAGCGCTATCTGTCGGATCCAAGCCACAGGACACACTTCACAGTTCTGCTGCAAATACGCAGAATCTCTGCATCAGTATCCATGACTTTTCTCTGCTGCCTACAAGGCCTTAGACAGAGTCCACCGAAGCCTATGGCAAGGTTTCTAATAATTTCAAAGGCCAACAGACCAAGATTTCAGTTTCCTTTCTTTGTGTATCTCTCAAAGTATGCTCTTCCCACGCACCTCTGGAAATACCACTTTTGACTCAGCTGCTAACTACTCTCCATCTGAAACCTTTCCCCATCAATACAACCACCCTGCTGGTCTGAAGAATAAACCTACTTTATTGCTGCCCAAATTCAAGAACAGCTTCAGAACTCAGTTTTCCTCAAGTTCCTGTGCTATGGATTCGTTCTGCTTCAGGTCTGGCAGCACAGCCTGTTTCTCCAGCCCCAGCTGTGATGTACTTACAACGGAAGCTGTTAATTTAATAACTGAAAACTTGCTGACAACGCTCCGCTTTTTCCAGCGCTACTCAGGATCAGACTCATGCACACAAGCACCATAAAGAGGAGTAAAACCAAGGCAGGGAGACGGGAATCCAAGTCTAGACAGCAGACAAGCCACCTTATCTCAGGAAGGTCTACTGCAATGTCATAGGCAATTACTGTAAAAAATGAGCAGCATGCCTGCTAACAAGGATTGCCTAGACATTTTAATGTGAGGGAAAGCTTCCATACCTTTTTTCGTGCCAGATGGGATCAAAATCACTGAACGATGGAGAAGTGCACTATCTTATGGCAGGCATCGTCATAGTTCTGCAGGAGATGACAGATTTGAACAGGAAATCAGAGAGAAATGTGTTTCTGTGACATCTGCAGGCACCAGATATAAGACACTGAATATGACCAGAAAATGTGCCTTATTTTCAGGAGTTTTACCAGTCATGATTTTGTAAATTTTTTATTTTTTTTTATTTTTTAGAAAAATTGGAAATATTTGCTTGGGAAAGTACCTTAATTGATTGATTAAATCAGTAATATGGTCTCTAAGCAAACCAGCCAGTCACGTCTCCTGTGGTATACACGAGCCGTAAGGAGTCCTTGAGGCACTGAAGAATTCCCACCGCAGGAGCATGGTGCTAGGTTTCCACACACACCTCCTTGTCTCCTCTGAGCTCTCCCCCAAGGCAGAGAGGGAGCCCATCGGGGTTCCCTGCCTTCCCTGCTTTCGGCATTGCTGTGGAGCACTCGTGTTGTACAGCCTCACGTGTGAGTTTTGGCTCTGTGACATCTCAGATGTTTCTCACCCCTAGCAGTAGTCCAAAACTGGAAGTAACATAATGACACCTTTCCCCACACACACACTTTCCGTGATATGCCTCTTTGACTTGCACTAAGATATATAACCCACAGCATCTGGGTTTTACTCTTATGTCTTCTCAGCTTTCAGATATGCATCTGTTACAGTAAACCACTTGCTTACCTAAAAACTCTACATTAGAAGCTCACAGTCGGGAAAGACTTTGTTAGCTGTAACCCTGCACTATAAAACAATTAACCTTTCTTCAGAGGAAATTATTTTTAGCATTTATTCAGACATGTTTAGTCTGCTTGAAATATGTTTGCACTGTCTCTGTCTTCAAAAAACATGATGTAAATATTTATTGCAGATTCCTGATTGTGGTAGAGTTTTTGCTCTGATTGCAAGTGTGACGTTTTAAATCATACTTTTACATCTTCTCATATTTACAGAAGGGAATTAGTACCATTTCTTGACATATTTATCTCTTTCAGACTGAACTAGTTAGAGGTGCACTTATAAATTGTAGAAATTTCCCATTAATATAATTTATTACAATAATCATGTATGATATTACTCATATAAATCAAAAAGGAAACCAACATCGATCGTTTCCATTTCTAAGAATACTATTTCTTTAATAATTAGTTTCCTATAGTCATTGACTCTTTAATGAGGGTCAATGTGTATTTTTGCAATGATTGGTAATGTACAAATCATGTTAATAACAAATAATCAGCAAAAAACTATCTGCCTGGATCGGTTTACTGATGTGGAGTAGTATGGGGACTGATCGCATTGTAGTCATCTCACTCTTCAAGCCCCGCTGCTGCTATAGAAGCTTTACATTGTCTTTGTAAACATGACATATCAAAATGGTGTATAGCTACCCCCTGTGCAATGTGTGCACACACATACACAAAATCACTGGCCTCTAGGCATGTAATGCTATAAAAATGGAATCCAAAGTTCTTTGCACTAGTATGGGGATTCATAACAAAACTGATCAGAAATGTTCCTGTGTGACAATTTTCTCCCCTTGGAAACTGCCAGTTCAATGAAACCAAAACATTACTCAAGTTTCTTGCCCAGTTTCTGCTCACCCACCTACCTTCTTACTAGTAACTTGAAAGGTTCTCAAAAGGCAAAATTCAGCTGGCAAACCAAAACAACTTGAAAAACTGCAAGCCCTCAACAATCCGTGCTCTGTTCCCAAGGTTTTTGTATAAGGTCCTCAGACGTTTATCTTTTATAAAACGAGGAGTCCAGTTTTCATGAGTTCCCAAGGACCTCGTACCTTGGGGAACTAGGTGCTTTGTTGCCAAGGCAAGGATGTTGGGAACTTCACAACTGTTCCACAAAAAAATTACTACTTTATTTTCCACTAGGGAATGATAAACTTTGTTTATTGCTCTTAATTAAAAAAAGCCTATTTCCTTTCATCTATTAAATGACATGCAGAGTTGCAGTCGCTTTTAGTTTATTATAAGCTCCATCTAAAGTTTTTTGGGATACACTCACAGTGGTGGAATTTGGATCTAATCTGTAACCTGTTAATATTGTCATTCTGTGTTCACTAACCATGACACATAGGGAATTTGTTAGGGAAGAATATGCAGAGCATTAACATGATACCATTGTGGGAAGTGCATGAAAATCCCATAATCTAGTGGCTATGAGACTAAAGTAGTAGTCAGCAGAACCTTGCTTTCATCTCAGCTCTCCAATAAATACCCTGGGTGATCTTCAGCAAATCACTTCACTTCCTACTGCCTTATTTTCCCCCCACCATCTTTTGCCTGTCTTTCCTAACAGGGGAAACTCTGTCTCCTGCTCCAAGTGTGTGCTGTGACTGGCACAGGGGTTTCTGGGGCTCCGTCAGTTAAAGGTGTTAAATGGAATTTTCTTTGTTTCTTTCCAGAAGTGGCTGTGTTATTCACAAGTGAGAAGGCTACGATACCTCCAAGCTGACTTTGCAGCAGTTAAACCTTTTAATAAGAACGCCCATAGCCTCTAGTATAGCACCAGCACTGTAACATCTCTGACCAGTGCACTGTTAAAAAATAAATAGGTTACTTCAGATTTCTTGAAAGGGACCAGAAAGATAACTTTAGTGGTAGAAGTCTTCTGTATGAAATCTTTATGTTAGCTAAAGCCCAGTCAGCTCCAGCAGACACTACCCCCACAAACATTTCCCAGGCCCAACCTCTGTGGAGCCAGGGTAATTATCTCCACGTTCATTCCCTTCTTGTGCTCTGCTGCCACTGCCAACAAGGGGGTCACTTACTGCAAGATGTTATGGTGGTTTCTGCAGCACAGACATTTGTCTGCTGGAAACAAGCAGTACACTATTGACACGGAGGGAAATGCCAAATTGCCTCAAATTGCCGTATACAGCCACACCCTTGTGTAAGCACGGATTCATATTCAGGGCCTCTTAGATACAGTAGTGCTTGCTGCATGAAATACATTCTGTATTTAGTTCCTTTACGCTCAATAATGGTTTATTATGGATCAAGTATTTCTCTTGCTTAGTAAGAATTAAACGTTAAGACGTCATTGCTACTGCTACTGGGAAAAAAAGGGATTTAATGTAATGTAAAAGTAGTCTTTTTCACAAGCATATATAATTGTTGGTTAGAGAGCAGCTTCTGATTAGTATTCCACTCCTGCTTTAGCTTTTCACCAAGTTTTTGGGAGTGTCATTAACCTACTATATAATTTGCTTCTTTGTTCATTCAGCTCAATCATTCAGTTTACTGTCTTGTGGAATTCAGTCATTTTAGTATAACATTTTCCTGAGAAATGTAATTTAAAAAAAAAAACAACTGACAGGGCACGTGAAAATTTAGAAACGCACCAGGACTAAATAAAAGACAAGCCTTACCCCTATTGTCAGCTAAACAATTCTACAGAGTAATCCACTATTCTTCCTACACTTCCAAATGGGGTAGAAACAGATGAGATAAATGAAACAATGAAACAGTGAAACAATAGCAGAAACAGATTCTTCCAAAGACATGAATATAGATGGAGAACAATGTAACTGAGTTGATTCATTTATAATGAGTTTAGTTCTGCCTTTCTGATTCCACTAGAAACTAATACTTAAATTCTGGAACTACCATTGTTAAATAATGCATCCTTATCTTTTATTTTTGTATGTGCATTTAAAGGAGAATAATATGGAGGAGAAGACTATGAACTCACACTTCTTTATTTCCACAGTGACATTGCAATATAAGCATGAGCAGAATCACTCCCATGTATTCAGAATCACAGAACGACAGAGTGGTTGAGGTTGGCAGGGACCTCTGGAGATCATCGCGTCCAACCCCCCTGCTCAAGCAGGGCCACCTACAGCCTGTTGCCCAGGACCTGTCCAGGCAGCTTTTGAATATCTCCAAGGATGGAGACTGCAACCTCCTTGGGCAACCTGTGCCACTGCTCGGTCACCCTCACCATAAAAAAGTGTTTCCTGATGTTCAGACAGAGCCTCCTGTGTTTCAATTTGCGCCCATTGCCTCTTGTTCTGCCGCCAGGCACCACTGAAATGAGCCTGGCTCCATCTTCTTTACACTCTCCCTTCAGGTATTTACACACATTGATAGGATTTCACCCGAACCTTCTCCAGGCTAAACAGTCTCAGGTCTCACAGCCTCTCCTCATAGAAGAGATGTTCCAGTCCCATAATCATCTTTGTGGCCCTTCGCTGGACTATCTCCAGTATGTCCAGTATGTAATTAAAATTACTATTTATTAAAAAATAAGTGTATCAGTTATTACAAACCTTTAAATATTTTTGCCAAAATCCAATTAATAGTTCACAATTTGTCCAAGCACCGTTCCAAACCTTCTCTTGAGTTCAGAGCTGTGTATTGCTCAGATGAGGTACATCTAAGCCCCCGCTTGCAGACTGATGCTGTTGGAGAACTCCAGGGCCTTGAGAGGGGGACAAGGCACTGATTATCTCCAGCACTTTAACATAGATCCACCTGCTGTTCATGAAGCCTAGAAAGGTGGGACATGAGAAAGGCTCAATTCACTACACCAGAAGGTGTCTCAAGTTTAGCTCCGTATTTTAATAGCAGGCTCAAGACTAGACTCTAGATCATTTTCATCTCGTCTATCCTGGTTTTATCAAGTATATTCTCTGGACTGGGTTTAGAACATGTCAGGTATTAAAGGGGAAACTTCTTTCCTGCAGTTATATGCTGTTCATTTCACTTTCACGTATTGTCAAGCTAAGCAATGCTGTCCGACCATGCTGTGCAGACAAGACAGCTGATGTCCAGCCTGGAAGGGCTTCCACCTTTTCAGGCATGTGGGATTTGCAAATATTGATATGCAGAGGCAGATCTTGAGAGCATATCACAGTTTAGGGCACCTATGGGACTAGCCAGCCCATGGGACTAGTTCAAGTACAGTGCAGACTTAGCCCTTGAGCCCAAGCTACAGTCGAAGTACAACCAACTACATTCATCAAAAGCATACTAGTCCTGAGAGTCCTCACCCTTCATTCCCCGCCATGAAGCATACTTAAGGTCAGTGTTTTTCATTTAATATAAATTCACTAAGGGGCATGGAAATTCTTTGGCCATCATCCCCCCGCAGCAACATCTGATGTGATGTGAACTTCTTTTTCACATAGCTGTTCTGATCTCTGCCTTCCGTCATCTCTCAGTTCTCTTTACATCATGACTGAATTTGCCCTTTTGTTTTCATTTGTTAGGCACTGGAACTTCCATGAACAGATTTTCTAATAACATTGTTAGATATCGAAGAATACAAAATTGGGCCTGGTCATACAGCAGAGGGAATAAAACAGTCAGATTTGGCTTAATCATTTCAAGGAACTGTTTTCAAGCCCACTGGCAGCAAATAATATCTTTCCATTAAATTCAGTAGGCTCTGGATTAGGCATTGGGTGTTTAAGATTACTCATGGAACTTCAGTGTGGTCTTTATTTTATTTAAATAGATTGAGAAACTCTTAAGAACCTGCTAGTCTTTAGCTTTCTTTATTCCTCGCTAAATACCGTGCACACTAAGAGATAGCTTGATCCCTCTTCATGCTAGATTAATCTGAATACTAGTCTTCTCTGAGTTGGACCAGGTGTTTCACGTAAAGTGAATCATTATCAGCATGCACTGTCAAACTTGCTTCCAATTTTCCTTTTAGAGTGCAAGTCCACACAGTGAGACTACAAAACTGTATCAAATTTATCCATAAGGTCACGTACCCTTCATGTTACAGTCTTCCCATAATACACAAACTTGCACCTAAGAGTAGGCATTCATTTTTATAGTTGTCTGTATGTAATTTGAGACTGCTGATACGGTGCTGCCTGTCAATATTCCTACTGCAGACACAGAGTCAGCACAAAGTCTAATAGCATCAGCAGTCGATATCTATAGGTATGTGTAAAATGGGATGGGAGAGAAACATTGTGATTCGCTTTGTGGTTTAGAGGTTTTTTTTAACCAAAGAGTTGTTTCAGGTCTTTTGCCATTTCTGAGTTATTTAAGGCACTTTCTTTACCTTTTTTGCCATTTGATTTTAAATTGACAAAATATCAAATATTTGTGCTACTACTGATCAGGCATGCTGAGTCAATAGACAAAGAGGCAATCCCTTTATGTACAGAGATTTTCTTTCCTGATTTTTAAAGCCTTTAACTTATTTTCATTTGGGAAAAAGTTTCTTTTTTCTTCTTCTTCTTTTTATATTGAGCTTTGTTTGCTCATCTACAGAATCACACTTACTTGAGAATTTTAGTACCTCTGTTTTCCATGTGTGGCATAGTTCATTGTGCATGATTCAACTCAGTTATGCAAGGGATGAATTTAATTCCATGTAAAGGGCACTGAGATTCCTCAGCATATATGCTCAGTTCTTAGAGATATGCAGAAAAAAATTACAGTGTTAGTTTAATAGCCATTAAAAAAAAATAATCTAGAATTCTCATCAATTTCAATAAATATTTCATAGGTGCAATATTTTATCTGCTCTAAATGATCACAGGAATGTTGAAAATGTAGACATAAATACTTCTAAAATTGGGTATTATACTAAAATAAGATAAATTTATAACAAATAATATAAAATGTTTCCTTTTAGCAATATGCATTATACTGATAATATATTAAAAAAAAAAAAAAACAAACCAAAAAACTATAAGTAGAGTTTCTGTTAAACAACCTAGCGGAAAAAACATATTTTTTGATGCCATCTTAAACAAAACAGTGACTATATTTTTTACTGCAAAACCAGAGGACAAAACATGTAATCCAACTTAGTTTATGGTTGGTAGCAAACATTGGCTCAACAGCTCCATTCTCTTAATGGAGGGGAGCAAATCCCCCTCTCCGAAATGACAAAATGCTGAGAATATCAGACCACGCCAACATAAGAAGAATAAATTAAACATAAGTGATCCTCACACTCACCAAGTATGTGAATGATAACCATAAAGGAGAGGTAGAATTTTTCAAAGCATTAAGAGACAGAGGGTACCATCCTTCAAAATCCATGCCTGTGAGGAAGTGGGGAGTACAAAATTATGGACCGTAGTAAACTACCACTAAATCAGGAAAAAGTCATAAACACCAAAATGGCACAGGGGTAAAAGTCTAAATAATACCTATGTACAACAGAGATATGATCGGTTGGTTTGTTGGGGCTTTTTGTACCAGTGCCTGGCGTTATGCTTGCTGCTCCTTTGGCTTCTCTTACAGCAGCCTATTAGGTTCTCCTCATCTCATTTGCTCATAAACAACCAGGTAGCAAGTAGTTTAATACTCGCTACACGTCAACCACTGTTACTATATATATCACAAGTTGCCCAGAGAGGTTGTGGAGACTCCATCCCTGCAGACATTCAGAAGATGTCTGGACAGGGACCTGGGCAACTGACTCTGAGTGACCCTACTTCAGCAGGGGGTTTGGACAACCTGAGCTCCAGAGGTCCCTGCCAACCTCAACTATTCTGTGACATCATATTAGCCCAGAAGTTTGCATGGTAAAAACAAAACTCTATAACACCACAATTAAAGCAAATGAAGCTTTCCTATATGCTACAAAAAGTACAGTTTCATGTTTCAGACTTCAGATGATTTTACTAATTGTTTTAATCTTTCACTTTTACCCTATCAGTCACAGAATATATCTACAAGTTCATAATATTTCTTGTCATCTTCTTTAAGTTAATACAATGCTGGATGGATCATGTTAATATAATGCATGATGGATCATGCATCCCCATGACATGTTGTATGTCCAGAAAGTCTCTTTACCAGGTCTCTTTAATACTTGACATATATCTATCTATCTATCTCACATACCCCACAGCCAGTGATTATGCTTTACCTCTGGAACAGTTACTGGTTTTGATTAGATGCATCTGTTCATTTCTTCTTTGCTTTTAGTACTTCTTTCCACACTTCAGGAATGCCAAAGAACTTTGGCTACTTTGGTCACTCCTTTCTCAGAGGAGTGTGCTCACTGAAAGGTGAAAAGTGACAGTTCAAGGAAATCAAACCCTCTTTCCATATAAGGGTACACTGGAAACAACAATGCGAGCTGCTTAAACATGACAGGATCATTAAATTTCAGAGCCAGTTTGACTCAGATTCTAAAAAGCAGAGCTTCTCCTGGGAGCATGGAAGAAATCATGGTAGGAATCTTACTTCTGCTGAGAATGAGATTTGGGGCTAAAAAAGATGGTATTTAGGAAAGATTCTTTTCCCGGGGAGAGGGTTAGTTTTATTTTATTTTAACACACCTGAAATATGTCTTACTTTTCAAGTGTAGTTATGGTAAGATTCTGGTCACACATAAACTCTCTTCTGAAAGAAACCACCTGAAATCACCAAATCATATCAGAGTTGAAGAAATCTTGGTGGCAGCACCTTGAATACTTCTCTCACAGTCTAGAAGTAAAAGTCACTGTGGTCCTTTATTGACATAGTGAACCATCTGCTATCTCTAGTCTTGTAGGTCACAGTTTGACTCACACAGTCTGAATGTAAACAGACACCAAAGTTAATCTAATATTTTCTTCACCTTGTTGTATTTCACAGTAATATCTGAAAAATGTGTTTCAAGACAGTGTTCTCCTCTTGTTTGTTAGTCAATATGTTCTTTTGCCATTAAAATCAATATAAGCTGTAATTAATTTCAGTTGTGCAGTGCATTTCTTGGTGACACTATTTGCCATGGTGCATTTTTAATGATCTTTCTGCATATTTTACTCCTTTTTAACCCACATCCATCTGATTTTTCTGGCTGGCTTGATAGAAATCTCAGTACAAACTATATTTCTGGGAACCACAGTTACCTTTGAATGCTAAGATTTCCCCCTTTGTATTTAGGAATTAGGACACAAAGCATAAAGACAAACATCATACCAAATCACACAAGCTGCAAGCAAGGCAGGTGGCATTTGTTGTCTGCATGAGGGCTGTCCATTGAGAATCCGTGTACATAGGTCAGGAGCTATCCGAGCAGTTTGTTAGATACACCAGATAATACAGAACAGCTTAGATATGACAATAACAGAACAGAAAAATGAATAAAGTTTTGAAACTTTTTGTCTAGCATTTCTGCAATTCTTCTTCCAAAGAGTTTTCTAAGAAAGTATTGCCCAAAACAGTGACTGTTGTGATGCAGGCAGTACTATAAATTTCCTCTTTCCACCTTGCAATAAACTTCTGCCCTTATGTATGACAAATTCACCTTTCAGTGAGCACAATCCTCTGAGAAAGGAGTGACCAAAGTAGCCAAAGTTCTTTGGCATTCCTGAAGTGTGGAAAGAAGTACTAAAAGCAAAGAAGAAATGAACAGATGCATCTAATCAAAACCAGTAACTGTTCCAGAGGTAAAGCATAATCACTGGCTGTGGGGTATGTGAGATAGATAGATAGATATATGTCAAGTATTAAAGAGACCTGGTAAAGAGACTTTCTGGACATACAACATGTCATGGGGATGCATGATCCATACCTGATTTTGTTCCATCATCCTTCCTGAATAAAAAGCAATGGAAGGGGAGTCAAAGAAGGACTCTGTCATAAGAATTCTCTTGTTGACCTCCTTATATTTTTGTTCCCACAGCATTTTTGGTGGGAATAGGGCTTATTCCTTTGTGGGAATAGACTCTTCTTCCTCAAGCTGCAGCTCTGGATCCATGCAAGCTTTTTACAATACCAACCTGTCAAGACTTCCCCAGTGCCAAACTGTCCAGAAAAATGAAATGAACAAAAACCAACCACCTTTGCTGGGAAGTATTTTAACTTTTCTGCTCCAAACCTGGATAGCAGGATAAGAAATTATACATATATCACATAGGAAATTATATATAGCTCAATTATATGCCTGCATAACATGGATCATCAGCCTACAGAAAAGAGTCAGACTGCTCTCCAGGAGGCATCTGCAGAGACCAAGAATGGGAAGAAAGAGGTTTTCTAGAAGCTGCTGAGTTCAGTTTTGCACATGAAAGAGGGGAAGATTCACATGCAGATCTGGGAGACTTACACTATCTGAGTGGCATTAAATTTCCTATGTTAAGAAAATCTTTTCAGAGTTAGTTTTCTAAAGCATTTCTCTAGCCAGTTTGAATCAAGAGAAACACCCAAGACAGTATAGAAAACACTCCCACCAATTCAGCAATACCAGCAGAGTGATCAAATAGAAACTTACGTGGCCTAAGGTTTGTATTGTCTTGTCTTGCATTGTATTGTATTGTACCATATCGTATTGCATCATATTGCATTGCATTGCATTACACTGCATTGCACTGCGTTGTTTTGCATTGCATTGCATTCCTTTGTATTCTATTGTATTGTATTTATTTTTGCTTATTAAGAACAACCAACCCTGAAAGCTGTGGGAACTTCTTTCAGAACTCTCCACCAGCTTCTGTGGAATTCTGGACACACATAAGAACAGATCTCTCAATAATGACTAGCTGTCACATTAAACCCAACGACTTTGCCTCATGTCTATTACGCCTCTTGTCTATAATTAATAAGCAATTGAAGAATGAAAACCATGGATTATTATTATTGGTTTTTACTTAAGGCCTGATCCTTCAAGCACTGAAATGCATGGCAAAAATCTTCCTGATTACAGTTGGTGGAGGATTTACACTAGCACTGCATTAGCAGAAAGGGCTTTGATTCATTTCAGTAATTAGTTCCTTTTAGACAGATGATTTATAATTCCTGCAGTGATATTTTGCAAAGACAAGGTGCCTTCGTATTGTTAAGGCAGAGCAAATATCACCACAGGTTGATCAAAAATATCCCATAACCCAAGAAAATATCCCAACAGTCGTTCCACAAAGCAATAATTATATAAAGTTCAGGGAGCTAGTGATGTACAATGTCTAAATCATTGCCAGAGTACAGAAAATGATAGTTATACTCAGGATGTATTTTAAATACAGAAGGATCTGTTTATAATCACGTCATAGACAGTCTCGTATTCAAGCCTGTTCATTAGTTCCAGCCGTGCATATGGACAGCCAGCTTGGAAAAAATAATTGTTATCTGCAGATTATTTCAGATGTGTATTTAAGTGAAGACTGTTTATACCAAATATACAGGGTCTGAGTGCAAACTACAACTTGTGGTGAAGGCCCTAGGATCACAAGTAGCTTCACTATGAACATGTACAAGCTGGTTATTGCGTGCATTTGGAGGCAATGGAAAGTGGTAGGTTGCTGTGCTGCCCCTGAACAGAGCTTCTGATAGGAGCTCTCACAGATCGCCGTCTATTATAAATGTCAACAAATTATCCTCTTGTTTATCTAAAGTTCAAATTTTTTCTTTTTTGTCCTCTGCAATTTGGTAACTAAGGCTAACTAATCTAACTTAGCTATCTATACAAGCAAAGTAGATAGATATACAGAAACCTTTCTTTGGCACTGAAGGCAGCTGGCAGACCATGGCCAAGAGACCAGCAACTTCTCCCAGTGCCCACAAGAAGATGGCTGCATGCAAACTGCCTGCTGCGAACAGTCTGACTGCCCCATGCAAATTTCTGCCCTGTGCCCAGGAATCGCTTAGGAAAATGCTATTTAGCTCAAGCCAAAACCATGCCGGGGACTGTACTAGCAATTTAATGACATAGAAAATTTGAGTTCTAGGTCCTGGGAAAATTCCCGGGACTGTTTAATTTGCTACTGTGGCGGTAGCCTCAGGCTTAGGGGCTTCCTTTTAGCCTTTTGCCTCAGTGGAAGAGCCAGGTAAAATCCTTGATGTCGTGCGCTTTAAGAAAATATTGAGCTGTAAGGCACTTAAATTAAATTTAAATGTCTGCTACAGCATCTAATGTCAAGAAATGAAGGAAGGAAATTATCTTTACCGACCTGCCAAAACACAGCTGTTTATAAAGTTAAAGCGATTGGCATTTTTCTCAGGGCTCCTGGATCACTTTTCAGAGGCACATACTTACCTCCAAGGGTTTGGCATCCCTGCACAGCATGTCGCCTGAACTGCTTGTTGCTCTCTTAAACAGGAACACCACAGCAGCAAGGCACTTTGCCTAGGGACTGCGAATGCTGATCAGAGTCAGCTGTGCTACATAAACTGTGATTTGGAAGACTCGTAGACCAGCACACCACTCCCCAGCACTTAGCAAAATGTGCTAGCCTGCCAGTACTGGGAACTCTGCCCTTCCAACAGGTACAGCAGGGATCCTTCCCACGACTGCCTCGGGACTGGACTGTTCAGGGTCTTTTTCTGAGAGTCCATCCTAGTACACATCCTTCCTGCAACCTGTTGCTCAAAGGGCTAGTTTAGCTTTCAATTACTTATGATGGTGTAAACACAGTGAGTCATGCACAGAGCCAAAACAAATGTCACTCATAGTCCTTGCTCAGAGTTACATTCCCTGAGAACTATCTCATGCTGTCAAATGACAAACCCATGTTAAATGTGTTGCACCTGATAATGCAAGCTTTCAAACAGTTTTCTAACTAATTTTGACTATAAATTACTACAGAAAATAAACTTTGAAATAATTAACATTTTTTGCAGTCCAGAGTAGTGCCTAATTATATTCCAAGGAAGTAGTAAACTCTTCTATCACTGATGAATGGTTGGCAACATCGTTTATTTTAATGGATATACATTACTTTGAACTAAGTCTTTGCCATCTGTTCTGCTCCATAATTAAGAATGTAAAAAGAACATATTTCACAATTACATCACTAAAACATATAAGGTAAGTGACTTAAATGCATATGTATGTTCTATGAACAATGTCGCATGCATCTGTGATGTTTTTCTCATGTTTCAGAAATAAATCAGGATGGACAGAAGCTACTTAGTCACTACACAGTAATTTTCTTGACTGTCAACTTTGTTCACAAAATTCAGGATGTCATAGCAGGAAGATTCTACTGTATAGGCACTTTAAGCAAAGGAAAAGTATTTGTGTATAAAATGGGAATACATCCAATAGAATCATTTTAATTTCAGTGTCTTTAAAAAATAAACTTATCAAAATATAACTACATTTCTGCAACCATATGTTTCCTGCTGTTTAGTGGACAGCTGTGAGATTTTACTCTAATCTCTTGGGATTTATGTGAATGGAGAAACTGAACTAATGACTTATGTAGCATTAGTAATATGTTATACTTTAATGCAAATAACAAATCCTGGGAAAAATAATGTGTTTGACTCAGTAGCACACTTATATTTCTTATAGTATTTACATACTCCTCTGCCCAGAAAGAAAGAAAGAAAGAAAGAAGGTAATTTTCATTTTGTAAAATTTTTATTATGTTTTTATGTATTATGACCTGATTCTCTTTTTGCTTACATGGTATTTGTGTTGTGATATCAGAGGATAATCAAACATAGATTCTGCATTCAGCAAAAGTGTCATCAATTGAACAGTATCACAGAAATCCTTATCTTCAGTTGGAGTTAATTTGGCAGGAGTTTGGAAACTGTTTAACAGGTAATTTCTTACAAGTGTTCAGTAACTAAGCATAAAAAAAAGAGACAATAGTAATTAGGTTGAAGCCCTGTGGAGATGTATGGGGGTTTCTGTGAAAGTTATGGAAATAATTTTTGAATTATATTCGAACTTCCTAGTGCCATCTTGTCTAGAGCCTTGTGAAGCCAAGCTGAAAGCCCTTCTTCCTCCCACAAATCCTAAATGAGGGAAATGCTGTCATATGTAAAGTACCTTCCTATGAGCTATGCTCATGCTTCCGTAAAGACTTCCATAGAAGGATATCATGTGCTCCAATATTGAGTAGCATGTTTCAGGTATCAAGTTTCTACCTAACTCAGACAGAACAGAATATGGGAAATGCAGCAAAGTACATCACACAGGGACTACTGCACCGTACATTGCATGAATCTTTCACGCCAAGGGAAAACAGTGGGATGAGTCATGCTTTTCACTTCTGCACACTGTGTGTTCTCTGTATATTGGAAAGCACCTCGTTCAGATTGTACCAGAGATTTTGGATAATTCCAAGAGGAATTCTGTCTTATTGTCTCAACTTGCATACCATTAGTGGAAAGGTTTGTACCACAGAAGAGACTCCATGAAAGTGTAAGCCCAGCTCTGGGAATCACAAGGCTCGAGATTGTATCACAGACTGAAGAGGACAGTTTACTACATCTTCCCTCTGCTCTGCCTCTGGATCAACCAAGTTCCCTGTGTGGGGAACCAATAACCCTGTGATAATGTATGGTAAAGAGTTGTTCTAAGGTAGCCAAATCAAATCAAATATGAAGCAATAAATATCTGAGAAAAAAAATCTTAATCTCCACTACAGAATGGGAAAAAAGGGGTAAAACCAAAAAACAACCCACAGTCCAGGTTTTCTAGTCAGTAATTCCCTTACCATTTGAAAGCCAGAAACATCTGCTGCTGCTCTAAGTGGCATATTGGATATGTTGATCATTTCTGACTTCAGCAATCATTGTCAGCGCACCCAAGAGTATTATCACCAAGCTCAGGGACATATGGATAGGTTGACTATTTAAAATGGGATTTAGGGGGCAGAAGAATTTTCACAAGTGGTACGTTACTACCCCGAAGGCCTCAGATAAATAGCTGGTAGGTCATTTTTTATCTTTTTTAGATAGTGCATCTGCAACGCCTACTATCTCCCCAGGTGTTGCACTCTGACATTTTATAAACAGACCAACTGCCTCAGTACTACACCCTTATGTTTCCCTCAGTCACTGATACAAAAGCAAATATCTATTAACAGCCTGTTACATTGCAAAGCTGAAAGAGTGATCTTTGAAAACAAACAAAATGAAGGGATGATGTCAGGCAGCATCATGTATAGGACAGCAGTCAGGAGGTCAGGAGATTTGGGTTCCTGGATTAGTCTTTGTCATTGGCTTCAAACAGTTGATCTCAAGGAATTCACTCACTCTTTACCTTTTGGCTCTGCTTCTTTTTTTAGATGAGGGAGCGAAGTTCATCTCATTTGGCAAAAGGCACAGCTGAAAAGTGGAAGGGCCCTTTCTTCATGCCATGTGTTAAGACTCCTTCTGCTATTAGAAACGAAGACCCATAAGGTGGCCCCGCGGGGTAAAGGCTATTATGTGTACCAGCACAGCTACGTTTTCAGGGTCACTTGGTGTGTGATTTCCTATATCCCATAGTCTCCTAGGATTAAGTTCCTCCTTTCTCTGCTGTGAAGACCAAACCCTAAATTCCTATGTTTAGCAGCATCAAGACCCTGGATGATTTTCCCTTTGGGAGCTTGTGCAAGTATTTGCCAGCAATTTTGAAATACTAGCTATGGGTTCCCCAAAAGTTAAAAACCGCTATTTGCCCCTTTATGAAAGTCTCAGTGACAAACTAACAGTATCTTTGGCAGACAAAGCAGCTCGTCTTGCTCACAACTCCTGTATATCAGGGATGGATTTGGGCAGGGGGGAGTGTCAGCCTTTAAATGACACTCACTCAGTTGTCCCTCTGAAATCACCCAACGCCCACTTCCATTTTTCTAGAAAGTTTGAGGCTTTAGGCCTGCTGAACAATTAAAGTTGGCCATAGGAAGAGTAATCTAACTCTTCATAGAGCCAGATGAGAGCATCTTTTGTTCCAGTCACTTGACACCATCAAAGATGTAGATCAGAGGCTTTATTACTTGCATCACTCTGGCCCATTTTTAATACCTTTTGGTGGTCTAGCTGCAGGATCTGTACACAAGGTAGGCCCTACTGACTGCTGTAGGCATGTTATACTCACACAGCAATAACAGCAATTGGGTGTTGCAATGGTTAATGTGTGCTGCTCACAAAGGGTTTAACACCTACTACAGCTTACCTCTTTAGTGTTGAGACTGAAAAAAATTGCTCTGCTTTGGTTTGAAACTATATTCCATTTTTCACGACCGTGTTTCTGCTTCTTGCTGAGACATTTCCTACAGAGGACTGTCAAAGGACATAATTTTTAAGCAGAATAAATATGCAGTAATTTATCATTTCATAGAAATGTTTTTGCTAAGATATTATTGTAAATCACATGTACCTCATGCACATCTCAGCAGGGGACCCTGACAAGGTTCCAGGGCTGTTGCTGAAATACAGCACTCTAATTAAGAAAATGCTCAAGCTCTGAATATACCAGAGGTGATTTTGTTTGCTTTAAGCCATCTTCTTACATGACAAGAAAAATGTTGATTAAATGGGAAACATTTAACTTCAGGGTTAAGAAGAAAATTCTACCTCACTCATTCAGAATGCTGGTCACAGTGAGTCCGAAGAAAAGCCTCTTGGAGTTGATGGTAACATCAGTGAGTTCCACATCACCCTTTCTGTTGTCAGTCAATGTTTAATCAGTCAATGTTTAATCTTGGAGACTGGTTACAGAATACAGTAGTGAAAACTCTTACATACAAGTTGCTAGACTTGTCAATGCAGCCCTTTAAAACCTCCTTCCCATGTCTCTTTAAAATTTAGTCTAATGATACCCTTAATTTTTCTAACACCAAAAGTCATATCAAAACTCTGCTGGAAAACACAGGTATAGAGCATAAATTATCAAGCAGCATTCTTTGGTATGTGTTTCAAAGAGGACACTTAAATGATTACACAGGTTCTTTCTGACCCATTAAGTCCACACATTTTTATTTTTACACCCCACCCCTCCCCATCCCATCTATGTGTTGCAGAATCATACATTAGTGCTTTAATTCACATCATCCTGTTTGGAGTCCATCTCTAATACCACCTCCCCACCTGTTCTGCTGTGCCTGAAAATGAATTGTTGGAGTGGAGAACAGATGAACAGGAGCAGCTGTAATATAGCATACATCATGAAAAAAGTAAGAAAAATGACAAGCGAGGCTGCAGTTATATCTTCTGTGGTTCCAACTGAACACATTAGACAGGTCAACAGCTAAAAGAAACTGCTTCCGTACTTCTTTAGTGAATTCCATGGGTTAATTTTGGTAAGGATGGCTCAGACCCCAGTGAAGGCTGTGGCAACCATAAATGCACAAGAATTGTTCTGTCTCTACGTGACTTCCTTCGCGCCTGATACCCATGAAGGAAGAGTGCCGCTCAACACCCAGTACCACAGATTTCTGGCAGAAGAACGAGCTGGTTTGTGAAACCTTGCACTATCACTTTCTCCCTCACCCAGTGAGCTGTACATCCCACAGGTGCTACCACGGAACTACACTATAGGGGTTGGAAGATGTAACTTACATTTTATACGTAATATTCACTGAAGGTGACAAGGCTTTGACAAAATGATTGGTACCAACAGACAGCCTGGGACAGATTTAACAAATAATTCCATATTTCCACTTTCCAATTTGATGAACCATAATTTTGTGCACACTTTGAGCTCAAAATGCTGATTAAAACACTGATCATTTAACTGATTTACTGTATCTGTTATCAAAGTTGGTTATGATTCCCCTGTCATTCATGAGAAAGTAACCAGGACATATATTGATGGATGTGCAATTAATTTGCTTTTTCTTTATATCTTGGCCTATGTGAAACCTCTGTAATTTTTGGAGATGTATGTGGAAGCATCATTTAGGTCAGCCTGCTTGATTGTATCTATGCTACTGCATGTCAATAGGCTATTTTCCTGTTATCTCCTCTCCTCTGAGTTCCTATCAAATGTGTCACACAAATTGATGAGTACACATGAGATCACAGTAAGATAAACTGAATTTCAGAGGGCTAGTGTTCAGTGGTTCCACAAATCTTTCAGCATGACAGAAGCTGGCCTTTGCCAACTTATGGTACTCAGAATCATTGGTACCCAGAATCACCTGACAATCTAAGTCTCATAATTGAAAGCAGTGAATGCAACTTTGTTTGTATAGCTGCACATCAACTGTGCAAGGGACAACAAAAATCTCATACGTCATCAATCCTGCACTTGTCTCGTGTTATGCTGCTTAACCTATTACTTACGTTGCCAACACAGAAAAGTCTAAAACCAGATAAATATTATGGTTTTTAAGCTCATTCTAGGATCATAACACATGAATA
Organism: Haliaeetus albicilla; assembly: GCF_947461875.1. Classification (NCBI taxonomy): domain Eukaryota; kingdom Metazoa; phylum Chordata; class Aves; order Accipitriformes; family Accipitridae; genus Haliaeetus; species Haliaeetus albicilla. The sequence continues at coordinate 21,072,499 of NC_091496.1, read as the reverse complement.
TTAACGAAACTCACATGTCTTGCATAAAATTTCAGCTTTTTATTGTATTAACAAAAAAAAATGAAAGCTAAAAGACAGTTAAATTGATAAGCACTTGGGAGATGATTATCATGCAGTACCTAGTTCTGCTGTGCCTGGTCACTGTAGTCTGCTAGGGCTTTCACGTGAGAGAATTAATCCTGGGAAAAATGAAGAAGGAGAAGGCACTAGAGTGCACTCTTGTCAAGTTTGCAGATGACACCAAGTTGGGGGGAACAGTTGATATGCTTGAGGGCAAGGCTGCCATCCAGAGGGACCTAGACCTGCTGAAGGTAGGAACCAAGAGGAACTTTATGAAACAAGCTGAGCATGAGCAAGCAGTGTGACCTAGCAGGGGCGGGGGGAAAAAAAGGCAGAAAAAAAAAGGAAAAAAAAAAAAAGCCCACCAGCAGCGTTCTGGGCTGTAGTAACAGGAACATAGCCAGTAAACTGAGGAAAGGGATTATCCCCCTCTACTCAATACTCGTTATACCACAGTGAGAGTACTGCACTCTGTTTTGGTCTCTCCAGTAAAAGACAGAGATTGATAAACTGCAGTGAGTTCCGTGGGGAGACATGAAGATGTTTGGGAGCTGAAGCACTTGCCCCATGAGGAAAGGCTGAGGAAGCCGGGCTTCTCCAGTCTGGAGAAGAGATGGCTTTGGGGGAGCTAATAGCAGCCTGCCAGTACCTACAAGAAGGTTATTGAGAAGACAGAACCAGACTCCCCACTATGGCACATGGTGGGAGGACAAGAAGCATTAGTTCCAACTATATATAAGGAGAAACTGTTTCCCCACGAGGACAGTCAGGCTGCCCAGAGATGCTATACAGGCTCTGTCTGTCCTTGGAGGTTTTCAGGACCCAACTGGATAAAGCCCTGAACTACCTGGTCTAACCTCAAGTCAACCCTGCTTTGAGCAGGAGGTTGGACTACAGAACTCCTGAGGCCCCTTCCAACATGAACTAGCCCATGATTAAACTCAGTTATTGAAAATGCTATTTCTGTTCTTTAGTTGTAATGGATGAAATAAATATCTTGGGATTGTTTTGCCTTTCCAATCAGACAAACACACCACAAATTTAAGACGTGGGTTTCCTCAGATACTTGTATACATTATCTTTGAAAGTCCTTCCTTGAGAGTACTTTTACCAGTAAATGTCAAACATTCACATACTGATAAATTTAACACAGATAACAGACTAATAAAATAATTAAAGTGTAGACAAAATATTTTCTCTTTTTTTTTTCATTCAAGGTCTTTAACAGATAATTTTTGTTAAATCTTGCTTTAATGATTTTAGGCATTGCTTTCCAAACTGACTATCCTATCACCTTCTGAGAGATTCCTGTCTTTGAAAAAGACTTGGAAGAAGTAAATAAAAGTCACTGAATAAATCCAGCTCCAATAAAAAGTCAAGCTTCTTATCCAGAGTCTCTAATAACCACAGGTTTTACCAATGCTGTGGGATAGTGTCTTGGAGCAGGCAAACACTTTTTTCTGTTGATTTTTTGAACAGGGCAATCTTTGGCAGAGAGGAGAGACAGACATCTGGGGAAAACAGTTTAAACGATTACAACCAGATTCAAAAGAGTGCATCTGGTTGATCCAAGAATGGTATCAACATAGAGAGAACAGCATGTACACAATTGAGACACTGTTTAAAGCAGAAGGACAACCATGGTAGCCATGGTTATCACATTTAAAGGCAAACCTTCAGTATGCTCAGGAATGGTTAAATAACATTTCACAGTCATTAGTTATCACATATAGCTAATAATAACATGTAGTGTAGGGAAAAAAAACAACAAAACTGGACTGACTTTGCTATACAGTCTAGTTAGCTAAGACATTGCTAGCCCAATCTCTGGCAAAAGGATTCTAGTGATCCTTGTAAGTGTGGTCACTGTATGGTGTCTGCTTTCAAAGTACATACATAACACCTTGTGGCACGAACATATGAACATATGAAAACATTTTCAAATATACAGGACTTTTGTTAAGACCTCTGTTCACTATTTTGACTTATCTGAAAGCCTGGATGTGTTTTAGATTGAGCCACTTACTTACTAACAACAGGGTGAATTAAGGACAGGCTATAGTCTCAAAGTGCCCTTGCACCTGCAGATTGAAGTCTGACTCTTAATCTTAAATGATAATATTTTGATAGCTTAAGAGCATATCTCTGAGTGTGTGTGCGTGCATGCATGTGATTTTTAGAACAAGTACCCAAATCTTCCTGCACAGTTAGAAGTTAAAGTGTTTCATATTAGTCCAAATTCTGCCATTATTTTAAACTACAGCTTAGTTTACAGCTATACCTGAATCCTTTACTTGTGCAAAACCATTTTAAAGACTTTCAACATCATCCCATGTCTGTCCTACACAACACAGATACAAAACAAAGCCATAGTAATGAGGTAACCTGAATGTTCAAAAAGCAATTTTAAAAACCAAAACATAAACAGGAATATTTTCTGAATTAAAGGGTATAGTAGTGGGGGTGTTTCAGTTTTATGGGCACTATCTTTTGTGCAACCAGTATTACTCCTACAGTTGAACAACTGCCAAAAAATAGGTAACAATTTTTCCCACTTTAGATAAGACCTTAATATCAATTTTTTTTCTCCATCATACCATAGAACATTTCATCACTTACAGAATTCCAAGGAGATTATCAGCAGTTTCCAATGCTTTTTTATCATGAAGGGAAGTGTCCTAAGCTACATATTGATAATTATTAATGGCTTTGACTAGAAGCAGAGAATGCAGGAGTGCTCTGTGTTCTATGGCCTTCAAAATCTATTATCAAAAGACTGTTTTGAGGTCACCAAGTGCAGTTTCTTGTTATCTAACATTATATAATCTTTTTCTTAAAATGATCAAGCTCATTTTAACAGCAGTTGGATTTTTTGCTCCCCCAGAAGACTGCCCCAGAGCATGATTTCTTTCTTGAAAACTTTCAAATTCACAGTCTAAACTGATTCGTGACTTTTATCTTGGGCCATGACCACCCTTTTTCTTTTCCCACTTACTGGTAATTAGTCCCTTGATATATTCATAAGAAACATTCCAGCCTTTCTTAGATCTTCTCTGACTAGCCTACATTTGACGTGCTCTTGCAGTTTTTCCTACAGTAGCTCTTCATTTCCTCACTTACCCAACAGGCTTTGTTTGACCCTCACTGGAAGAATGACTGTAGCATGAAGTCATTCCATGTTAGACACCAAGAGCAGCAGAAAGACCTTATAAATATTTTCACTCAGAGCTCACACTTCATGAAAAACAAAGTCAATCAATTGCAATCACCTGGAAAAAACCAGCTCCTTGACTTCTGGTACCCATAAAAGTAGTTTCCATGATGCAACTCAATTACTGCTCTTGATTGGGAAGAGTCAGCATAAAGCAGAGGGCGGTATTTGCACTAGATTTCATGTTCTTGCACTTTTTTTCCCCTAAAAAACATTCTTTAAAAATTTGTATTGCAGGATGACATTACAATGACTTCTGAGGCTTAGCAAACTTTTAACATTAATCTAGGCTATAAAAAACCAGTATGAACACCTTTACAAGCAAAAGCATTGCTAATGTAAAGGACCATTTTTCTTTCAAAGGTATTGATGAAGAATACACAATCTCCTTTTCCAGTCAATGTCCCTAGAGTGGGACTCCTTCCCTCTAGCTGTGTAAAGGTTAAGATTTTGGTCTAAGGTGGTTACGTAACCAGACTGCTCCTACAGTCAGTGCAGAGATATGCATCTTAACAGGGCAGTTCAGTAGGCGTATAAAGTATGTGCCCTAGGCATTCCCTAGACTTAATGCAAAAATGACAGACACATTCAAAGGCCTACCACAGATGAGATGAATTTCATTTTCTCTCTTCTACCACCTTCGACGATGTATAGGAAACTGGACCAGATCATGATCTGAGCAGCAGTGTACATTAGCAGTTTTTCAAAAATAGTAACCAGAGAAGCACAAGTGTAACTCCAGCACAATACAGATCATCATTTGGCCCCCGGTGTTGAGTAACTCCCATACTTTCAAAATGAAACAGTTTGCAAACCACCGAAACTGCAAGCCAAAACTTGCTAGGTTGGCTTGTCATCAGAAGAGCTGTTGTGGGAAAGTGCTTAGGGAATATAAATCTGCCAATCTATCCTTTTACCTGTAGTAAATCACATCTCTGTCGGTGGCCCTAATATTAATTTTGTTGCAGTAATGCAAATGAAAAGATATTCTTGCATAAAGAACTGAATTCAACTAAAGAGCCTCAATTTTTCTCAGGCTATATACTCAAAGATGCTTGTTCCTATTACAGATCTACAATTCTTGTAAAAGTCACTTTCTCCATCGAGAAATCCTTTTATGGCAGGATAGTAAACAGTGCAGAAATTCTACACAGCATAGTTTGCATATTTAATTCATTATAATTGCACCAAGGGCTTTTGGACAATTCTTCTCCTGTATCTTGGCAGTATACAGACTGTGCTCTGTTGCTTTACCATTTCAGTTTTGCAACACTCCACATCTATTTGTTGTGTACCCTAGAGTCAGCTTAAAATGTGTGAAGCTCTCATCAAAGTTGGCTTCAATTTCTGTTTTAAGTTCTATTTTAGATAAAGCTTTACTTCCTTTTTTAAAACTTATATATATATATTTGTGCCTTAGGGGATTTTTTGTAAGCACTGATGCTAATGAATAATCTGTGTAATTAGAAAATATGTCTTCATTTTTGGCAAATTACTAAATCCCCCACTCCTTCTCCTCCATTAAAAGATGAACTGTTTAGAAATGAAACATTAGAGTATTTACCAACACAATTAAATTGCATATAGTGATCTCAATTAGTATACTTGACAAACAGAAAATAGCTTGGACTGTTCTTTGATTGGTCAGCTGGAATTCATTAACATAATTGGCATCCACTAAAGGTAAAATTTAGAACACAGCAATAATCTACCAAAATACTATCCTGAAAAGAAAAAGTAAAATAAAATAATTCCATTCCATTTATAAGATAAAGATATTCAAACTGCAATTCAGTAAACAAAGTTTCCAAACTATTGACTATTTCCTTTCAGGTCACCTTGCAGGTCACCCCAGTGTAATGTCTGAGGAAGTTTCTCTCCTTACAATTCATCAAATGTGACGTGGTAGCAGTATACACAACAGATCAACCTGTTTTAAACATGTAACATACATCCATGGTATAACAGAGATTTAAATGAGGACATAGTAATATAAAAGTATCTCTTTGATAGTCAGTCTGAGGATGTTCATTCCTGCAGATGACAATGAAGAAGGAATATGGTTTTCTATTCTAAAATCCTGTAAAATTTTGTGGAGCCCAAGGACCTGACTGAGTGGTGCAAAGACTTAATGAAACCAGGAGGGTCCTGATTATGACATGTACTTTCAAAGATCAGTTGAGTGACAGAAAAAGGGAGCAGAGATGACAAATATTACACAAACACAATGTAAAAGAATATACTATAGAATTATACAAAATCAGATTATTTAGATTAAAGGAAGAGTAAAGGGAAAAAACTTAACTCATTTAAAACTGGAGCTAGATAGATCTACGGAAAGAATAAGCTGTAGTTCCTCTTGATACTGACCCAGAAGGGCCCTTTCCCATGTTGTGTTTTAATACTGAGAAAAAAATATCATTAAAATGCAAATACTGAGAAAAAGAGGTGATGATATGGACAGAAACTGCTCACACCCAGTAGTTTGCTGAGAACCTGCTGAAGTGGAAAGATTGTTCAAGCATTCATACATACAGAAAGGGATTTCTCTTTTACAGGGAAAAAAGAAAAAAACATCAACAAAACTCCCATCCTGAAAAATACCATGGGGAGAAGGACAAGGTGGAAGAGGGAACAGTTCACAAATGCTGTGAAACCAAAAGTACAGTTCACAAGGTTCACAAAACCTCAAAACAACACAAGGTTTGCCCATCCCTTACTATTAGTCATCTACGAGAAATGTTCCTCCCTGACCTCTGATGAATCCTCTCTGTTGCACAGCTGCTCCTTCTGCTTTCGGATATGGTGCTCTCTGCTAGGGTGCTACACACACTGACTTTGAAGAATCTTTGTTTTAAGTCTGAGAGCAAACCTACATCTGGCAAAAGAACAGGTGACTTCACTACTGAGGAGAGATGGAGAAGTTTATAATAGAGGAGACAGATGACATTCTGTGTTTGTTACACTGGAACACAACCAAACCCTACAATAAACTAATTTCCAGCAGCCACCAGTGAAACATGGAACATGTTTTTGTTTTGTTTTGTTTTTTTTTTAGGTTTACCACTGAGTTTTGCTCTTGAAAAAGGTAACAAATGTATTTCAGTAGCAGGAAGCATACTGACATCATTCCAAAGGAGACTGACAATTTACCTTCATTTTCATCCACCCCACTCTCCCTCTTCCCTGCTATTTTAGGACTTGTGAAAATCTAGAAACGCTATAATAGACAAGGTCCAAGCAAACAAATTTGTATGGGCTATGACCCAGTTTCATATACAGAAGTAGTTAACAGGGTTGATTTTCCTTTTCACCCATAATTTTCAGGAATTAACCCTTGCCTGCAGCTGCTGTTCTACACTAAAGACAGTAGAGTTGCATCACCCTGCAGGGACTACTGGAATAGAAGGAAACAGATTGCTTCCTGGAGCTCTACATTTGCATTGGAGACATTGGGTGTGATTTGTGACACCCTTAGCATAAAGCACTATTTCCTTCCAGCATGAGCAACCACTTCTGGTAGCCTGTTTGTGGGGAAGATGAAGGCATGCTTACACTTACTGTCTGCATATTCCTCTGAAATACTTTCAGGAGACGAAAGCCGCACGTTCTTAAACACAGCAGTTGCAATCCTGGACTCGCACAGGCTAACTACACAGAAAGTTTGGAATGGAGTGAAAGGGGACAATTTCTTTCCAAATAAATAAGGAACAGGTTAGTATAAGAATTTTCTTGCAACATGTTTCCTTCTAAAGAGATAGATTTTTGCAGTCATGATGCAATGCTTACCACTTTCCCTCCAAAGTCTTGCTCCTAAAAGTATTAGAAAGCAACTTGATACCAGACTTCATTAGTGTTAACTTAGAAACTCTCTCAAGCAGCCTTATATCCGTGCTTGGTAATAATAAGAAAGGGTGGAGTCACATACTATTTGAACAACAAAGCAAACTGTAAGCTATGATAAATAAATGCCTGAAAGAAAACACCCTGACCCCACCTCTGTCTGATTCAAATGAAAAAATACCAGTTTCAACCAAACCACAAATGCACACATGCACGTATACGTACACAAAAACACCACAATTCTAAATTCCATGATTTGATGACTGAAGCATTTTGAACAAGTGAACTAGTACATCAATAAAAACACTGCCCTTTTAATGAGGACTCACAATATTTACAAAATGCATTTCTTTAATGTTTCTATTTGCTAAAAATTTCAAAAGTTTCAGATATGTTTCAGAAATTACCATCTCTATTTTTTCTTAAAAACTTATGTAAACATTTTGTATTGCTTTTACTGTATTGTCTACTACAGTCCTTACTGCTTCCCTTTCATATAGTGTCTTCCTCGGTTCATGCCTTGCCTTATTAATAGATTCTTTGTTCTTTTGCTTTTTCACTATCAATGAACAGCATCTACCCTAGCTCTTCGTTGCATTCCCTGTTTTCACTGTCCTTCCTTTCATTTTTGGCTGCATTATATGCCTTCTATAAATGGAAAGACCAAATATTTGTCTTCACACTTTAACAAATTTCTCGGAACTTCTCCCCTTTCTTGACTGCACATGGCCAGAAAACTGAAAAGTATCTCCATACTGAACAATAAGCTGCAAAGTCAAAGGGTAGCTGCTGTCTTCCTGGAGCCATATAGAAACAAACCATAAGAACAGCCATAACAGGTAAAAATAAAATCTCTTTAGCCTACTATCCAGTTCCCAACACTGGCTATTAGCAGATGCCTTGGGAAGAGCATACGAACAGGGCAAACATAGAGTATATAACTTCTGTACATTCTCCCAGCCTTCAGCAATCTGTGACTCAGAGACACGATCATGTCTTCTATCTCCAAAGAGGCCAGAGGCCTAGGGAGGCAAAGAATAAAATACGACTCAGAGAACATGGTAAGTGAAGCACAGGTACCTTGAAAGGAGGAAAGAAAATGTATCTATGAATTGGTCAAAATAATAAAAGTAGCTCTAAAGAAGTTTGCTTTAGGTACTGGATGCAGTCTAGCCACAGAGGATAGCAGTCTAAACCTACTTTGTAATCTAGTTGTACAGAGCAACAGGCTGCCGCTTCCACATTTAAACACATAAGGAGTCCCTAGCCTATTTTGGTCAAAATAGGTAATTTGCCTTAATGGATTTAAATAGTAGGTCTTGCTAACCCTTTTGCCTGAAATAGATAAGGGAATACTCACAGATCTACAGGCTAGTTGCATTCAGAAGAGAGGCAGTAAGTTTTTCAACTGGCATAGGTAGACATGACAGATGCTATCAATCCACAGCAGTACAGAGCTAGAAATGAGAATAGATATACCCTGTGCCAGCCAAAGGTACAATGATTCCCAGCTATCCATCATCATGCTGCCACTGGAGATTACCACATGTACAGTTCTGCAAAATGGAGTGCCGTAGCAATGGACAGAATCAGTCTCCTGTTGGTAAAGTGAAACCTCGTTTGCTTTACAAAACGCAGGTGTCACTAGCAGAACAGGATTAACGCTTTTCCATGACAGCGCTCCTTTACCAATTCTTCTGCACTGAACTGGGTGAAGTGCTTCCTAGCCTGCTTCAAGCCACATCAGCTAAACCCCTTCACATTGTTAAATAAACTATTTGAAATAAATCAGCTGATTTTGTCAGAAGAAAGTAGAAAGTGCTCATGGAAACTTCCAGTAGAACTCCAGGATAGGATAAACTATAAGGCAATAGTATGCACCTAGGAAGAAACAGCAGGGTGTCTTTAGTTGCAACAGTTATTTGCAGTGCATACACCTACCTGCCGCCATGGTGTCATAGACAAACCAGTGCAACTTGGAGATTTTTACTGAGTGCATTGTCAATTAATACAAGTTTTTGATTACTGATGCGGGTATTGAGAAAAAAAGACAGCATCATTAACTAACAGAGAAATACATTTCCCCCCCCCGCCCAAGCTCATATTAAGCCAAATATGAGGCTGCTAGTCATAACTACCCCAATACTCATTGTGGTTTACTACACCCAGTCTGTCCCAATTCCTCCAGTGAGGCGAGAGGCAGTGCAGGAGATTGGGTTTGTATGTTCAGTGGTTCCTTCCGCCATTATCTGCTTACTGGTTTCTATCTACACAGTAGAGCACATTGGCTTCTGCACAATTAAAAACCTGGGAAGCAAATGCTGCAGTGTTGTTGGAATTTGATGTTTGGACAAACAGATTTCCTCTTACTAATTTATGGGATCTAAACAGGGTGTTTTGAGTTGTTCTCTCACAGAGAAAACTAAAAGCTGTTCCACAGTGAAGGATGGGGTACACTACCTTTCCGATTCCATAGAAAATTCCTCCATATTTCTTCAAATTCCTCCCACGTTTGATAATCCAAAAGAAATACTTTGTGACACAGTAAGTATTTGAAGCCTTGAGACATTTTCCATATGGGGCACCTTTTAGTATGGCTACTGACCAAGCACTTATGAAGCAGTTGCAATAAAGGAGTGAAACCCCTAAATAATTGGCTACCACATAATTCTGAGTCCCAGAATTGCATAATGCTCCACATACCAGCAGTGGGCCAAGTCACTGAAGAATCTGTTTCCCAAAAAGAAAAGGTTTGATGAGGAATGGAAGATAGACAAATGGCTAGGAAAGAGCTAAAGGAACAGTGGCTGTTTTCATAACTCAACAAGGGATTTCAACAGAGTGAAAAGGTGCATTTCTGAGATCATCTCCCATGATGTGCAGGGCAAAAGCAGGAGTGCCAGCACAAAGGTAAAAGTAAAAATATACAGCCAACAATGGAGGGCTGGACCACAGTAGCTTTGACTTAAATAATCTCTTGCTGCCACTAAACAACATTCAAAAATGTGGCTCTACAGCAGCCTGAGTAAATCTAATTACTGGCTGTTGCAGTGCTGCCTTTACCTTGCTGTTCCTGATCAGCTTTGGTGCTTGACAGACAAGGTATGTGTAAGTAAGTGCACTGAGTTTGGTTATTTCTTTGCTAGTCCAGTTCTATAATGACAGAGGGATATATCAGCCACGGTTCTACTGGGCACCAACATCAATGCAAGAAAGCAGTGGGAGCATACAACTGAATGGTGTGGGTAGAAGTAGGCAGGACAGGGAAAAGAGCACCTCCTTCCACAGGAGCACTCAATCACAGCGCAGTCAGGCATACTGAGGCTTATTGGGAAAACAGGTTTTCTTCTAGGAAAACCTGTTTTGGTCCATGTTCAAGGAAAGATCTACAGTTCCAGCAAGGGTATTAGTTCTGCAGATAGAAGAAATACTAAAAGAAAGATGGATGAAAAAAAATCTCATCCAACCTAGCACTTCATGTACTTTAACTGTACATTCTGTAGCAGATGCTATCAACTCCCAACTTTCCTGACTGCCTCAGCATCTAGCTCCAAGAGGCTCCTCTCCTGATTTCCCAGAGCACAAGACCTTCGGAGAAAATCCACACACAGCCTAGACATCTTAGGGTGCACCTGGAGAGCTCAAGCCAGCCAACATCCAGAAGTCTGTGCACTATTGTGTCTTCACACCATGTCCATGCTCTTTGGCCTTTATGCATTCCCTATTGTTTCAAAAACTCCACAGTGTCTGAAAGACACAAACCCCTCTTTTTCATAATGTAGTACCATTGGGACAAGTCATACTTCCAGGAATCTGTAAGCAAGACTATACTGGAAGGTTTTAATACACTATTTCTCTCTTGTCCTTCCCCTTTCATACAGAAGAAACTTTGCCAGAACCAATGAGTCTTACAACGAGGCCAAAAGCTTTGGGGGAAGGCAACCCTACCTTGCATACAAAATGTTGTAGGAGAGCCGTTTTTGTTCTTGGCAATGCACAATCACATATTTGGGAAGAATAGATGTCATCACCAAAACAAGGAGGAAACAATGTTCAACTGTTCCACCCTCAGATATCTCCAGAGAGGTTAGAAGGGAGGTATCCTATTTGCTGATGCAGCCGCTGTTGCAGCTGTTCACCGTTGGTATAGGAGCAGGCACACTAGGAATCATCAGAATCAAAGGCAATTTAATAAATGTTTACATTTGCAGTACAGAGTCCTGAAGTAGTAAGTATAGTCTGTAGGTCCAGTTGTCCAATCAGAATTGTAATACTCATCCTGTTAGGGTATGAAGACATACTGAAGGCATACATAGTGGATTTTGAATACAGGACAGATTTCTGCCATCTACTTTCTGTATGAAGGAAGTGGTAAGCAATATTTTGCCCGTTTCTGCACACTAAGTGCTAAGATGTATACAGTTTAATACACAAGTGTATCAGACATTGCTTGTGAGATGAAATTTCTATCTTCATAAATGATGAAAGCTGTTTTGCTCTCGGACTTAGTATGGCATTCATTGTTACTAACACTATTATATGGCATTTAGAAGTTTGAAGTTAAGAACAGACTCATTACAGTGACAACTAGTCTAAGAGGAAAGCTTTTCTGTTCACTTCTAATGCATTCTATGATTCTTTATCACACTCTTAAAGCACATCATGCCAGTTTGTATGATGTTATGAAGCAGATCTCAATGTGTTATGACATTCTGTTATCTCCAATGTGTAATCCTGAAACCAGAACGGGCAATGAATTGAGTTTGTTCTTTATATAATCCTTTCGCTGATTATTATTTCCTGTCAAAGTGCAAAGTTCAGCACTATGGAGAACCATGGACCCAGACAAAAAAAAACAGAAGAAAAATAAAAAAGATATGCGAGAAATACAATATAACTTGAAAAATGAAATTAAAAATGAAACAAAGTATAAGATATTTGACTGTGCTCATTTAAGTCTATTTTTCAGAAATATGACCCTCAAGGCTGATAAGTCTTTGTTCTGTTACCTCTTTGTCCTGGGTATAAAGGGCTGAAAAAAAGGCCCATTTGCTCCAGCAAAATAAAGTATGCAATGGGAATCATAAAAAGCGGTAGGACAGTAAGACCACAACTGCATAGATGTGTCTGCAATGGTCTTATTTAAGTTTCTCTTATGGCAATGGAAATCCTTCTGAATTCAGTGGAGAAAATCCAGGATGTGAGAAATAAGAACTGGGCCTGAAATCCTTGTGAAGCACAGCGGGAACGAATACAAAAGTGTCCTATACTATGACAACAAATGGCAGCAGACATAACAGCTTCTCTTTTGTGTATTATTAGAGGTGGGCTGGCAGCACTATACTTTGCCTCTTTTTACTTGCACAGAACTTAAAGAAACCATAATTAAATTATATTTTTATAACATTAGACTTATTATTCTTATGGAAAATCTCAGCTAAAATGATTCAGCTTTGAGATCACTTTATCTTAATGATCAGACCTAAAAATTGTAGCAGATGTATCAACAAGTGCATCTTTGTCCCAAGGGTGGCAGTGGCCTTCTCAGGGGCAAGGCACTGAAGGAACTAATAAACATTAGATTTTAATCTGCTGCCTCAAGTCAGCAAGTGTCCTCAGACAGGTAGTTTTTACACATGTAAAAATGGACTTCAACATTCACATCACAAATTTAAATCTTCTACTTCACCAGAAATTTCACCTTCTTTGAAACGGTATGAAAAGCAGTTGTATGGCAAGCAATACAACATTGACTCATTCCCTTCTTTTTGACTACAGGACAGATTAGAAATCATGAAGGTTTACATTTAAACTACAGAGACACTACCTTCAGCCAATGTATTTCACACATTTTCAAAATGTAGGAATTTATTATTAAGTTTCTCACATTTGTCTTTTTTAAGTATTAGTAATATAGATATACCCAATTTCCCTGCAGACAGATGGCAAAGAACAGTAATTAAATGTGGAATCACGAAATGTAAAACAGAAGTTAAGAAAACCAGGTAACGGGAAATTAAAATTATAGGCAGAAAAGTTCTATGTTCAATAGGACGAAGGACAATTGACTTTTAATACAGATCAGGAGTAAAAGAAATCCTACTTCTTGTGAATGTTGTTACAGAGGTGGCAAGAATATCAATTACATCAGAAAAGGCAGATGACAAAATTGTTAATCATGCAGGAGAAGGCAGAGGTGTTCAGCATGTTTCTGTTCTGTATTTGGAACAAAGCTAAGTGTGTCTTTGTACCATAAAACAAGGGTGATATATTTCCTTTTCCAAGATTAGCTAAGGATAGTGTCGAAGAGAAGCAATTAAAAAATAAACACTGAAAAATAAGCAGGCCTGGGTAACTTTCTCCCAAGAATCCTAAACAAAGAGCAGTCATCTGGATCCATGAGAATTTCAACACCTTTTGAAGACTCAGAATTGGCTTTTTGTCTTGCCTTTTGGAATTTTCTTTGCCAATGCTTCAAAGAGAAAAATGTTATGATCCAAGACAAACTAATGGCACAGCTGCAACAGGACCACCAATTAAAGTGGCAATTGGTAATGTATATTATTTTATCCCATCAAACATTAATTCCATTCATAGAATCATAGAATCATCTAAGTTGGAAAAGACCCTTAAGATCATCGAGTCCAACCGTTAACCTAACAGTGCCAAGCCCACCACTAAACCATGTCCCTAAGCACCACATCTACACGCCTTTTAAATACCTCCAGGGATGGTGATTCAACCACTTCCCTGGGCAGCCTGTTCCCATTTGTATTTATACGGCCTAAATTTATATGAGGGCAGCATACAACTGTGCATATACCTGTTGGTTGCCTGTTTGGAAGCACGGTTGATATCTCATTGAAGTGCTACAGCAAGATAACTGCATTTATCTTGAACAATTTACACAAAATTATGTACTTCACTGCTAGCTCAACTAACGTTTAAAACAATATATCAGTGCTTCTGGATGAAGCAAGAATAACAAGAGTGAAAGACACAGAGGTTCCCCATGTGAGGAGATAACCCAAACTCTACATAGTAACAGAGGGTGCAATTCTTAGAAAGTGCTAGATACCTCAGTCTACACAGACTTTCTCACATGTATTTTAAATATAGATTCTGAACTACTAAATATTGTCAGGCTCAGTATCACAACCAAAGGCTGCAGAAGCAGAACACTGTTAGCTGTCCCTGTTATTTGTGGAAGCAGAGAGAGTGGTGCTTGTCAGCGGTTTCCTTCTCGGGTGTCATCCAGAAAGAAGTCCTAGTCATCATTCTCTAGCCTAAGCAGTGCTGGGTACACCTTTGGCTTTTCCTTTCTTGCAGTCCAAGCCACTCAAGTCCTTTTCAGTTTCCAGCTCCATCAACCTAGCACTTATCTATAGCTTCTACTTCAGTACCAGCTAAAACACATTTTTTAGCAGCATGTTCAACACTGCTACCAGCTCCTTCAACACGTTTTTTTCTGTATTGCCGTCTTAAATGTCTAAGGGAACTGTGTTCCTTTTCACTTCACATGAAATATAGATTTTATATCCTAGTATAACAGTGTCCTTTTATACAATAAATACAGAAATTACCTCTGGACCAGGATTTAGAGTCCAGTATTGCTCTGTCACACAAGATTACCCTAACCAGGAGGGACACACACAGAATGCTTCAATAGTGATTTCATTTGGAATTTAAATTCTCAAGGCTCAAGAATACTTCACACTGCCTACCCTCAAGAATCACTTTACCGTTGAACATACTTAAGATCAATACAAGTTATTAGAGAACTCCACTTTGGTGTCCATGGAATCTTGTGCTCAAAACTACACACGCTCCGTCTCAGAGGGTGGACGCACTCAGAGTACCATTAGCCTGGTAACTAGAAGACCTTCCCAGGACGCTACAGCCGTGCCTCTTCTTAATGCCAAGAGTCCAGAACACAGATCTTCCTTTCTTTCGTAAGGCCCTAACCACTGGAGGGTTTTAGTACTTTCACCACAGAATGATGTTTCATTTGCAAGTGGATGTTGTTGCCCTTCACCAAACTCTGAGCTAGGTGACTCTTCGGACATACCCTTCTCAACACAGAGTTGGCAGCCAGGATTAAAGCTGTACACCTCATGCTTTGCATTTGGTAAGGAGAGTCTTTGGTCTGCGGCACAACCATCTCTTTCTTGTCTCAGATTCTTTGCTGCCAACAGATAGTGAAAATTATACGGAAAGGTGGAAAAGATGTAATTAGGAACAGGGAATACTAAGTCTCCCAGCAGCAGTCTTTAGCAGAACATGATCACAGGTAGTTTCCAATGCACAGCAGAAAGGGAAGGGCTGAAGGACAGAGTTTTCAGGTAAATATCATTCCTGGAAGTCCAGAAGAGCTGAACAATTATTAGGACCTGAGTGCCAGGACTTATACTGGCTCACTGACATAAAGAGGCTTAAGAATGACCTCAAGATACATCCTTACTTTCTGTGTAGACAAAAGCACGAGTTAGGTAGTTATGACTGTCCCACACGCTATTTCCACACCAACCTCATTAAGATTCTGATTGTGCATTCATGGAGCATCTGAAAATCTACAGTAAACCGAGGACACACATAACATCTTACAAGATCACAGTTACTGAAAGGTAACAGAAAGAATTATTCAGGTGCCTAAACTATTAGATGCCCAAATAATTTCAGATAACAGCATATCTGAGGCTTCCACATAGGAAGATGACAAAGGACCTGCAGAACAGTCATAGCATTCTTGAGCAGCAGTAGAAGGCCAGGCAGGATATGCTTGCCATCCAAAATGGCATGTCTTTACATACTTGAATTACTTCCTAACTGTGCATAAACACTAATAGAATACTGAGTCCCCACTTCCTCAAAATCAGACCCTTTGGAAGGCTCTCCATATATATACAAAGCCATAAAGTCTCACATCTGGCCTCAAAAACTTGTACATGGGAAAGGAATAAAAGGTAATATGGCTAAAATATTCAAAATGGACCTACTGCCTTGTATGTCCCAGCTTTTGCTGTCCAATTTTGTTATCTCTTCTTGTTTTCTGTGGACACATATCTGGATCAGGCATAAGAGACTTACCAGCTTGAAATATGAGTAAAATAATCCTTTCAGAAAGTGTAACAGTTAAACTGTAGCATATTTGTTGTAAGATTTTAACATTTAGGAAGTAATTAAAAAAAACCCAAACCTGATAAGATACTGATTAACATAACATAAACTATGATAATCTTTACAAAGTCCATGGAAACAAAACAGAAAAGCAAAAATTATGATCATAAAGATAGTATAAGATACACAGTAAAGTGTCCTTTGATCACAGAGTCATATGCAGTTTATGGTACATACCTTAGTTATCCATGAATAAAACACTGAGCAAGGACAGTCACTACGTTTTTAATTATAGTATAAACATTGGAGTGCATTCATCTGAGCCTTGATCAAAGATCATTTAATGATACTCACTCCTTCCCATCCTTTTAAAAATTTTAATAGTATATTAACAAACCAGGTATCGACTTTCAGTATATGCTAAATGGAATTGTTCTCATAGACTTGATCTGACTTCGAAAAATAAAAAGTGCAACCTATGCTGACAAGAGTAATTATACTTACAGAAAAATGTACTCAATATGTAACCTTCTCCTCCATGTGAACTTCTGTTGTCAATTACATACATTAGCACAGTATTGAGGATCCTTTGTACAAAGGCACACACACCAATTCAGCTTGCTAATGATACTGTCTGTGTCTGATACTAATGAAAGTAGCAGTGACTAGTGACAGTTCTGCAGAAGACTACATGTGGGATGCACGTGTAGGACTGGAGTTTTCGCTGGTTAATAATTACATTCTTTTAGCTTAGCAAAGATCAGGAATGGCGGCAGTTTGTCAATCAGAAAGCTGGGGCACACCCATTCAAAGTAATCTGGTGGTTCCCTCCTGTATGTGGTTCAAAGGACAGATCTTATTTCTGTGATTACGGTAACTTTCTAGTAGATTTCTCATTACAGAGTGGTTGAGAAGCTGAAGTGGAGAAAGTGGAGATGGAGGCACACAGGAAGTGATAGTAAGGTAGTGGGACGGATTTGAATGCTTTTACACTGTTCAATTTTGGCTCAGGAAGCCTTACCTAGGAGCTCACATAGCCATAAAACTGGTTGAAAACTTAAAACTGTTGTTCCAAAGTGCATCCACCTATTGCACTTAAAAATGTGAACTTGTTCCATCATGTCCATATTACAACTACTATATTAGTATAACAATTCTTGATTTAATTCCTCCTTCACCAGCTGTCCTTTCAGTCTTTTTTAAATTACTCCTTTTGCTTTTAAAATTAGAAATATATCTCTATGTAGAGTAGAAATTAGTAGCATAGGACCATTGTTTCACAATGTTGGTATTGTAAGTTTGGTTTTAAATTTAGTGTCAAGATTCAAGCCAGATCAAGTGAAGAGCTGACAGCTCTGTATATTGTCTCTTTTTGCAAGTCTTCAGTGATTTTATTATTTATTATTATTATTATTAACATTATAATAATTGAAAACCAGTTAAACTTTTCTATCTGTTTTCAACTATAGAAAGACACACTAGTACCACCACTGACTTTTGTAATGAATTTATGATTAACAAATTACTGAATTACTTTACTGGGAGCACAGCGATGTGCCTTTTGGATGAGGTCACAGATCCAATGGAATGATGTAAATTTTATAGCTATGATGGTCACATCTCAGATAAGGCTTTCATATATTTATCCTTCACATATCAAAATTTTCATAAAAGAATTTTGAAAAGGGAAGGTAGAACAGAATCCAGTTCAATCTGTATTCTAACATTTCTTTAAAACTCAGAGACACACGAACAATGCTTTTTTGCTTCATTCCATACAGTAATCATCCCTCTAAATTCATGATTTCTACACAAAATCTTAAGAGATCATCTGTTCCAGTGTTTCTCTAATTTTAAATGAAGGACTATGTATATTGATTCTATATTTACCAAATAACAAAAAAAAGTAAACCTTGACTTTTTTATACTACTTCTCTTCTTCGCCCCCCCCCCCCCCCAATTTTGTTTGGTGCATGTGGGCAAACATAAAATTCATAGAACACTTTGTGATGCCTTACTATTTCCACTGGTACATAGATTATAGGTTGAAAAATACGCATCCAGTCTATCCCACTGAACAAAACACTGGAATCAATTTTTCATATCCTTGCAGTGGTTTAAGTATAACACTACTGAAAAAAAACAAAAACAAAAACAAAAAAACAAAAAAACCAACAACCCACAAAATTAAGCCAGCCAAATACAAGACTTTATTAAGAATAGCCTTGTTACACAAACTATTCCAGCACTTTGGCTCACTCTATACAAAGACCCCAGAGCAGCCAGAGGTGGACCACAGCAGCCAGAGGTGGACCACCTCCTCCTTACTCACATTCCCTTTTCATTGATTTGCCAATGTCAGTATCAACTCATTCTACAAGACAGAAAGTTGGTTTTCACCTTGAAACTTGAGACTTAATAGCCCTTCTATTATTTTTATCCTCCAATTATAACTCTGAATATTCTTGTTATCCCTAAAAATATAGTACTCTTTTTAATCTTGTTACATTCTTGGCCTTTGTGACTTGGCAGTGAGTTCCACAGTCTAATTACAAGTTTTATAAGTAGAATTAATTACAGGTTGGGGTTCTTTTTATCAGTCTTGAATGTTACCTTTTAATTTTCCTTGATGTTCCTGAGCTCATGTTAGATGACAGAGAACACGGTCATCTAATCTACTGTACCTAGACCATTATTCTACTGCACCCCCTTTCTTAATCTTCTCTCTAAAGTGAAAAAAAGGCTTAATCTTTCCAAAGAGGGTTTTGTTCATATCCTCAGTCATTCTCATTACCCTTCCTTGATCCCACTTTAGTTCTCCAACACATTTTTTTAAATGGGGAAAAATGCTGAAATTGTGTAATCTCTCTACTGAACACCATGTGCCACCTGCATGACAGTGGAAGATGAGGTCCTGAGAACTCAGTTCTGTGGAAAGCCATATTCTTTGAGTTATAAATATTAATGCTGCAGAGACTTTCCAGTCTGACTTCCGTTGACACAATGTCATGGTATCTAATGCAAATTCTGCATCAAATCTGTAAGTTCTTTTTACACATGAGCATATCTTTTTGTCTCATTTTAAATCCAGTTTCAGTATGAGGTCTTGAATGAACAGAAGACTCCACAGTTACCCTCTGTTACCCACCTGTACTTTACTTCTATAGTTTGTTTTCTTTCAGTTCCCAGGCTGGGAAACTCTTCCTGTGTGAGACTTAAAGAGCTATCAAATACAAGGTGGGGAAAAAAAAGAAATATATTGCAGATACTTCTAGACTGTGATGGTAAGAGGTTACCTCTTAACCTTCTCCCAAATAAACAAAACAGATTGAGCTATTAAAGTTTTATGTTTTAATACACCAGTCTTAGACATTGTATTCTCCTTGGAAGCCTTTCCAGTTTTTCAACCTTCTTTTAACAGTACCCCAGTACTGGTCTCACAAACATTGTATCAAGGGCGTTACATTCTTTGCCTACTCTTAAATTAATACTTCCCTGATAAAAGGTCAGTGTTCACCCTCTTAGCTTACAAGTGTCTTCACCAGGCAGGTGGTTATTTCTACAAGTGTCCCATAGCCCTGTCCATTATTACCACATTCCTCCATAATCTTTTATAAGCAAAGGTTATTTCTCATTTCTATTATTTATGTTACTTTTACCATGGAAGAGCCTCCGTCATAGATCAGATACTTCTGTTCTACACACTAAATAAAAAGATGGTCTTTAACTCAGAGGTGTCTTTGGATTGCTCCCCTCTTCTTCCACCCCTCCAGCTTGAGCTGAACACATCTTGCCAAGAACAAAGTATATGGATGGGCAGATTAATCTTGACATTAAGTACAACCTATTAACTACATGTTTGTGATTTCATCTGCTGTTCTTCATGAATGCTGAAATACATCCTATATCAGCTCACTAGTAACAGAAGTTTAATATTGTCGTGGTTTAACCCCAGCCAGCAACTAAGCACCACGCAGCCGCTCACTCACTTCCCCCACTGGGATGGGGGAGAGAATCAGGGAAAAAAAGTAAAACTCGTGGGTTAAGATAAGAACAGTTTAATAGAACAGAAAAGAAGAAACTAATAATGATAATGATAACACTAATAAAATGACAATAGTAATAATAAAAGGATCGGAATGTACAAGTGATGCACAATGCAATTGCTCACCACCTGCTGACCAATGCCCAATTAGTCCCTGAGCGGCAATCCCCTCACCCCCACTCCCCTCAGTTTATATACTGGACATGACGTCCCATGGTATGGAATACCCCTTTGGCCAGTTTGGGTCAGCTGCCCTGGCTGTGTCCCCTCCCAACTTCTTGTGCCCCTCCAGCCTTCTTGCTGGCTGGGCATGAGAAGCTGAAAAATCCTTGACTATAGTCTAAACACTACTTAGCAACAACTGAAAAGGTCAGTGTGTTATCAACATTCTTCTCATACCGAACTCAGACATAGCGCTCTACCAGCTACTAGGAAGACAATTAACTCTATCCCAGCTGAAACCAGGGCAAAGATATTTCTCAAAGATCCAGAGTGTACTAAAACACACATCATCTTTTGAAGTCTGGTCATATCTTGTTCACTGATTTATTCATCACTTATTACTACCAAGACGTAAGTCCCGATGGTCTCAAAGGAGCATTGCTTCTGTAACATGGTTATTTTCATAAAGTCTGTGTTCCAAACACCTAATCGGACTGCTGACAACATCTATCCGTATATATTGTATATAGCCTGATCTGAAAAATAGTGATTATAGTTATATTAGACACATTAAACCCAATGGCAGATGGTAAATAGATAATCTCTGCTGATACATATGTATCATCAATGATAACCTGTAAGTACAACAAACACTGTGTCTAGGAGGGGAAGCAGGAGATTAAACAGTAGGTATATACCACCTAGATAGGATGCAAGAAAAATCCTGTTTATTAAAGGAGAAACATGAACTAAACCAGAAGTTTAATCTCTTAGTGGCAAGAGTCATCCTTGACTCAGTAGTTTGAATGATAAAGGAGAAAGAATGTACCATATCTGGAAATGTAAGGTCTATTACTGATGGAGTTGTCAACATCTTTCTCTAATCACTCATAATTCTAACTATGTGTTCTTTAAATGCAAAGAAATAAGGAGACACACTGGTCAAGAGGAAAGCGGTGAAGTTGCTGAAAATGTGCCCCAACAATTTGTCTGCAAGACCTGGCAGAGTCAGACATACCTGTTATCCATCCTAATTTGCAAGTAAACAGGCAGGTAGAGCAGGGGCCTGCCTTAGCGGCACGGTGAATACATGACTGAGCTCAACAACAAAAAGGAAGCATATGGGAGGTGGAAGCAGGGACACGATGAGGAGGAATACAGAAGCATTGCCCAGGCATGCAGGGATGTAATAAGAGTGCCAATGCTTGCGTGCAGTTAAAATTGATGAAGGATATCAAGGGTAAAGGCCCTTTGCAGCAAAACGGTAGACAGTAAAATCTAGGCCTGCTGCTGAATACAGCAGGTGACCCTGTGACACAGCACACAGGAACTCAATGTCGTCTTTGTCTCAGTTTCTACTGGCAAGGTCTGCTCTCGGGCATCCCAGAGCTCCATGTCAAGTAGCAAGGATCAGGTTAGGGTCTATTTAAACAAGCTGAAAATGTAATACAAGTCCATGGGATTGGACAGGGTACATCTGAGAGTACTAAGACTGCCGGCAAATGTCATCGTAAGGGCAATCTCTGTCCCTTGTGAAAGGTCACGGTGACCAGAGGTTTCCGACAACTATAAAAATGTCTGTCTTAGAAAATTGCCAGGAGAATCTGGGTGATGACAGGATGACCAACCTTCTCTCAGTCACTGCGAAAATCATGGAGCAAGTACTCATGGAAACCATTTCCATTCACACGACGACAGGAATGTTATTCAGAACGGCCATCTTGAATTTCGCAAGGGCAAACTGTGTTCAGTCACCGATTGCCCTCTACAACTACATGACAGGCTCTCTGGGTGAGGTTAGAGCAGCAGGTGTTGTTCTCCTTGTCTCTAGCAAGACCTTTGAAACAGTTTCCTAGAGTCCTTGCAGCCAAACCGTGGAGTTACAGGTGGACTATGAGGTGGGTTAAAAACTGACCAGATCACTGGCCTCCAAGGGTAGCTAATAACTGTTTGAAGTCCAATTAGCAGGTGATTCCAAGTGGTATTCCCTGGGATCAATACAAGGGCTGATATTATTTAACACTTTCATCCATGACCTGCATGATGAGACCCCTTAGGAAGTACAAGGTGACACCAAATCAAGGGGAGCTGTTGGTATACTGGAGGCTATAGCTGCCATTCAGGGAAACCTCAAAAAGCTTAATGAGTGTCTAACAGATACATCTGTTTTGAAGTTCCAAAAAGATAAATACAAGGTCCTGCACCTGGGACAGGATATACTTACGGAGGAGTGCAGGCTGGGACTAACGGTTCTACAGGAGAGGACCCACCGGACCACAAACTGAACAAAGTCAGCAGCGTGTCCTTGCGGTAATGAAGACTAACCGCATTTTGGACTGCATTAGCAAGACCACAGCCAGCAGGTCAAGGGACATGATTATTGCCCTCTATTCAGCACATATGAAGCCACATCTGGAGCACTGTGTTCAGTTTGTTCTCTCGCCAAATAAAAGAGAGACTGAAGAGAGTCAAGTGAAGGGTCATTAAGATGGCTAGGAGCTTTGACATACGAGGAGGTTGACAGACCTAAGAATACCAATATTCTTATCAATTTTAATGGACTTTTACTGCTAGAGCATTCTTAGCAGCATTCCTTATGGTCACATTATGCAAACAGATGCATTTTGGTAGTCCCATCCAGAAGACCTGCAATGGCTATAGGCATATATTAGAGCACATTAATGCCACCAGGGCAGTACCCGACAATGTGCCACAGGAAACTTTGAACTGGGTTCCATACAGACATTAAAAGGTAGCCTGAAGGTGGTACTGTCTCTGTGCTGCAAGCAGAAACTCCCATGGATCTTCCGTATTTCTGTGCCTGACAAACTCACGCCTGCTCAGGGACTGCTGCACAGAAAAATGATTCGTACATCAAAGAACAAACTGGCATCCTACCCATGAATGATTTTCCATTTATAGTTGCAAAGCCACTGCTAAAGAGGCCAAAACTAGTTTATAAAATATTTCTGCAGCTATAATTGTTTAGGACCACTGAACTGCATGTTCCAAGCCAGATCAAAAGGAGCACCGCAAACTCATGAAAGGCTTATGTGTAAAGACAGGGTAAATTCCATGCCTGGGATCCATCTGTAATTCTGTCAAACCAAGAGTCCTTGTAGCTGTACACAAATTAAATGTCTGTCTGCCAAAATTAAGTGAGTGAAGAACAAATACCCCCTTATCACTTTTTTACAGTAACTACCTTGTTTTCTTTAATGTTAAATATAGAATACCCTTCCTTTTACACTGTTGTGAAAATACAAATCGGCTAGAGGGTTACACCAATACCAGACATCGATCGTGGTCTTTTTTAGATCACCATTTTGCTTCAAACGTAGATGTGTAAAGCATGCCATATTCTTTTGACTAAAAGTATTACAGCTGATAGAGCTGAAGAAGTTTTAGCTTAAACTCAACAGGATTTTGAGGAAACTCTGTATTATTTTCTTGAACAGGTTCAAGGTAAGTATATCACTGATTTAGCATAGATTGACAACACAAAGATGGATTTAAGAAATTGCAAAGCAGTTGGAATGAAAAGTTTTTACGGTTTTTTTTAATTTTTTTTAATTTTTTTTTTTTAAGTTTTTACTTTAAGGTTTTTTTTAAGTTTTTTCTGATGTTTTTACGTTTGCAGACTAGTGATACACGCATGATCTTTCATGCTTAGCCATGTAAAAAAACCAGGAATTAGTAACTACTTGCAGCGTTAATTCCCTAAATAATTAGTACTTATGCAAATTAATATTTAATGCCAGTTTTCCCTCTTTAAAAATATTTGCTATTTCAATAACCAGAGATCTCATTTTGGAAGTGAGAAGCACCACTTCTCCATTTAAAACAATACTCACAACAAGCCACTGACAAGGATTATAGCAAACGGCAGCTACAGCTAAATTCTTTAAAATAAACCTGGAACATGTATTGCAAGATCATGAAATCTTCCCAGTGTTTGTATTTGTTTACATTTCAGCAGCAATAAACATAAGTATAGCATGCATATGCCATTATCTGGAGAAACTTATTCCATGTGATTAGAGATAGCCAAAAGGCAGGATATCTAACATCAAAAATAGCTTTCTTATAGCTTTATCTGATAAATCTGAATAATTAGCTTCAAGAAAAAAAAAAATCTGTGAACATGAAACCTCCTGAATTCTTCAGCTGCTCAATAAACTGAATGGTTTAGTTTGGTTCCTCTGCAAATATCACGGTCTGTACAAGAGGTAGTAACTTTTATAGCTCAACTGATCTAGCTTCAAAAAACACATTCTGGGACATGAAGGGTTGAAACTGTGCCTGCAAACTTGACCTTTACATCAGCTGGTCTAATCTAATAAAAGATATTACCTCTCCCTAGAAGCCCTTGCTTTGTTTATGGGCATGACTGCCTGAGCTTACAGCACTACTATTATCAGACAATGCCAACTGCAAGGCTCTCCCAGTGCCAAGGGTGGGAAGGACTGACTGCCAGCTCTTCAAGCGATTGTCCCAAAATACCCTCACATTAGGGATCCCCGTGCAGTGCCGGTACCTCCGACTTCACCACTGCCAGCAGAGGGGACGTGAGACACTCCCATTGTGCACCTGGGACTGCGGTGGTGTAAAAGGGGTGGCAGTGCCGGGGATGCGGAGGTGCTGACCTCCTGCCCACAAACATCGTGGTATTCCCCGGTGGAGCTTCGGCCTCGCGCATCCGCACGCCATTTCTCCGCTTGCGCGCATCCGGCCGGCGGTCTCGAAGTAGCTGCCCGAACAGTTATTAAGGCGTCGCTGCCCACCCCGCACAGCACTAACTGATTTCTAAACGGGTGGCCCACAGCTTCTGCTGGACAGACACCCCAAGATCCCCTGAGCACCCTCGGGCTTTCCTCTCCCGCGGGCTCTCCCAGCTCTCGCGGCCTCCCCTCAGGCGAGGCCGCTGCCCAGGGCCTCACGGTGGCAGCGCCCCAACACCCGCTTGCGGCCTCCCGGGGGCCGCTCCGGGCGAAGCCTCGTGGAAGAGGGCGCCTCACGGAACGCCGCCGCCGGACGAGGAGGACGAGGAGGAGGAGGAGGAGGAGGAGGAGGAGGAGGAGGAGGAAGAGGAGGACACTCAAAGGCTGCCTCGCAGCCGGCCGGGGAGGGGGAGGCCGCCCCCGCCGCCGCGCCCCGATTCCTGTTGATGCAGCGCCCCCTGCGGGCCGGGCCGGGCCGGGCCGGGCCGGGCCGGGCGGCTGAGGCGCCGCGGCCCCGCGCAGCGACAGGACCGGGGAAGCGGAACGGCTTCGTGTCCCTTCCCGGCGCGGCGCCTGAGCGGGGCGGGGGAGGGGAGGGAAGCCCTCAGCTCCTCCGAGGCGCGCCGCCGCCGCCGCCGCACCGGCGCCCGCCGTCGCGCCGCATCGGCCCCGCGGGGCTTCCGCACGGGGGAGCTGCCTGACGGAAGCAGGAGCGGAGGGCAGGCGCCCGGCGGCGTCCCCCCCCCCCCCGCGCCGGCAAGCCTCCGGGCTGCGCCGAGGCGAGGCGGGCAGCGGCGGGGAGAAGGAGACATCGCCGCGGCGGGCGGGGGCAGCGCGCCACGCGTTACTTCGGCGAGCACCGGCTTTCTGAAGAAGCGGGCTTTGACGCGCCGCGCCGGGGGGCTGCCGGCACCGCAGGCCGGGTCCGCCGAAGCCGCGGCCTGGCGTGCCCCGGCGATGGCAGCGCCCCGCCCCCGCGCGGCCTCTCGGCCGGCCCGACCCGGAGCGGCGCGGCGCGGCGCGGAGCAGAGCAGAGCGACCTTCCCGCAGCCGCGGGGCGGGGCGCGGCGTGGCGCGCCGCGGCGTTCCCGCCCTGCCGCCTGGCCCCGCTCCGCCGCATGCAAATGAGACCCCCTCCTCATTGGCCGCACCGGTAGTCCTTTGAAAAGGCGCCCGGCGATTGGCCGCGCGGAAATGTTAACGCAAATAGGAGAATCTCCCCCACACACCCCGCCCTCTTTTTTTTTTTTTTTTCCGCCGCTAATGCGTGATGCGTTCCTCAGACAGTCTGTAACTCTGCGCGTCGGTTACTACAAATAAGTAGTTCCCAGCCCCCCCGCCCCCCCGCCCGCCCGCCCGCCCGATGGGGCGGGGCGGGGCGGGAGGCTGCAGTCCCGGCCGCCGCACCGCGGGCGCCCGGGCGCGGAGGGGAGGGGGCCGCTGGGGCGGCGGGGAGAGGTGTTTCCCCCTCCCCCGCGGAGGGATATCCTCGGCGCGCTCGCCGCGCTCTGCCCGCACCAAAATATTGGGAGTTAAGAGGCGGCTCGGCGGCGCCGCCGGCTCAGAAGCGCGCGGGCAGGCACGGCGGCGGCGCGGCTCCTGCTGCCCGCCACGGCTCCACTGCGGCGTCCAGCCCGCTCCCCGCCGCGGCGGCCCCCGCAGGGGCGGGCTCCAGGCGCGGCCCCGCAGCCCCCGAACCCGCCTGCCTCCGCGGCGGGCTCCGGCACCGGCTCCGTCTCGGCTCTGCCCGCGCGGCCCCGCGCGGCTCTCGCCGGTTGGAGGAGGGAGAGCGGCGGCAGCGGCTGCCTCTCGCCGCAGGACTCGGCGCGGCCGCCGCGGGGATCCGTGCCGGCGGGGCGCCCCCGCGGACTCCGCCGGTGCCCGCTGCCGGCCGGGGAAGGAGCGGCGCGGAAGGTCCCGGCGGCCCGCCGCCGCCAGCCGGCTCCGGGGAGAGGAGCGCCCATCCGCCGAGCGCCGAGCCGGGAGGACGCCGGCGCCGCCGCCGCGGGGGACTCGCCGTGCCCCCCCCTCGGAAGATGTTGCTCTCCAAGTTCGGCTCGCTGGCTCACATCTGCAGCCCCACCAGCATGGACCACTTGCCGGTGAAGATCCTCCAGCCAGGTACGGCGGGGCCGGCGCAGGGGCTGCGGTGTCCCCCCACCTACGACGGGCTCAGCGCGCCGGGCGGGGCGCGGGCCGGCCCCTCTGACCGGCGCCTGGCAGCCCCCGCAACTTCGGGGTGCGCTTTTCTCCCCTTTTTTTTTTCTTTTTTCAATTGAAGAAGACAATTTTTAAAAAAATAATAACAAGGAAGCCTTGGGCAGGACTGGGGCAGCGCACATAACACGCGTCCAGCGGGCAGAGCGTTTGGGGGCTTTTATTATTATCATTGATTTTTATCTTTTTGAATTTTTGGCGGAGCGCGGCGCGGCTGCGGACGCTAACGCCGTGTGTTTTCCCTCTCGTTTCCGCAGTGAAAGTGGAGAAGGAGCCGTTCGATAAAGTCTACCAGGTGGGCTCCGTGCTGGGCAGCGGGGGCTTCGGCACCGTCTACGCGGGCAGCAGGATCGCCGACGGCTTGCCGGTGAGGCGCGGGACGGCCCTTCCCGGGGGGGGGGGGGGGGCGGCGGGCGGGAGCGGGAGGCTGCGGGCGCGGCCCGGCCCTGCCCTCCGCGCCGGGGGCGCAGGCTGCGCCCGCCCCGCCGCTCACGGCGCCCGCTTTCCTCCCCGCTCCGCAGGTCGCCGTGAAGCATGTGGTGAAGGAGAGGGTGACCGAGTGGGGCACGATTGTAAGTACCCGGGGCGGCCGCGGGGGCTCCGCCGCGGCGGGGCTATTGTGTGGGGCGGCGGGGCCCGCCCCGCTGGCGCGGCCTCTGCGTCGGGGCGGGGGGGGGGGGGGGGGAATTTGGCGGGGGTTCGCCGCCGCAGCGCCGCGCCCGCCCCTCGGACTGCGGCAGCGGCGGAGGGGGCCCGCCGGCCGCGCCCTCCTCCCCGCCCGCCCCTCCTCCCCCCTCCCCTCCCGCCGCGCTGACCCGCGCCCCCCCCCCCCCCCCCCCCCTTGTGTGCCCAGAGCGGCGTCATGGTGCCCCTGGAGATCGTCCTCCTGAAGAAGGTGGGCTCCGGCTTCAGAGGGGTCATCAAGCTGCTGGACTGGTACGAGCGGCCCGACGGGTACCTGATCATCATGGAGCGGCCCGAGCTGGTGAAGGACCTCTTCGACTTCATCACGGAGAAGGGCGCCCTGGACGAGGAGACGGCCCGCGGGTTCTTCCGGCAGGTGCTGGAGGCGGTGCGCCACTGCTACGGCTGCGGCGTGGTGCACCGGGACATCAAGGACGAGAACCTGCTGGTCGACCTCCGGACGGGCGAGCTGAAGCTCATCGACTTCGGCTCGGGGGCCCTCCTCAAGGACACGGTCTACACCGATTTCGACGGTACGTGCCCTGCCCGCGCCCCGCCCGGGGCGATGCCCCCCACCCCCCCCGGCAGCTGCCGCACACCCCGTTCTGGCGGGCGGCCCCTCTGCCGCCGGGGCTCGTGTCGGGTCTGTCGGTAACGGAAACCTTTGGCCCGAAGCGGCTCGGGGGTGTTCGGTTGCGTAGGGAAGGAGCGATTCCAGGCAGTGACGCAGCAGTTTATGTTTCCCTGTCTTGGAAAAAGCGTTTGGGCTTGGCTTTTTTTTTTTCCTAGAGGGCGATCTGTTTACATGCAGGCTTCGCCAGTGTCGGATGTTTCCGTGTGTGGATATGCAGTTTTTATATGCGGTGCTTTTTTTAACTTGAAGCGGTAGCTCCCCCCCACCCCCCTCCCTTTCTGCCGGTGTCCTGGAAATCCCGCATTGCAGATTTAAAGCGATGGGGACAAGCGCGCTCCCTCGCAATGCCTCGATCCGAGCTTCGGGGCCGGGCTCGACGCTTTAGGGATGGGAAAGCTGAAAAGATGCCCGTGTGTGACAGGAGGGGAGAGTATTTCCCCCTGCCCTTGGACCGTGACTGATGTAATGGGGGACTCTTCCCGCCCCCCCAGCTGCCGCACTCACATCTGTTTGTTGTGAAACCCGAAGCCCCGCCGCACGTGACCCTCAGCATCACGAATTCCCCGTTTTGTTTGGTATCCACGGAGCCCGCGGGCATGGGGGGGGGGGGGGTGCGGGTTGGGAAAACCTGCCGCAGAGAAGCCCGGGGGGGGACACGACACCTTAAAAACGTAGAAATTGTAAGCGGCCCTATTCTGTTTACCCCCTTGCGGAATTGGGTAAAGCAGCTTAGCCCCGCGTAATAGGGGCAGCCCGGAGTTTCACCTTCTCTCCGCCCGCTCTTCTCCTCCCCGGCAGCCCCCTTTGTCCTTTTGTGTCTATTTTTGGTGTGATGCTGCAGACGCCACGTGGTCAGTGAAAGGGAGCTCGCCTCAGTAAACAGTCAGCTGATGGGGCTGTGTTCCTCCTCGCCACAAAATAGCGCAACCGGATGGGCCAAGTTTGTTGATGGTGTAACCCTGCTGATGACCTGAAATTACACCGCTAATGGCTTTGGCTCATAAGAGACGTTTTGTTTTGTTTGGTTTTTTTTTTCCACTTGCAAATGACAAGTTTACGAATCTAATTCAGCCCTGCTAAAAGGATCTGAACAATGGGGAAACACTAAACCTTGACTCATTTTTTTTTTTTTTTCCCCCCTCCCTGCTTTTAGGAACGAGAGTATACAGCCCTCCAGAGTGGATCAGATACCACAGATACCATGGGAGGTCAGCAACAGTGTGGTCTCTGGGAGTTCTGCTGTACGATATGGTTTGCGGAGACATCCCTTTTGAGCAAGATGAAGAAATCTTGAGGGGACGATTATACTTCAGGAGAAGAATTTCACCTGGTGAGTTGTATAGGGGTCACATGGGGCTTTTTTTCTTTTTTCTTTTTTCTATTTTTTTAAATAGCCCTGTACATTTGAGCTTGTACGTGTGGATACTTTTTATTCAGGATCGTCTTTTTCCTTTCCCAGTCTAAAATTGCTTTGTTGTTTGTTTGTTACAGAATGTCAACAGCTGATCAAATGGTGCCTTTCACTGAGGCCTTCAGACAGACCAACACTTGAGCAAATTTTTGACCATCAATGGATGCACAAATCTGAAGTAGTGAAGTCTGAGGACTGTGACATAAGGCTACGGACCCTTGATACTGATGTATCTAGCACAAGTTCAAGTAATGAGAGTCTGTGAATTACTAAGGACCTCGCACTGGGAGGGGAGCTACAAGCAGAAAGACCACAGTGCTGCTGCCAATACGTAGGAGGGGCTAGAAAAATGCATTCATTATTCTGTAGTTGAATCTTTGTCTGAGGGACTTGATTTTATTTTCCCCCTTTGCTGGTTTCTGCTTTGGAATGAGAGATTTCCTTTGGAAACGCTGATGTTTGGGAGTTGCAGGCCAGTACTTAGTCACAGACTGACCTTATTAAGAAAGCAGTGACCTCTTGAATACATGGTAAACTTTTTTGCTCTCATAGAGCCTGGACTAGATTTTATTTGCTTTTGAGTGCCTTTTTGAAAGCTGCTTCAGTGGGACTTTCTTTTTTGAGCTGTGTATGTCCAAAGAAGATCCAGTTCATTATAGGAATTTGCTCCCTTTAGACTCAGTGCTGGAGGAAGCAGCTCCTATGATGCATTGGAGAACATGTTCGGTGATTGAATGAAGTAGTCCCATCCACTGGTGATGGAATACTTGAACACAGACATTTCACTCCTGCCCCCTGGCCCTTTCCAAATCCAACCCACCTCTGCTGCTCAAAATAATTCCTATAGCCTGCACAGAAATATGAACAGGTATATCAGCTTTTTTATCAGAAACATTTATTCATGTTTCCTTTTATCATCTCTACCATTGGGCATGAGAAGCCCCTTTCTCAACTCCCCCCGGCCTTTTGTCACCCTGCGAGTCTTAAAGTATGTATGGGCATGTTGAATGCACAATCAATGCAATATTCAAGGACTTTACTTTTTTTTTTCCATACCTGTATAATGTGTTTATGTAAACTCGGTTTTTCCCATGTACTATACAGTTATTTATTGTTTGAAGTTTAGAAGACCTCCCACAGGTTTCAGCTGTGGCTATTTATTTGGTTAATTTATTTGGTTAGAGTTATTCAACACTGTGCTTTCCCCTCCTTCTCCCCATGGGAATTCTAGTGGTTTGCCCATGGCACTTTTTTTCTGCATTCCTGTCAACTTTTGTTTAAAAAAAGAAAAAAAAGAAAAAAATTTTCTGACCTTATCAATTTTTGTTGGAAGATGGAAAATTGTTGTACAAAGTCTAATTTAAGGGAAATAGAATGACTTTTTAAAGTTAGTCAGTATGCCTTTTGTCTGGTATTATTGTACCAGAAATGTAAAGTAATGCTGTTTGGAAGGGTTTTAAATTATTGACATTGTACAGTCTCCGTGCATTGGCTCTGGAAGGTAGAGTGGCAGAGTCATAAACCTTAATTTATTTTAATAGCTGTGTTTCTGTGATCTGGTTGCATTTATGCAGCTTGGATTTGGATTTTTTTTTCTTCTGTTTAACAGTGTGAAATGTATGGAGATCATATTTTTTATACAGGTATTTCAATTAAACTTTTTTTGTATATAACAGTTCTGTGTTTGTGTGCTCACTTTTATCTTCACCATTACTTTTGATGCCAGCTGGGGAACACCTATTCTGTTACTTTCTGTGGCTTGTAAAGGCCTACAGCAGCTGACCCGGAGTTAATAGGTCTATGCCATTAAGCAGTGACCATTTTGGAAGAATTAAGCAATCCATCTTGACTGTATCTACATCTCGATCACTGTATTTGATGTTGAACTGGAGAAGGTGTACAATACAACAGCACTAATGGTGTACACAGAAGGGAATTGGCCAGTGATTGTGGGGGGTTTAACTCTGTAAACACTGAATAACTGAAATACCAGAGTACTCATTGTCCTTGGGTATAGCAGGGAAGGATTTTTGTAGTTACTGGTCGTTACTGTTTTCACAGTTGACATGTTTACTTTCCATTAGGTTCAGTTTCCTTCCTCCTGCTTACCCCTTCCTCCGGGGGGCGGAGGGGGATTTCCTGTGCCCTTACAGGAAAGGGACAGCATTCTTAGAGAGCAGGGTGGCTGTTTTTCTTAAGCTCCTGTAAGTTATCAAAAAAGGCTCTATGTCACTTCATAAAGTGCTGGGGAACGTGCCATACTCATCCACAGCAAAGGGCAAGTGAACTGTCCTCAGCATTCTTCTTAGCACGTTGGGAGTCAAGTCCTGCAGATTACTGAGTTCATCTTGGTTTCTCTGCAGCTAGAGACTGACCCGACTTGGTCTTTTTGTGGGGGTGGTAGTGATTACTAGGTTTAACTACCACAGAGGGATCTACAACGTATAATTTAAGGATGTATTTGGCCATTAAAGGTGCTTTGTAGTAGTCACAGTAAAAGGCTAGGCTTGGAATCTTGCTTTTCTGTTATTTCCTTTTCTGGAGATCTTCCTGCCAGCTCATCTACTATTGTTTTGGTTCCCGTGGGGAATATCTCACCTGCTGACATCACATGAAGCCCCTGATGCTAACTAGTTTAGACTCAAAATGCCACTGAATAGCGGGAGGTAAAGCAGAAGGGGAAAGACCATTTTTGTGTGTATGGTTTTCTGATGACGTGGGGGGAAGGTTGCGTAGCTTTTTCTTGGCCATAAAAAGGAAATACAAATGACTCTTGATAGGGGAAAAAAAACACCAAACCACACGCAGTTGTGTCCATCAATTTGTCTGTCTTCTATGCTTTCTGGTTTTGTTCCTATTTCATTTTAGACTTGTTTCTCCAGTTTTAGTCAAAATCTGTATGTATGCTAAACCTAGTCCCTGGGAAACTCACATATACATGAAAATGCCTATTGTTGGAACTCTGTTCACAGAAATAAAAGATTTTTACAGTTAAGATTGCTTAGGAAAATCACACAATCGTGTCCTGAGAGAAGAACACTTTAAGAGTGAAGATAGGGAGTTTTAATTGATTATTTCTTTTGCTTAAGCGGAGGGACTCGGATAAGCTACAGGAGAGATGATCCCAGCGCCTAGTGCAGTTCTTTAGGGAAGCATGTTTCTAACCACAAGTGGTCCCTGGAGAAATTCCAGTAGCTGATGATAATTAACATCTTCCACTCCAGTGGCTTCGCATGCTCGCAGCTGTTGAGAGGGGTGGTAGCGAGGCCGTACGGGTGAGCTTCAAAGGGCTACCAGAAAAGTGATTATAAAAATACGTTTGTAAAGCTATTGTTGATTGCTGAACTAGGGACTTTCAACGTTTCCACAGGAGCATATGTTACTTTCCTTAGCTTCATAGAGAATTGCTGTTGAAGCGGTCTGTTTTGAAACATAAAAACTAGGTTTTCACCTTTTGCTACTGAGGCAAAATGCATTAAAAGGATAAAGGTCAAAAGGACACAGGCGCGAGTGCTGACTCCCCTCTGGGATTAGCTCAACATAAAAGGTGCACTTTCAGTACTGCACAGGCAGCTTTAGTTGTGAAACTCCCCTGTACACTAATAGAATCCACGTGGCTGAAACACCATATACCGAAAGTAATGATTTGTAAAAATAGCTTTTCATTACAGTTGAAAGTTGGAAAATGATGTGTTAATATAGTTCCATTAGCTGAGTGTTACTGCCAAAATGAGCAAGTCGGTGACAGCTCTTAGTTTCTCCTGCGCTTCAATCTGGTATTTTAATATCATTAAATGTTACTTCTCCGGGATCCTCCTCTTCATACTCTCTCCGCACTAGGTTGGTTTTCAATAGCACAAAGCTTGAAAGGTAGAATTCAGCAGATCAGTCAAAATACTACCATTTAAATCACAGCCTGTTTTAACCTTGACAAATTGATTTAGCAATGATCATACCTATGCATGTATGTATGCTATTGGCGTCATAGCAGGTATTTCAAATATATTCTAATGCTAAAAGATTTTTAGCAGTGTAGTATTTTCTGTAACTCATATCCCTAATAAAACTCATGCTCCTGCGCGCATAAGCATATACTCTCTTCTTTTTTTTCTTTTAGTTAACTAAGCTTATATTTACTGAAGCAGCTGAACAAGAGCCCTTTGAACAAAACTATCAGAAAGATGTTAGAAAGATTGACGAGGGTGTGTTCTCGCCAAACACTTATGGTTCTCTTTCAGTGGTTTACTGACCTCTGTTGGTGAAATTAAAGTATATGTTCCAAAAATAACGATGATGCATAAATTGGGAAGAGAGATTTTAAAACACTGCTGACTGATATTTTTAAATACAGAGAAGTATGGCTAATACTTAAATATCCCACAACGTTTGAAAGGCTACCATTACAAAAAGAAGGAAAAAAAAAAGAAAAAAAAAGAAAAGCTACTCCAAATATGAAAATAGCTTTTCAATAAAAATGGGAGAGGGCAGTATGAATTCAAAAGGTTGTCAACTCTGCATCTGAAGTTACAGAGGTAACCTGCCTAGTGAGCCCCCAGCCACTTACATGACTCTTGGCATGAGCATTTACGAGCATATTAGCCCTCATTCTTCCACTTCATTTCAGTCACGATGAGAAGCACTTGTCTTCTGGCACACAGATGGGCAATAATTCTCAGCGGTGTCACTAGATAACAGAACATTGTGGCCCTATCAGCTTATTGTTAGTGGATTTTTTTCTACCAACAGCAGTGATCCTACTGTTGGTAGCAGAAGTCAAGATGGTGGCATTTTAATTTCATTGCAATACATAGTTTTTCTGATAGTGTACTGAAGTTTGCTATGCTTATAAATTTGCAATTGCTTAGTTTCATGGTTATCTGTGATTTAAAAATTTAATATGTTTTTGCCTAAGGGGTTCCTTCAGGTAGCTCATATACCAGAGACATATTAAGCTTTGGTTATATTGCAGAACTGCTTAACAAAGTGATAAGGAGGCCACAAACCCATGCAACTAAAAATAAATTTAAATCTGTATTTAGACAGGATTCCTAACCAACTAATTTCAGAGAATGTTTGTCTCAAAACTGGTGGATTCATATGGATCAATAAAAAATGTGAGCATAGAGACACACCAGTCTTTTTTTTTTTCTGAAGAGAAGTTACACTAGCGAACCCCAGAACTGGGGTCTGACTCAAGGCAAAAGGAGGAGCAGTAACATAAATCCATGAAATTCCCGCAGAGATTTTCTCAGCTCGCTATCTCACTCCTTCTGCTCCAATAAGTTTGGAAGGTATTCAGTCTTTTGTGTCCTTTGCTGCTCATAATCTTACTATTATTTGTAATATGGCCTGGAGCACTCAAGTTTTAAAAAATGTTACGTGGTTTCCAAATATCTGTTAAAATTTGCATATTTATGTCTCAGATGCTAGGGTTTCCTTTTCTTTAAAAGCACCATGAAGGAAATTACTTGCCTATGGAAGCATTATGCTTACCTAACAATATAAATTCAGTACAGGTCTCAGATTAGCTGTGTGTAAGCTCTAATTAATATGGTCTTAGTAAGAATGTTATCTATTATAGCTAATACTCTGCTAATGGACTACACAAACCATTATGTAAAAAGCTGCTTATACTCGTCCAGTAAGAGAATTAGTGAGATGCATACTTTAACTGGCACTCTCTCAGGTAAGTCTGTGTTAAACCTTGAAATTACAATTAAGTCACAGGCAACAGAGCATCTTGTGGATCAATATGCTTCTTTGTTTACTATTAATGACTCAGCAGTCACTTTAACTCTCCAATCAGGAGTAATGAAAGATTACAGAAAATTATACTGAAAACTGAAGGGTATTTTGCTCCATTCTGTGCAGAATTCTGAAAAAAATGTTCTATCTTTTTGTGAATCATAGAGTAATAGCTAGTTGGAATATTTTCTTTGTATATATGTTCTACCGAAAAAAAAATGGTGTTTTGTGGAAATAAAAAAGTTTTGCTTGCAACACCTTTTTTGGTAATTATGAATGGTCTGGTTTCAGGATTGAAGTTTGTCTCTCCACTTTTCTTCTTCCCTTGTTTTAGGACAGGAAAACATAACATCAAATATCAGTCTATTCTAGTTAAAATATATAAATATGTTAACAAGCATATGCTATAAAAGGTTGGAGTGGGGATCCCCCAGATGGTTTTATTTTTGCCAAAAGTTTCCAAACCTAACAGTGTCATGAAACGGAACAGTCTCTTTCAAGACCATCCTATGAGAAGATGTCCATTAATCGGCAGGAACCATTCCCGTGTTCAGTCTCCATGCAAGGTTTTTTTTGTAATAGCAAAAGCCTTATATTATACAGATTTACATCAGCATAGAGAAGCACAACAAACCTCAGCTTTCTAGAGGTAACTTGTCTATTGTCCAAGCAGAGGTAAATAGATAAATGTATCCACAGGAAGGCGGATTAAGTTGTGGTAAGGAAGAGCTTTATATCTGGAACGATAGCTGAACACCAGCGTAAACTGACTGTGGAGTACATCAAATCACCATTTTTAGAAACAAGCATTTTTCATAAATCATCTAAAAAGTACAACTGATTTTAAAATACTTTGGATTTCATCAGCCTAATGCTCATGAGTTAACAAAAAGAGGTTTCAGTCTGCTTGCTGAACCAATATAAAATTTATTGGCAGTGCCCCTTTTGCTACTGGCAAAACACTTTTTAATGCAGATTTGACCTAATCAATAGAAGTAGTGACAGACTTTCTCATGATGGTGAGGCTATGGGGCTACTGACCTTTTCTCCAAGCCACCATCAGCTAAACCGATCCTCCCTCACACCATCCCTTCCTTTCCCTGGTGCACTGATACTCAAATCAATAAACTGATCTCTCTGATAACGACCCAGCGTAAGTGAGGGAATATGCACAACCGCTTGGGGCTGGGGGAAGAGAGATGTTGCTGCTGAAGAAAGGATATGAGTAATAACAAACTTCATTTTCTCTACTCTGTACGATCAAGCAGACCCCTTAGTTTCTAACTTATAACTTCTGCAACAAATTCCAAGGAAAGCTGACAAATCCTGCTGTTTTTAACCTTGCATGTAAATTATTTTAGGCGGCTCTTTTTCAAATCAGGTGCTGAGCACTTGCTTGAAAGGTACAGAGTACCTCAGGTCCTGATGAAGTGGAAGAATTCGGATCACTCGGAATCTTACAAAGATCAGAACTTAATTCATGAATATTTTTACACGTCTCAACAGTATGCCCTACTTTTTAACCAGCTTCACAGGTACATTTGCAAATGAGAAAATACATGAAACATTTCAGAATAGCTAATAAATAACGACACTTTACAGCTATGCATGAAGAAAAAAAGTTGCAGCAAGAAAAAGTAATGCAAATGAGTTGAGAGATCATAATTGCATTTATTGTTTTATCTCAGGATCTATGATTTCCCAATTTCTCTGTCATTTTGAGCCTCTTCAACAGGCACGAGCTTCATTGTCATCTCTAGGATATTTCTACCGCTACTCATAATTTAAAATATAGTATTCCAATATTCTTAAAAGAAAACTTCAGCAATTGATCTTGGAAATCTTGGTCAGTCCCCATGAATTTCGAGTGCATTTTAAAGACACACTGTTCCCCAGTCTAGTGCTTGTTGTGGTGATCCACTCAACTGGCTCTAATAGCTGTATATCATAATTTCCCTGACAACTCCTAGCCAAAGTGCTCTTGGTGGCATAGGACCCAATTCTGCAGTACTTGTCCAAAAATCCCAATCATTTCAAGGGGAATGTTGCTTGGGTAATGACTACAGGATCATCTCTTAGCTTGTGACAAAAGAAGGGCTGCCCTAGAGAGAAAATGAATAAGAAAGCCCGAAGCTGTAGAGAAAACCCTCCACTGCATGGCTGAAAAGCGGTAGAGAGAGGAGAAAGGGAGCCCTTCTGTCTTTCAGAAGTCAGAGCTGCATCTCTCCGAGACAAAAATGAGTTATTTGGAAAGCAAGGGCAAGGTAACTTGAAAGAAAGGTAGAACATAAAAATTGTCTGAAAACCTGAGGCCTGAATGGTGTGTTTGTTAACACCACAAAGAGCAGTTACTCACTAGAAGTCTTTTTTCCCATGTAACTGCCTGTTAGTGTGAGAAAGTGTTCATAACAATGTTGATAATAATTGATACCTCACTTTTCCTCTTCCTCTGCTGAACAGACTTTTCACGTCACAAACCAAGGTCACGATCCAACTCCTTTTATGATCTGTGACAAACTCCTACTGATACAGGTGATGAGGCGAGTGTCTATGAGTCACGCTTGCAGAACAGATAATACACACTTTCATATTCTTTACTAAGTTCTTATTAATTAATTAATATTATTTTAAAAACTAACATCCACAATGGCAAAACCTGCACTGGTGCCAGTGGTCTTTTTCACCCACATAGCTTTCGCAGCGCTTTACAAACTTCATTGGCTGATGGTGACTATACATCTGACAGCAACCCTTTGCCTACATCTTGCTGCCACCTTATAGAAAAGCTTTCTCGATTCCAGAGCAAAGTAATATAGTTGACAGCACTGAACATTTAGCCAAGTTATTAAGAAACTTCCTTCTATTTTCTAGAACTCTAAAAAAGAAAAAATGTTTATTATACTTACATTTATTATATAATTAATTATAATTATCATATGTTGTATAATACAAAATAAAAACAGAACTCTAGGAAATACACCTCTGCATTTTATCCTAGTCCATATTTCTTAGGCCTCTGCCGTTCCAGCTCCCAGTGAAATCTACTGGAGAAGAGTTAAAAAAGTGAACAGAAATTTAGATCCCCGTGAATCTCCATCGTGGATGAATTAAGTATTTAATCATATTTTCTTACCTTTGGCTGTAGGTAGTGACCCCAAAATGCCTGAAATTATTTGCTCTTTCTGACTGATTTTTCACTTCCACTGGAAAACTTTGGATTTGTTTAATGGGAATTTTGAATGACACAAGTTCATATATATGACTATATAATTTACTAATATTGCAGACTGCTATAGTAAGTCTTGTGCAATTAACAGGTTAGCTCAGCTGAAGCTCACTGACAACTAAACAGCATAAATGGTGATTATCAAGGCAATATTAGAAACTCTTAAAGAATCCCTGGACAAACACAAGATTATCAGAAAAGCGCACAAAGTTCTCTCTCAGCTCTTGCGCATGGCCCGTACAAAGCTTATGGGGCACTGGAGACAAACTGAAGTGTAAGACACTTCAAATAGCATAGCGATAAGACATCAGATGACTTGGTACTGGTTTTCTGCAGGGAAAAATCAGCCTTCACTTTGCACAGAGAGCATGTATTTGTTCTAGAGTACTGCATTTGCAGCTGCTAAAATTCAAGTTAATTGATTGCCAATTGGCTTAGACCTGGAGAAAAACACAAACATTTGTGTTCAATTGGTCATGAAATACATAGATTAACACTTACGAAGCTGTTAACTAACTCAAGTTAATTGGCAATCAACTCAGAGGAACAAAAAGTCTAGATTCACAGACTTCAGCTAAGGGTTTGCCTACTCATGGTTGCTTCCAAGTAAATTTTCCCAGGTAAATTTTCAAACTAGCACTTCTTTGAGGACAATGGATAATAAAAAGTGGTTCCTTTTCTCTGATTTTATTAGCTTTATACAAAACCTGTTTGGGGACATTTATTGGAGTACCTATTACAACAATTTAGCTGGAATGGCCTCAGCAAGGCTAGATGAAATTTCAGTTTAGGTCCATAGGTAAGTGACTACTGCAACAAACAGCTCCTGGGAGCAGGGTGACAGCACTCCCCACCCATCTACTCACACCCTTTGCATTAAATCACTGGTGGGTGGTTCTCCTCATGTATTTCTATGTGGATTTGCCCTTAGAAGCTGGTTTGCTTACTTAAAGAGCAATTTGCAGCATGAAAGAATCATGTAAACATATGTTTTGAACCTACAGTAGTAGTGGCCACTGTAAATAAGTAAATATCATTAAAAAAATAATCATGAACTGAAGAAAAGTCACAATGGCATCTTGTTCTGAATACAGCTGCTCACTGCTTACTTAAAACTATGGAGTAGCTACTTGAGATGGATTTTCCTCATGCACGCTTTTCAATCTAACCAACTTAAAAACTGGCTGGGATATGTTGTACAAATTTTGACCGCAAGCTGGCCTGCATATGCCACTGTAATTTATACAGTTGATTACCTTCCACTTTCTCAAGGATATTAAACTGGCATGAACCTTCATTTTTTTCATTTCCAGTAATTAATTCCCTGTAGAGAGTGACTGAAAACACTAAACAAAAGCATTTAATCAGAAATTATTAGAGTTGGCTTGTCAGCCGTCTGTTAATCACCATTCATTTTTGTACAAGGAGTGAAAATTTTATTAAACCTTATACTTAATTAAAACATATTGTTTCCGTAGCAGATTGGAAAGTACTGTCATCTGTTTAGACTTGTATCCTAAGATTCATTAAGAATTCATGTTTCCTGCAACATGCAGGCATTTAGAAATTCATTCTGTTGGGATCTGAACAGAGGTACAAAGGGTGAGGGTTGTAGCACAGTCAAGTATTCTTTTATTGAAGGCCTTCCAAAACCCCACCATAATGCAGGCTGACAACACAGTGAAGGAATACTAATGAAATTGAACGGGCTTAAAACTAGAAAGTGAAGAACAGTGAGGGGAAAAAAATTGCTTCACAGATTTGGGGATTCGTTGTGGTAGTCTGGTCTTGTGAATGATATGGGCACTAGAATATTGTACAATCACTCCTTCTTGAATCTTTATTACAATACTCATAAAAAAAGTGATTTTGTGTATATTTGCCATTTCCAGGGAAGTGACTGCAGCAGCTTGTTCAAAGCTAATGAAACCAGATTGCTCTAGTGTAACATTCCTCCAAAGAGTCAGAAGGAAAAATGCAGAAAAATGACAATGACTGATTACTGTTTATTATTACAGTGAGGTGCAAAGACTTGCAAAACACGGCCTGTTTTCAATGGCTCCTTACATATATCAGCGTCCTGCTGCATCATCATTATGTAGGAACATGTATGAGGTGTGTATCGCATTACTTTTGTCTGGGCAGGATGTCATATGGGCTCCAAGTTCTTGTCAGAGTGTAATAGATGCTGCTGTATCCATCAAGACAACTGAGCTGCAGTCAGCCATTTGGCCAAAGCCGAGATTAAGAGTTGTCTTGTTAGACTGGTCGGCGATAAGGGAATCTCATCGCTATGTCTGTTTCTTGTTGTGTGTTGTAGGAGCTCGCTATTATCTAGCTTGCCAGGTTTTGGTCTGTCCCTGCCTGTTCCTTGGCCTGGAGTTCACCTTTGGCTACATGGATTTCTTGACTCTTCACCACCCTCTTTGCCAGTTTTACACCATACCCTTTAGTTTGGTGTATCTCTTGGCTTTCTTGGTTTCTGTCTCTTGTCTCCAGCCCCGACACCAGGGATTTTCTACCAGCTTTTACATCCCAGGTGTATTGCTGCTGTGATGACATTAAAGGGATTGCACTACGAACATATGGTCAGATGCAGCAGTAACAAATACAGTACTTCACCGAGAGACAGATTCAGATGTGGGTAAAAAGGAGTTAATGCTTTATATTATTACTATTTATCATTAGTAACTGTTGATTAAGTAAGCAATATGACTGATCCCAAGCAATAAGCGCAGCTTTGCTCTTAAGTGCTTGCAGTCCAGGAAGACAAACAGCAGGCAAAGTGTAAGGGGAAAGGGACGAATATATTTTTTAAAACAAATACTATCTATTTCCACTGGCCTTCTGCCTAGCCATTATTAACTCACAATAGTTTGTAGGTATCCAAGCTGAATCTTCCTGCTGTTACTGGAAAATTTTTCTTGGCTCAGATACGAAAAGAATTTCCTTTCAAACTCAATGCTGTGTTGTTACAACATCCACTCTGATAATCTATTGGTCAAATGTGATGATTGTCCATTGGAGCACCTCACAGGGACATCATTGTTGTGTGATGGTGACCTTACATCTGGGAACAGCCTTGCCTAGGGCATCCCAGATCTGCCTCTTACAAGGTTATATGACAGCCGTGTAAGGCCCTATGCCAGTCACACTTGTTTAAAAACTCCTTGACACAGTCATGGCACTTGTGACTCCCTGTGCTGCTGTGACACGTGACCCTTACACCACAAATATTCTTCTCTATTATGCAAGGGTGTCACTACAGAAGGAGGATTGTGCGAGGTCATGGCTAGAGTCTGATCCTGCCTCATCCCCAGATGTACAAGCAGAAAACAGTTGAGTGGATTAATATGTAAGTGGCTTTTAGAGGCAACTGCCCCCTTGTTCTGACATTGCTAGGTGAACAGAGGGATTGGTGTTGATAGATGGCCCCCATCTGTTCAATAACCATCTACATCAGTTTGTAATGTAGGATAACCTTGGACAAGAGCAGCCGATGGAACCAGCCCACCTTTGCTACATACACAGACACCTTATTTTTACATGGTAGGCATGTACACATTACTCTATTTTAATCCCCTGACAGCTACAAGACTTAGTCACGGTTGGTAGCTGATCTCATCTCCCCTTCATCAACCAAAAAAAATATAGTCAAAGCAACCATATCACTTCTAACAGGAAACTGTACAAGCCACAGTTTTTCTGCTAAACCAGAAGACACAGAAACAGAAAATGGTGATAAAAGTAGGTGTATAAGGTGGGCCTTTGCTTCAAGCTACATAATGGACTGCCCTGGCAGAATGGAGCTGCTGGAGATCTTTCACTGACTAACTTAATGTTCCTAGCTTCATTATGTTAGTATCATATATAGCAAAATCTCTAGTCTAGCACATATAGAGGTGCCTATAATGCCTACATGTTCCTGTTGGAACTAGGAGTTGATTATTCATGCAAATGTCTTCTAAAAACTATTACTTTTCAGGCATATGAATTCTGTGTGCTTTCCCCCTATATCTGCACTTCTTAAAAAGAAAATCAAGCCATACCACATGGTCAGGTTCCCCCTCCAACTCGTTACCCACTGCTATTGTCCCTGTTACCAACATGTCTTCACTTTGCCAGAAGTTGGATTGCCAAGCTGGAGAGAGAGAAAGAGAGGATCTCGCCTTGGGTCTCACGCATCTTGACTTTAGAAGTTAATGCTGTCATCAGGGGAAGTGTTAACATACTGAAAGCAAACTTGGCTTTTAGAAAAATCAGTGAGCTGGAGGCAGGTAGTTACATCCCTTTAGCTTGGAATCAATTAAGTCCAGGGAATGTGGGAACGACTACTTGTTGCTTGCAGCACAAGCACATCAGAGCAAAAATCTTCCCAGACCTGCCCTGGACTATTTCCAGAGGACTTAGGAAGGCCTATGAAATGAACTGTTAGAAAAATACTGAGCAGGTAGACACAGAAACAAAGGCAAGGTTATAGATCTGCCTTAACTATGTTAGCTTCATGAGGTGTTGGGACTGGAAGGAGACCTGAGATTTGACTGGAACCTTTCTGCCCCGTGACATTTAGAAAGAAAGATTATGTATCCGGCTCCCATCGTTCTCCCAAGGAAAGGAAAGTCTGACCAGCAGCAGCAAAGCTCAGAAGGTGAGTGAGAATCACATGAGCTCATGCTCCAGGTGATCAACTATTGAACACAGGGGCAGGAATGAGTAACACTGATGGGGTGATAATGCACAAAGAAGATGTCTTGGAAAAGTCCTTTCATCACTGGTTTAGGGATCAGTACCACAAGGATTTTAAGCACTAATAGCACATAATGTCACTATCTAAAGTTCTGTCTAGACTTGGAGACCGAGGACAGTTTGTCCTAGATTAGACAGGTTTCAAGGAGATTAGATAAAGTCCCTCGATTTATTTTTTTTTCCTTGTGATATTAATGAACAAGGGCTCGTTAGCATATCCTTAATTCAGTAAGCTCCCATTCAGGTGCAAATGTGAAGACTCTGGAAAAGAAGTGCTTGGCCCTTAACAACACCAACCAACAACAAAGCTGTAATTTTTCCTCAAAAGGATTCACTACCTGT
The DNA here is from genome assembly GCF_947461875.1 of Haliaeetus albicilla. NCBI lineage: Eukaryota > Metazoa > Chordata > Aves > Accipitriformes > Accipitridae > Haliaeetus > Haliaeetus albicilla. The sequence continues at coordinate 21,028,335 of NC_091496.1, read as the reverse complement.
TAAACTGTTAAAGCCAAAGATAGAAAAAGGTCTCTTTATCTTGAGTGCTCAACGGCAAATGATTTTGTTAGCACAGATATCATTTACATCATCGGATCTTGAGCCTTTCCAGACCGTTAAGATAAGGCTCCAACCCGTGAAAATGAGAGGGAGGAGGTTTCGGTAACTGACCCTTCTCTCAGCGCCGTGAGGAGCCACACCAACCTGAGGGCAATCAAAGTACTCACGTCCTACTGCAGAGCATCTAGCCAAGCTGCAAGAAATCAACGCTTCAAGGGAACTTCTCCAGTAGGTGTTAAGTGCTCCAACCTTCTCAGCGGGAGGTTCTCACGAATGAAAACACACCTTGGAGAGGAGTATGGGGAGAAAACGATGCAGCTTGGAGAGCTGTAAATGGCTCCAGTCACCTTGGTGGGCTCTCATCCTCCCTGCCCGTGGCCAGGGGCTTGCAGTCTCTGATCCCAGCAGGGCCGGCGTTAGCAACCAGCACTGCGAGGCTTGGTGGGTGTTCACGTCATACACCCGTGTCATAGATGTCATTACCACCATAACAGAAAGAAGGGCTCAGGCAATTTTAGTGTACCGGAGACCCCAGGTCCCAACCCCAGAGAACAGGTAAGGGGCGGTGGAAGGCTGCAGTCCTCCCTTCCCCTCCTCCTCCTCCCCTTCCCCACCTGCCTCTGTCTGGAGAGAGGTAAGGGCCACTGAACCCTCCGAGTCAGGCGGGGAGAAGGGAGAGGGCTTCGGATGCCCTCGGTGGCAGAGGGATCCATCGGATCTTGTTTCCAGTTAGAGAAAAGACATGCAAGGAGTCTGATGCCAGTTTCTTTAGGGAAATATGCAGAGAGTCCAAAAGACAGTTGGAGAGGCAGGGACCTTTATTGCCCTTGTTTTCATGAGGGAGGACACGTATCCTCCCCCCTCCCTGTTTCATTCCTAGCATGCATTTGGCCTTGAAGGTATGTCCCAGTTTTCCCTTTTCCATGCCATCCTCCACTTGCCCTGTCTCATCCCTGTCCTGCCTGAACTCCTCTCCCTGCTTGGGAAAACATGAGATAACTCTACCCAAATATCCCTTCTCTCTCAGCTTCTGCCTGATGTTCTCTACTGCCCGCCCCCAGCAAATACATCCACACCTAGTTCCTTTTTAATTTTTCAAAATAGTTGAACACTATTCGAACACTCAATAGTATTTGAGCTGTATTTTTTGACTTTGTTTAAACAGTTGGCAAGCAGTTATGGCATTTGCCAAAAAGCATACTACTAGCAGCAGAGGAGCTGATTTCAACAAGATACTCTCACAATTTCTCCCCTTCTCATCACATTGACATGGCTTGAGTGGTCTCAGTGGCAACTTCATAGCCTACCATCCTGCCTAAGTGTCACAAAAGCAAGAAAGTCTTGTTTCCCCAGCCACTCAATGAATGTATGGTACTGGGTTCATTATTTAGGTTCTCATTAAGCTACTGTCATTAGGCTATCTTCTTTTAGTAGTAATTAGTATGTAAGTAGTATGGTAGCTGACTGATCAATTGGTTCAGGAACAGCTTTAAGGATGAATGCTCCAGTTAATTTTTTTTTTTTTTTTTTTCCACTATCTGCTCCATCCCACTGAATGGGGCCGGGGAGGATGTGCTCTTCCTTTCTCCTAGATATAGGAGCTCATAACGGAAAGTTCAGAAAGCCTTTTCTATAATCTGTGACCAAACCATACTTTGTCCTGGCATTGCCTGTTGACCACCACCAGGCAGTTTCACTGCTAAAGTCACGTGAATGAGTATTTTTACCACTGTGGCTATCTGAAATTGCAGAGTGGTGGAAGCACCATCAGTGGCTGCTAGCTTGTCTGCAAAGTTGGTCAGGCCACAGCTAACACCATCAAGAAGTGCTGATTTTTAAATGTTCAGTGTTTTAATCTGATGCATACTTCCAGCTAACTGCATCTCAGGATGTGCCCCTGCTGCTGGCAAAGTGCAAGCACAGAGAAACTATGTGTTTGGAGGGTCTGAAAGCTCATTTACAGGAATATTATCTATATATCTTGGGACTGGTGTGCCATTGGAATAAAAGCAATAACATCTGTGCCTACCACTGGGTCCACACTGATTGTGGCAATCCTAATACTAGTGTTTCCGAATTATATTAATTGCCATTCATTTAAGACCCTAAATTTATATTAATGGTTTTATACAGGTTATCTTCCCCATTTCTATTATAAAAGCATTCATTCAAAGCTTGAGTTTTTGTCTTGTTCAATCATATGTTTAACACGTGTTGCCCTACTTTTCTTCCTCATTTCAAAAGCCACATGCTACATTTTTAGCTACAATGCATTGGAAAAACAATGTTCTTTGGCCTTTTCTTAATACTGTAACACTTTCTATTGTTTCTGCCTTTGCATACTTAAAGTTATTGTAGAAACCTGGAAAGGAAAGAGGTCATCTCTTTCTGACTCCCAGTCAATAGAAATCTTCTCTGTATTATTAAAAAAAAAAAAAAAAATGTTGGGGATATATTCTTCCAGCCCTTTCACCTGCATTTGCAGTAGATCTCTGAATGTCAAGGTCACACGTTTATTTTAGACTTTCTAGCTGTTAGCCAAATAGCCGCAGTGGAATTTGATCATTAGATACTCAAAGCCAGGAAAAATGACCAATGATTACATGCTATTAAATGTTAAAAAGAAAGAAAGGAAGAAAATAAATCCCTGCATATCTGTTCCGAAATTTCATTAAAAAAATTCAATTAGTTCCCTGCACATGTCACATGGAACACATCAGTTTCACTGCTTCAAGCACAATTAGGCTGAGAGACCACAGAGCATTTCGAAAGGAAGCAAGGTCAGGGCTCCTGGGCGGCAGCAGCCCCGCCACACGCAGCTCTCTTTAGGGAGGTGACTCCCATCTCCCCGCAAAAGCTTTGTCTAGACAGTGGCAGTGCATAAGCACCCGGCTCTAAATGAGACTTCAATACCTAAGTCTAGTCATGTTTTTGATCTGCAAGACAATTAAAAATATATGAATTCCCAGAATCTTGTGTGTGTGAGGTGGTTTTTTTCTGAAGAGAAGTGTCACAATAAAAAAATAATTAATAATAAATTTTGCCGTTAGTATCTTTATGCAGAGTTACTTTTCCTGGTGTTAATTTAGGTTTTTCTCCAAGACAAGATGCACTTTGAATAATCCATAATTCTGCCCTAGAGCAGACTGAGATTTATACCAGAAACAACAAATAATATTTTTAAAGGTAAATTAAATCACGTGCCATGCTTCTTGTGTAAAACTCTTTATTTGAAACACACCCTGCTCATTTCAGCAGTGAATATGAGATATAATTAAGTCCAAACACTTTCTTTTTATTTATGTAACAGTAGAATTACTATAGAGAGACAGAAGCAGAATCCAAATGAGACTTTTTAGAAGAAAAAAGTCATTTAAAAAAAAACATTTAAGTAGGTTAGTCATCTAACCTACTTATTACTTGCACTCCCAACATTAAGACTTGGCAAACCTAATACTAGACCACCTTTTACATGTGTAAGACTAATGTTTCAGAGGAACACAGATGACCATTCCAAAACAACAATGTCTTTTTAACGTGCATGGTATATGTTTCCTCATCCCTGCGTGTTTCCTCACTTGGCCCCATAATTTTGTCATGTAAACCATTGACCAGCGGTGCCAGCCCAGATAGTCTGACCTTTAGTAAAGATTTTGCTTGAGCCTTATTTAACTACCCTTCACATTAGCAAGAGATGCTATATAAAGGTGAACTATAAACCACAAATGAAACGTCCATTTGTATTTTCAACTGTTTCTTCATAAGGCACATTAAAATGGCCTAAGAAAGCTTATTTTATTTTTTTTTATGTGAGAAATATCAGTTCCTCATTTCATTTTCCTTGAAGGTCATTGCCTAAGTCGTTGGAAGGCCAAAACTGTGATGTTCCATGAAACCCACCAGTGGCCCACGAGTGGAAAAGAAAAATCATGTAGGAGCCAAGCTGCTTCTTTGAGAATAAATAGCAACATTATGGTGGCATTTATCAGGCAGGAGTAAAGACAGCGTCTTGTTTGTTTTGCCACAGGTCTGCATTAAAGCAAGAATTTATGGCTTCTATTAGCATATATTTTGCTGGATGCACATATTACAATGGCTATCGTAAGAGTAACTGAAAGGAAAGAGTTTAAAATAAAAAAGCCAAATGCTGTTAAAGGTGATTTGCAAGAGATTGTTAAAAATAAGCTTGTCTTTGCCTCTTACTTAATATGCACAAAAAGTGTATAGGAGGATTCTTAAAGAGTTTTAGTCCCATTTTTAACAGGTTCAGAATAAACAAATATAACAAAAGTCAAAATAATGTAATTTAAAAACCAGCATAAAAGTACAATATGCTACAATACATATGATATATCTACAGGTTTTCATCAAAAGAGAAAGTGGAAAATGGTTTAACTGTTTCATTCCACATATGGTTTTAGACAGACTCCAAAACAAAGGTCATTTCTTCCTTGCAGTTCCTAGGTATAAACTTTATTCTGGGGTAAAGCTGCCACGTACCACGTACTCACAAGGTTGTGATGACTAACGGTCTACAGTACTCCAGCTTTCAAAGTGATTGCCACAGCAAACCACCACCTTTCATGCACCAATTTCTTTGACATACCCACTAGGAAAACAAACATTTCTTATTCCTAATGTCTTGAGGCTTGAAGTGGGCAGAGAAGGCATACTGCTTTGAAACGTGTCTCCAAGGTAATACGGAGGTAATGTTTTACTTTGAGTAATTAAGTAAGATAGCAAAAATACTGTAACTTCTTTCCCTTTCCCCATAGCATCATCATGGTTCATTGTGTCATCTTTCCAAACCTGATTATACTCAAAGGCCACTATGTTTAACTGAACTGCCTTAATGTCTTTTTTCCCAAAGCACAATGTTTGATGGAAAACATAGATTATTGTCTTCTGTAAGAAGAACCTGATGCTATGCTGATTCTCAAAGTATCATTATAAACACCTACTTTTTAAAAATGAGTTACTTGTGAGAGTCTCATCAGTCATGGTGCTTACTATGTTCTTACTGCATCTTCAGGCTCGAATGAAGCACCGTCTAGTGAGGGAGCTCTACGATGCACTCCTCTGCTCTCTCCCTGATATTTCTGCATGAAGGGAGAAGACAACTGCTTTTCTGTAGTCTGAATAGCTTCCCTCGGTAACTAAGGACTGTGCAGGAAAAGAAAGTTGAAATGAAAAATGTAGGAGAGGTGCGCTAATTAGCATTAACTTTATAGCTCAATCATCTAGCCAATATTTGTGCTTTTAGTACTCAAAGATAAAATTTTCTGCGATTGACATCAAGCTTGCCTTTCTTCACAAATAGAAAAGCTCACCTGCTTAACTGTCCGTCAAATGTAGAAATAAAATGTTTACCCAGATTTTGTATGTTTTTGCTCCTGTATCCAAAAAAGCATATGCAGACTTGTTTGTACTAAAATTTCATACGCAGACTTAATAACTGTAATAAACTTTCAGTCAGACATATAGATGAAAGTATAATAAAATGCATGTGCAAGTTCCAGCATATGCAAAGCCTTTGTCAACAAAAGAGCTGAAGTTTCAGACCTCATATAGTCAGTAGATAGAGCAGAAAAAATGTCCAAATAACAAACTAACCTTTGGGCATTAGAGAATTGCAGAATTATGCTACTCTTGCTTCTTGTTCCACTTGCATGGACACTTGTGATTAAAAAAAAATCAAAATTTCTAAGTCTTTGGTTTAGGGTATTTAATTTATAATTGCAATAAAATTCTCCTTATGAGAGAGTTATCATTATCTCTAAAAGCAGAACTTGGTCTATTAGTCACACTTAGCTTCAGTCCAAGACACTAATGTTGCCTTTTTTTAGATCTTGTCAAGTAACAATGCCCACAGCTTAATATTACTGCTCACCTGCCTTTTCATTATATATAGGAACAAAAGATTTAATTGTATCCATTCCTCCAAAATGTGTTCAATAGTTCTAAAGGTAGTCTGTTAGTTTGTTCACAAGAATGACTCTTTTTCCAAATAAAATAATCCAAAAATGGTCACTAGTACTTGACATAGATCATGCGGCCACCATAAATTTGGCTCCTTGACCCAATGTAATAGCAAGACGAAATCAGAGTGACTGTTGCTTCTGGTATATTTGCTTCTGTCTACTTGTATCATATAATTTAGTCTCCTCATTATTACTTTTGTGCCTAATTTTCATATTCCCTCTTATCAATATTCTCAGGAGGCTTGCATGCTCTTCTGCTTAGTAATGAGGGGTTTTCCAGGAACTGGAGAAGAATGCTACTGTTCCCTTTATCCTACAGCTATCCCTATGTACTGGTGCTGGGCATTTGACCTATCAGTGGACAACGTCTAAGGTGCTACTACCTGATTTTCTTAGGAATGTCAAGTTCTTGAACACTCCCAGCTCTCCAGTCACTAATTGGCCTTCCAACCATTTTTGTGACCATTTTTGTGACCCCAGAATAACAAAAAATTAAACATTCAAAACTAGGAACAGGCCACAAATCAGAAGATGGAACATAGTAAATCCACTATGTCCTGAACTGGAGCTCTTTTTTTTCAGGTGAAAATAGTCTTATATTGAGTGAAGGTAGGTAGCCATACCTGAAACCTGGATTGTTTAAGGGATAAGATGAAGATTCTTACAACTGTGTAAAATATAATATGAGCATTCTAACATTAGGTTGATGAGGAGTTGAATCTCGTTATCCGTATGGACACAGACTTCCAGCTCTCCTACTTCACATACAAACAGGAGGAACATTGTGGTATCCTCTGCTTTCACATCTTCATTGAGGTCAGGGTCAGCACAGCCTTCTCAGCCCTGAAGTTTGGGTTTCTACTGATGTGAAAGGTTTGCCCACTTCTGCTGGGTCTGGGTAAATTAATAGGCTAGAAGGAAATAGATAACAAGTGATGCTTTTTAATGTCTGTGTATTTTTACTTGCTTGCGTGACTGCTCAAAGATTAAGTCTGTTGATTCCTGTCATACGGTGATACCTCTATTTTTATTACCTGACCCCATTAGCTATTAACTTGTTTCTGCTCCTCTTGTTCCAGGTCTCAGACTTCTATAAGCCATGCAGCATCTTGTCCACTTACGTTCATCCATATCATTTCATCTAATGCGACACCTTCAGCAGATTCAGTTAACGGCTTTTGTTAGCAACCTAACTATCACTGGGCCAAAATCCAAGGCCCCAGTCTCACACACATCCTTCTCTTCTGCTAGGTCTGTAAATGCAAACCACTATGCAAAGAAGCTGCCGAACTTTAGGCATAGATTTCAAGAGCATTGAGTTTGGAAGGTGTTCTTCATTTCTGTCCTTTTAGGATTTCAGCAAGCACAGATCTCTTTCTCAGGAGTACACCACTTTGAGCTGGATCCATGTGTACTTTTTTGGGGAAAGGGTAGGTGCTCTGGACTGTGTTCAGGCAGAGAAGGCAGATAGAGAACATGCAGGTGAGCTTTCTCCCCCTGAGATTTAAGTTAGCTTTTCACAATGTCTCTCGTGACCTTGTTATCCAAATGAGGCTTACTGACTTAGTATCATCTTTTTGTCACCTGATACCTGTACACAGCAGCAATGGGCTCTTGCAGACGCTGTCTAACAAGAACCATATGATAAGGTTGAAAAAGTGTGTATTTTTGATAAGTGACACAGAAGTTGCTAGTTAGATTACTGCCAGCCAGATACACATTCCATCACCATACTGCAGCTGTTCAGCTGGTAGATGGATAACTTCTCTCAGTTGGCTTCATGAGCCTTAAAGGAATGAGCAGTTCAGCAGATCCTGATAAGAATAGCAAACTATTTATCTGCATAGGAAAAAGCTAGAAATGCATGTACTTCCCTTTCTGCATCCACAGAGGAGCTGCAGAAAATTTGAGTCATATATTTGACCTGGTGAGCTACAGCTGAGGGATGTTAAGTGGCCCTGGTGGTATGCAAGGCATGCAGAATTGCAGAGAGAAATCTTTTCTTACTGATGTATTAATTCAACAAGTCTCCAAGCACAGTATGGGGATATGTGCGCTCTGAAAAGCCCTGATATAAGTGAATAGTCCTATAAGTGCCAAGCCATCCTATTCATACAAAGCCAGCAATGACTTATGAATTGTGTGATCTACGGGTAGTTTGGTGTGAAAAATTCTTTATGACACTGAACTCTCAAAAAACAGATCCAGCTATAGAACTTCCAAATCCAATAGACTGGCTACAAACTGCTAACAGAGAGGGTTTAGTTGCCATCCTCTTTTCTATGGTCAATGGCAGGTGGTAAGTGGTTGCTTGCTTTGTTAGATATGGCGGGAACTCACCATTAGCTTCATGACAGTCACCTGTTCATCTTAAATTCTTGTCCCACTGATGGACATAACTAATGTGATGCATAATTTTTCTCCTGTAGTTCTGGAAGTTCCCTCGCCTCAGACCAAGAACTGGTAGGGAATGGTAACTGCATTGCCAAGGCTTGCTTGGTATCTTCATAACCATCCTCCTTTGGGAGATGATGAGAAAATTGTGTCTAGCCAGCATTTATGTAATGAGCAGCCAGACACCATGCAAGCAGATCAGTTCAGACATCTAGAACTGACCTGAGGAAAGAAAGGTGATTCATATAGCTTCAATAACTATTGTTTTACCTGCTGCTGACATCTGGCCTCATGCTTCCTGGATTTTTCCTTTATCCATCTATCAAGCAGAATCACCTACCCCACATCACCCTCAGGCCAAGATGAAAAATGTTACTAATTGGTGATCAGCCCTTAAAACTCAGAGGCAGGTACTCCACGATACACTTGGAGACAACAGCCTATGACGCTCTTTGCATAAAACAGCATAAATGGTACATAATGAGACTTATTTCAAATGCCAGAAATTAATACTTGGAAGAACCTGTGTCAGTATGTCGGATGTCACAAACTCTGTATACCTTACAAATCACCCATGGCCTCAAACAACAGAAATATTTGTAATTTTTTAGCCCCCCCAATAAACACAGAAGGAAGCAAGTATGTCCCCTTATTGAGGCAGCAGAGTCATTTTTTTCTCTATGTTTTCTGTATTTTCTATATTTATTACTGTTTTGAACCATCCATCTCTGACTGAACTACCACAAAATATTTTTTCCTCCCTGTGTGAAGGATCATGACAAGAGTCTTCAATTAATACTGAGCTTCACTCCAAGCCAAAGCCAGTGACGTGAAACTCTGCATTCTTTGTAGTCTTGAAAGTCCAGTAGAGATTTAAATTCATGGCAGCAGACTGTAATGCTGAAGTAAAAGAAACACAGTTTAGTTGGGCTCTGGTCCTACTTACTTTTGAAAAGCTCTGTATGTTCTTTACAGAAAGAATGCATATTCTCTTTTAGAAAGAGTGAAGAACAGAGTTTTCAAGCCCAAGCTCCTTGGTGCCACTACAGAATAAGACTTTTATATTTTATGTCTGTAGTTCCCAGTCCTACAGTTGAGCAGGAAATGAAGCAGCTCTGACACTTATACAGTACTCATCGAAAGCACAGGAAACCCGTGAAACCACATACTCAGAGTGCAAATGAGAATGAACAGAAAATATTTTCAATTGTGATACAGAGCTGCAAATTAGACTCAGCTCCGGAATTTAATCAAAGAATACATGGTAGTATATCAACATATACACTACAATTTCTTCATGAAATAATACCATGCAAAAGTATTCAGAATATAATGCAAGAAATAAAGTATCCACCTTGTAAACTTTTTGAGAGAGGTGATGAAAAGTGAGTGAGCAAGTTTCTGAGTGGCATCTTCAAGAGATGTACAACTTATGACAAGCACAGTCTAAGTCAGCACTTAGTCTTCCTTGAGCCTGCCTCACCTGGGGTGTATCCATGGAGTAATGTACAAAGCCACAAGGTTCTGGGTATATTAGACTTCCAGGTGGGAGCAACTAGTGAGATGGTACCTGTTCTCATGTTGAAAGAAGCTGCAATATAGGAGTATAGCATAGCTGCAATGAAGCTAGTGGACTGTTCTCTGACATATGATGTGGGTTTGCTTTCACCTCAGTGTGACATCATTTTTAGGGGTGCTTTACAAATTGTAGGCATGCCCTCATGTTGAATCCAGCCTGTCCTATAAGCCAAGATGCTTAAATACATTTCTTTTGCATTGTGGAAATAACAACACTCTTCCCAAGCTAATGTGAATTCATAAGGCGCATTTCTCCCCTGTGAATTTAGCCCACTGTAAAGTGGGACTGTCTTGTCTTGCTGGTGTCAAAATGAGCATATAGCTTTTGAGAAGACAATGAAATGTGTTTTGCTGGCAGAGTCATTCACAGCATCATCAGCTCTTCTCTGAGCGTTCTCCTCTGTATCCTGTGAGTACTGAGTCAGGAAAATGTCATTTCAGCTGTGTTTACATCCTTTTATGCTCATTTTAAAAAAATATTCAAGGGATAAAGCTCTCTAAGATGACATATTTGAAAAAAAAATTAAGCTAAAATGTTTGCTGAAACATATTCATTATTTCTATTAATTTCTACACCTTGATTTTTGATGCTTGATTATACAGGTCAATCCATCAGGAGAGAGGCATTAGCATGTGAGTTGTGTAAATAACCAACAACACAGAAATTGTGAAACAGGAATATTGATATTCATAACAGAATGCTGATGAATTAGTTTTGGAATACTTTTCAAATAATTAAAAATAATAAAATTAAAGTTTCTCTATCTGCTTATTAATATTCTGAAAGGAAAAAAAAAAGAAAAGAATTTTTCACTCCAAAGTTTTATTATTTGTTCCACTTCAGTCACAGATCAAAAGATTACCTTCCAGTTGACATCTCTGTCTCACTGAACACAGCAACAGCTTCTGAGATTTACCCAGGTGTGGCAGATGAAAATCAGCTGTGTTAGGATCAGTCAAATGAAACAGACACTACATTGCTATCTAGAAGAGTATACAGAAGGAGACACACTGTCTATTTAGACTGAGCTATACATAAACTGTGTTTCTATAGAGATACCAGTTTTATTAAACAGCTTTCATTACACCAATGCTAATCATTAAGTGGAAAAAATACCTTAAACAGAGTAGCTTTCAGTATAATTAAAACTTACAGACAGTTTAGCTGTAGGATTGTTCAACAATACAAATCTGAACTAGCAAAACCACTGTAGTTTGTGTAGACTTTACATTTTATGCTCACGAAACCTAAGCCAGTACAGAACTGAAGTGTCATGGACAGATGATACCTGATCCAGCACAAAGCTTGTTAGTACAACAATGATCTGTCAACACTTTAAAACAAATTCAAACAGCCAGGACAAATTTATTCCATATCAGCATTCTGTGTCATTTGGTGAACATGGTTTCAGTTTGGCAGTACAAGTCTTGAAGTTGTATTTTCTGTTTTCAAATCGTGGCTCCTCTATTTTACATTGGTTTAGCTGTAGCATTTAGGTGCATGTCTCAAGTTACTCTAACGATTTTTGTGTACAGATAATATTAATGAAGGCATTTGCATGCTTTCTGGAAGAAGTTTTTACTCCAAGAAATATTCTGAATATAAATGTCAGTATGTTCAATCACTATATCAAAAAAATAGGATGAACCAAAACAACGTGTATGCACCTAATGGCGAGAAGTTGCAATCACCTGGGGAGGAAATTGGTCATGTTCTCAAGGCAAAATAGAAGTTGCCTGCTAGGAAGTGTTTTTCTTTTCCCCTGGATGGCAGGAATAAACCTTATCTAACACAGAAGATTCATCACTGGAAGTTGCCCCTGTTTTCCATTGGCTGAGTAGAACTTCAGCTTGGATTGTCAAGCAACAGAAAGGCAAAAACACCTCAGAGACTGATATCCGGAAGATATTTGGATAAATGCAGAGGGCATATCATTTTTTTCCTAGGGAAAACCCCAACAATAACAACAAAAACCTCTTCAAAATAATTTTTAATGAAATATCATTTAAAACATTTGTGACAGAAAGAAGCATGGATATTCAGTGTGTGTTGGAAAAAGAGCTTGAATTCTGTTGAACTCGTTAATTTGTCCAGCTGCCATCAAAGTGATGTTCTATGAGGGATATTTACTATTCCTGAGAATACAGCTGTCATTTTACAAATCCAATGCAATTGTAAGAAGCTTCCTTTTCCCTTATTTAGAAAAGTTTTCCAGTTTGTGCAGCTTTTCCTTTTTTACATTATTGAATATCGTACTTCTGCTTTAAGCATAACATGCAGTTAGTCTTTGGTTTAATCAAGAAAAAGAAAAACCCCAACCAGTAACTACAAGGAAATACACAGATACCTCCCCACACAAAATTATGGTCCTAATATGTGTTTAAATATAGGTCTGCTAAAACTGGACAGAATCTCTTGACCGATCTCTAAACTCACTGAAATTTCAGAGGGGCGAACGTGCCATTTGTGGAGAGCAAGTAGTTCAGTAAGGCAGAGTTGTGCTTCCTACTATGATCCTTCTGCATCTACCCTTGCCTGACATACACTACACACACCTCAGGCAAATTGTTTAGAGCCTGAAATTTTGCATGTTCTATCCTAGCTTTAAAGTGATTCTTTTTTACCGAAAGTTTGAAATTAATATTTTTATTATGTGAACATGAAAAATAACTCAAATCTTATTGTATTAACATTTACATGAGTAAAACACATTCAGAATATGACTCTGCCTAGCTTATCACCCAAGTTTTGTTTTCTGTGGCATATGCAGCCAATACAGTCTCTATTCCCAAAGAATAGATGTGCACGTGTGTGCGCAGATGTGTGTGAGAGAGTGTGTGCTCTGATTCTGGAAGGGAGAGGGATCAGTTTCCTTAAGCCAGATAAAACTTTAAGCAAACAAAACATGCTAACCTGTTAATAATAGAAAGTCCAGAAGATGTGAGGGTGAAAGGCAGCTGTCTGCCACCCTGTACCGTTTGGGACGGCCATTCTTACAGAGCTATAACAGACTGTTATATGGAGTTATTTAAGACAACTCAAGCAAGAATTTACAGCTTCAGTCCCTGCAGTGTATTCTGCACAGGCATTTTACCAAATCTATTCAACAGATTGCTAAGATTTCTGGCACTGGAAGCAGTGGTCTCTTTGCTCCATTTTGCTTGTGGCTCTGGAACTGACTGCCAAGGAAGGATTAGCCTCCAGGTCTAAGGGAGGTGGTGGCATTACCACCTCCCCCCTTGGACTCTGCTGGGAAGGAAGGGTGGACTAGCACCTTGAAAACTCCTTCCTTGGCTACTGATCATCCCAAACTCCTTGTCTTCATCCTGTTTCCGCATGGTCCTACCCATTTTCAAGGTTATGCCAACTCCTTTGAATTTAGCTCCTTCTTCTGCAGTGGTAATAGCTACCTCACACTTCAGTTTGCCCCTCCTCTTGCCCCCACCTCCCTTTCTGAGAGCAGGCTTTCTGCCACTTGGTGTCCACAGCTTGGGATCCGGCCAACGCAACTGAGACAGCAAGTCTGGAAATAGCCTATAGAGCCCTGCTTTGCTAGATGGAAACTTTTATATAAAATAGGCTGGAAAGATTTATATAATGGATTGGCAGCTGATTAACAGAAAAACACACCCAGGAGCCAAAATGAATTTTGAGCACTGTGGAAGGATGCCAGCTTGACAGCTCTGCAAACCAAAACTATCCACAGGACAGGTACAGGACAGGGCCCAACTCCACCAGCTTCTGCCACACTATCTGAGAAAATCTGATGACTGTGATGAGCAACAGTCAGTTTCTATAGCCGTGATTTTTTGTTGTAGTAAGACCTGAGGGTTAAACAATAAGGAAATGATCTCATAAGCACTCTATATGTCTGCTTAGGGTAGACTTTTTTCCTTCTCTGAAGCTCATGACAGCAGTTTGGATCACATTAGCATTTACAGTAGGTCAGACTCGTGCCACCACTCAGATGTTTTTAATTGCTCAGCAGAACTTTTTTGCAACCAAAGTAATTTCAGGTGTCAAAAATTTGCAAATCCATCTGACTTCAGATAAGTTGTCTGTTAAATAAGACCCTACCAAGGTCAAAAATATTGACATCTAACCCCTGGATAGCAGATACATCTAGGAAAAAAAACCCCATGCTTCATGTCATGAAGATATTTTTCACTTAGTTATTTTAATATACAGTGTCCTGGTTTCAGCTGGGATAGAGTTAATTTTCTTTCTAGTAGCTGATATGGTGCTATGTTTTGGGTTTAGTATGAGAAGAATGTTGATAACGCTGATGTTTTCAGTTGTTGCTAAGTAGTGTTTAGACTAAGTCAAGGATTTTTCAGCTTCTCATGCCCAGCCAGCAAGAAGGCTGGAGGGGCACAAGAAGCTGGGAGGGGACGCAGCCAGGGCAGCTGACCCAAACTGGCCAAAGGGGTGTTCCATACCGTGTGACGTCATGCCCAGTATATAAATTGGGGGGAGTGGGGGGGAGTGGATTGCTGCTTGAGAACTAACTGGGCATCGGTTGGTGAGTAGTTGCATTGCGCACCACTTGTTTTGTATATTCCAATTTATTATTATTATTATCTATTATTTTCTTCCTTTCTGTCCTATGAAACCCTCTTTATCTCAACCCATGAGTTTTACTTTTTTTTTCCAATTCTCTCCCCCAACCCACTGAGGGGGGTGGGGGTGAAGTGAGCAAGCGGCTGTGTGGTGCTTAGTTGCTGGCTGGGGTTAAACCATGACAGAGAGAAATAGAGTTCTCTAAGTCCAATGATATTCATAACATATCACAAACTTCAGCTTTTTTTTCTTTCTTGTGAACCTCTTTATTTTCAGCAATTGAAAATGAAAAATGAGAAGCATCTTAATATCACCAACCAGTAGTATATTACCAACCATTATTGTATTTTGTGTTCCCATGCATTCCTTTAATGCATGTTTGACTTTACTAAATTACAGTGATTCTAAGTCTGGCTTTTGGAATTGCAGTAGGAATAGTTGTTCTCATCCATATTACTCCAGCTCTACTGTTTTCTCTTAGTAATTTCAAGCCAAAATCCATGTGAAGTGCTGAATCAACAACACCTTTCTTGTTTCTTTGCTGGTTTTGAAAATACTGGTTTTAATTGAACCGAATGTGCATAGATTTAAAAAATAAATAAATAAATAAAGTTGCTCACTGAGAACTAGGTTAAAACACTTGCCTACATGTAAGGTATCACATTCTGAAGCTTTTGAAGGACCCAAAGCCTGAACCAGGTATTTAAAAGAATTGCTTGAAATTTTTGATCAGGCTGTTTTTCAGTGGAAAACTGAAGTTTCAATAAACTCAGTTCTTGTAAAACACTGACTAGTTTCAGTCAACTTTATTTTTTAAAACCTGATATCTGAAAAACAAAACATTCTAGTTTTCAGACAAAAACATAAAAACATTGACCCAAAGTAATCTGGGGTGTGTAAGCTACTACATTAGGTAAAATAAATATTGTTTCTTATTCCCTGGTCTAGTCTGGGGTTGTCTTCCAAATGATAGATAGGCCATTCACATATGAAGGTTATGAATCATATTCTGTTTCTAGAGTCTTCTGTGGCAAACATATCATCAGTTCTGATGAAAGCTGCCTAAAACTGGTCAGAATAGACTCTTACTTCTATGAGCAATGTTGTATATTTGCCTACCATAAAGCCAAGTAATCAAGCAGATGATACGCATCAAAACCTCACTGACACAGAAAGCGTAGCAAGTTACCGATAATATTTTTCCATGAAAATATAATTGGAACCTACTAACTTCTTTTCCTTTCCTTAGATAAAAATTTTAAATGTCTCTCATTCCCTCACATTTTTTTCTTCCCTCCTTTTATCAGCTTGAAGTATTCCAAGCTGTATATTATTGTGCAAAAATATTATTGTGGATAATTCCTGACACTCCCACTGGCCTGATGATGGTCAGTACACCAACTTGTGCTATAATTATTGGAGGCAAGGTTGTACTTTCTACATTTATAACAAAGTAAAACCACTTTTAAGATCGATTTTCATTTCTTATCCTCCTCTCCCCCATTTTAGGATCATAGGATAGGTCAGGTTGGAGAAGACCTCAGGAGGTCTGCAGTCCAACCTCCTGCTCAAACCAGGGTCAGCTTGAGGTCTGGCTCTGCTCTTGTTAAGATAGCCTGAGAGGCTGTTGGCCTTTTTTATGCCAGGGCACTGCTTTCTCATGTTCATCTCACTTCCCAGCACGGTCCCCAGAAGTGTTTTTTTGCAGGGCTGCTCCCCAGTCTTCACTCCCCAGCTTGTATCTTTACAAGGGGCTCTGCCTTCTGAGGAACAGGGATTTGCATTTATCCTTGTTGAATTTCATATAGTACCCACTGGCCCTTTCCTCAAATTCATACTCTCCTTCTTTCTTTAAGAAGAATTATAAGAATTTTTCACTTGTCATTAGCTTGTCTACAACTCATAAATAATCAGTACCTGTCCTCAACACAGGACAGAAGAGACACTTGGGGTTCCAGGCTGGAGCAAGCTGAATGATGTCAACTGCGTGTGTCAACTGAGTGTGCCCACCATAAGGTAGGCAGGTGAAAATGCACTTCAGCTAGGGGTAAATATGCCTTTTTTTGTACCAGAGGTATATTACTTTCAGGGACTGCATTAGATTTTCACAGATGCTTAATACAGTAGAGTTTGACCTGTCAAGAGTTGACCCAATGATAAGTTTGTGGCTTAACAACATCCATTATGGATCCCTTCAACTTTGCCTTTGGCACTGAGGTCAATAACTTTTTTTTTTTATCAGATAAGGTTAAGCTACTTTTTAGGCAACAAATTCCAGTTAAAAGAAAGGGAAAGTCAGAGTGCAAATAATGTCTGGTTTATTCCCTTTGCTGTTTTATTCAACATCTTTTTTTTCCTTCATGGATTTATTATGCTCTCACAGGACCTAATGGTAACATTGACTGGAGCTGAAAGCCATGTCTTTGTCCAGTGTTGTAAATTCTGACAAGAACCAGGCTTTTCCAGTGTGTCATGTCAGCAAATCACTGGATCTAACATAGGCAGTGCCTACAACAGGTACTAGCAGTCAATACTTCCTCCCTGCAGAAGATTTTCTCCCTTCCAGAGTCATGCTGTCTCGCACTTTCCAGCAGGCAGGGCATTAATTCTCTTGCTTTCTTAAAGCATATTGACACAGCTTCAGCTGGAGGGATGAGACAATCTAAAGCTTCCCCATAGGCTAATTGAACTGTTCTGTACTAAGGAAGCATCACCATATTTTGGAAGTCCTGATAAGATTGAGGTTTGAAATAGGTTCTGAGTTGTTCAGTCATGCCAGGGAAAGGTATGCTTATCCATATCTTACATGCCTAGCGAAGCTCAGGGTCACACACAGGGGCATCTATGAAGTTTAAGTGTAACCACATTAAGTAGTTGTGCAGTAATGAGTTTTCATAGTCACAAGAAAGGCTTAAATCTGGTCCAAGACCCATTTAAGTAACCTCAGTGCTTTATAACATCTGTCTATAACAAAAATTCTGAAACTATCCATATCCCTGGTAACAACCCTGTTTCTATATTTATTGGCTCCTAACCTCACAAAGCATCTCCATGACTGGCCTAAAATACCGGAGTGCTGTCTGCAGTGTCCTCACATGCCAGCTCTGAGCAAATGGGTGGTGGTGTATCCAGTTTATGGAGGATAATCCCTTCAGTAAGTCACTGAAGATGTCTGAAAATGTGGTTATGGTCCTGGTTGCTAGTACCACCTTAGGTATTAGGATATTCCTTCAGGGTGTGAAGATCTGAATTCAGGATTACTGAATTGCACAAGTCTTCAGGGATGACCTTTGATACTGAGTTCTTCCAAGCCCATCCTTTCTTCCCTGGCTGAGCCTCTGTGCAGCCAGGGACCTGAGAGTCACAGTACGAGAATGCACACCCACCCAGGGGCTGCCTGGTTCTCCTCTGGTGTCCGGGATGTTCAGATGAGATGAAAGATGTAGAAGGTTATAATCTCTATGTTTATGACCATTCCTGACACTTTTTGTCCAATGTCATAGAAATGTCAGGTAACTTGACTTTCCTTCTCTTAGTTGGAGCTAAAACTCTCTTTTGCTTGCTTTCTCTTGCACTCCTCTTTCCACAGTAGGTGATTTGCTGATGAGATCATGCTGGAGACCGGAGGCTGGGTAGCCCCTAGAAATGGAGAGTTAGAGCTTCTCATACTGAGAGGGACTGGGAATCCAGGTCCATTTTTCAGGGCCTTTTTACTGCTGCGCTATTAAATTGGAGGAGAGACAGAGGAACACTAAGTCCTCTTAAAAAAAAAAAAAAAGGAAATCCTAACACTTCACAACAGAAGATGCCTAAATAATAAACCTGCTACACCAAATTTGAAGACATTTTCTCCTCTTGTAGTAGAGGGCACAGCAATATTTACTTTAGGACTATGGATCATTCCATAAGGACTATGAATGTAAGATCTACTACATCCAGAAATCTGTGCTTTTCAGGGTTGGGGAACACAAAGAAGTAGCATTTAAAACTTTAATCAAGAAAATATGTATTTACCTGTCTTCAAAAACTGTGGGGTTTTTTTCTCACTTTAAAGGACAGTCATTTTTTGTAAATTTCTGGAAATAATAGAGTCTTTGCTTTTACTGAGGCTTAATTAGCTAATTTAACACAGCATTAGCCTTACTATGAAGCTTTATAAAAATTTTCACTTCCAAGTAGCTTTCCTGTTCAGACATAAGAAAGTGCATCTAAACCAATAAAGACTGATTCAGGAACTGATGGGCTCATTTGCATCCTGGCCAGAACATCAATCAATAGCTTTCATTTTGTTTAAAGGCCAGGGGCCAAATTAGAGTTTGAAAAGTCCTTGTAAAACCTTTGGGTAATTTTGAGATTGAGTCTAATGAAAGATTAATGAATACAGGCATCCATTTCTAGCCCATCTATTTACATATGACTTCTACCTTCAGTCCTGCTGAGTGGCAATCAAAGTGAATCAGTCTGTTTCTGCAGATAGTGCTGACTGGCTAAGAATAGCTTCTGCTACCATAGCAGTCTCTTCATGTCATTCTTTTCTTTGCCTGTATCATAAGCCTAGAAAGTCAGATATAGGAAGAAACAGTGCGTGCAGTCTGGGCGTTTTTCACGCATTAAAAAATTTACCATAATTTCCACTGTAAGTATAGGAATTTTAGTAAATACCTAGCTGTGGTAAATATCACCACATACTCTTCCAAGCTACAGACAGGGAGAAAAAATTCCACTGGTGAATGAGAGCAGAATGTTCTTTGAATCATAAATCATATTTCCAAAACAAACAGCTGAGTATATTTGGATACATGATTGTTTTTACAATGGTAATCACTAGACTGAGTAACCTGAAGTTTTTTATTCGATTTAATGAATGCAGCTAATTATTTTCACTTTTCCAGTATGATTTGATCTGCAGAGAAAAACACAAATTTTCATTACTTGTTACGTTATTTGCTTTTATGAAACACTTGATTTGTCTTCTTGTTTAAGGGTGACTAAATATTCCTGGTCCAAAATTTTGTTGCAAGACTAACAGCTCAGTTTTGGTTTTCATATGAAATGAGTTATTTTGTAGAAGGATTTTATGTGCCCCACAAAAAGAATGAATTGTCTTTCCCGATGAAAGTTACTAGACTTTTCTCATACTATGCAGCTTAACTTAAGCTTCATGAGAACCCTCCAATAAATTTCTTCTGAATGATCTTTTTACTGTGGAAATGTTACTTTGAGACTCAGAAATGTGTAAGAAGCCTTTTTTTTCTAGCCTATTTGTTTCTTTTTCTTCAATAGCGATGTCATATTTTAAGATAAAGAAAATAATTATTTTTTAAAGTAGCCTTTCTTACAAATGTTTCTTCCTTTTCTGGTACCTTCTTATTTTAAACTTTATATATAAAATCAACCAATGTTCAGAGCATACTTTTTATCTCCCCTTCTCCAGATAAGCATATGTTACATATTTACTTTGTCCTGATCATCATCAAACAGCAGAGTGTATCTATCTGAAGTGTTCTTCAGTCATTCCCTCTCTTTCAAGCTAGCTGTGAATCTTCCAGTCACTCTTACCTTCTGGGGATCATCACTCTCAAAGACTGAGGAATACCTACTAGCTTTGCATTGGCAACTCCATTTATTATTACTAGATGCTAGACAGACAAGTCACTGATATTGAAGAAGTGATTTTACAGAGTTCTGCTACTGGAAGTGAATTCTTTTAATAGACTTCGGGATTCAATGTAAAAAGAATAACAAAGTCTCCCAGATATTTTCTTGACCATGATCAGAGATCCTGAAGCAATCAATAGAAGGTTTTAGTCATGCTGTATGTGCTAAAACAAAAAGGTACACTCTATTGCATCTGTGTAGACATGGAAGATGATTGGACTTGCTTTAGACTTTCTTCTGGTTAATTGGATAATGGGCAAAAAAGAGCTGTTTCTCCCTTGCTGTGAATGCTAATAGCTTAATTTTTAATGGGAGTTCTAGAAAATCCAAGATCATCTACACTGGGCTTAAGCAAAGGTACACTTTAATTGAGACATAAAATACATATGAAGGAAAAGATACAACAGTCATCTCTTGACAGACATGCATGTCATGCACTTAAGCTGAATGATTTCCAAACTGACTTATGGAGTTGAGTGATGCAAGCTTGTTGTTTTGCTCTGCTTAGAATGACCAGCACAATAAGCACCCAATCAATGAATGAAGTTTTCAGCCACTGTCTCACTACAAATGGTAAATGGTAAAAATTAGCCTGGCAATTAGAAGAATATACTTCTAGACCCAGTGTTGAATGGGACCTAAATGTGTTTATTATTAATACAGGTTATTAACAGACATGGTTATGAGCTTAATTTTATAAATGACTCATCTTTGTTAAACTGGAGAGGGTACCAATGAATAAAAACCTTTTGGGAACAAAATAATTGCTAGAAAACATACAATGGTGGATGTGTTATAATAATTTATATAGACAAACACATTTGAAGCAACTATTTTTGGGTGATTATTAGGCCTTTGTGATTACACAGAACTTGATAAAGGTGTGGATGGGACCCCAGGTAGCCTCAGAAAATTGAAAAAAAGAAATTCTTATGGACCTCACAAATGTTGCTCAAACGTCGGTGATTTCATTGCTCCTCTGTAACAATCTTATCATGTGTTCTGCCAGATTAGTGACACATCTGTGTGTGGAAATGACCTGACTCTTTGGATCTTGAGCCACAAATTCTACAGGACTTCTTTCCACACACCAAAAATAACAAGGGTCACTTGGTACCTCACGTGAACAGCAATGTACCAGTCCTGAAAACACTGAAGCTTAGCAAAAGTCAGAACCACATTCAAGTTAATATACCAATTCAGTTAGAATTTCAGAGTTATGAGCACAAAGGTAATAACCACCACAAAGGTGGTCTTCATCAAGAGTTACCACTGGCTCAGGAAGCTCTCCTGTAGGTTTTCCTCTCAAGGCTGCGTGGGGAAGTCAGGTCCCTAGGCAGGGGAAAGGCCTAACCATCCCGAGAAGAATCTGAGCAGGGTAGGGTGAGATGGCACACAGGAACCCATCCATGGTGACTGAAGAGCTGAGGCAGCCATTAGGCAGATTTTTAATGAGATAGTCAGGAGACCAGGATCAGGTCAGTGCGAGCTGCACAAATGAGACGGATCATTCTGTGACTATCCACAAGGGGCCAAAACCCCATGGACTGATTCTGGCAATACTAAATTCTGCACAGCACTAATTTGTGCAGCAAATGGGCAGCCAAATCCCATTGGTTTCAATGGAAAACCACCTCAGGATTTTTCTGTTGTGAAAACACTGAATTAAACATACATGAAAACATACAAATAAAACTCAATGCCCTTTGATAAAAATGAAGAAACTCTCAGTACCGTTCTTCCTTCTGACAGCTCAATGCAGCTACTTTCTTCTTTTCTGAGGGTAGATGCTGCTTTCTCAGTGTGGTTCTGTAAAATTCCTAGAGCACTTTGTCATGATGTATAGACATTTGTATCAGTAGGACACATAAATTGTCTGAGGTAGCCACAAGGTCTAAGAAAGCACATTGTATGAGGAGGTTTTGAAATCTGTTTGAGTCTGACATCCCAGTTTTCTTTGTTAAATCACTAACCTGTTTTATTCCAAAGCTGGAAGAGACAGCTACTTAATCTGTGAAACAAAAGGTACACAATACTCACCTAATAAATACACAAAAACCTCAGATGTATAAATGAAGAGGTGCCCTAAACATTGTTCACAACAAGAAAAGTTCTGCTTCCCAGCCCAAGGCCTGTGATCACTACATTCTTCCCTGTCTTTCCCATGTCTTTCACATGCTCAATGTCCCCAGCTCTTGCTAGAGATCTTCTCATCTAGCAGAGATGACATAACACAAACAAAAAAGAAGGCAGGCATATGACGAGATGATGCTCTTTCTGACTCCGAGAGATGATCTAGTAAAAGGTATTACCCCACAGCTGTGGCTTTCTTGTAACTCTCACTGCATTTTGAAACTCTGAAGCTGCTCTTGTAGGATTGTCTTCCCCATATACAGAGACTGTTCATCTTATCGAAGCAATGAAGCCTGGTGAATAAAACCATACATTTTTACTGACAGAGAATTTTTACAATTAATTTTAAATAATAAATATTTTAAATGCTCTTAGAAGACTGTCTTGAAAAGTAAACAACAAAATCAAAACCTTTCCATGCCATTATACCCTTTTCTTTCAGATAAACCATTTACCTTCTAACAAACCACTGTTCACCTGATGAGTGATTCCAGTAACTGAAATAAATAAGGTTTATGAAAATTATGTTCTGTGGACCATGCAAATGAACTTACCCAAAATCAGAACTCCACAACATAGACATAAATATCTGACCTTTTTTTCCCCATAGCTTTTTTATAATCTATGGAGAAAATCATGTTCTTCTTGGGTGCTATTCATCTCATGTCAAAGTAGGCAACCAAAATAAATCAAATGAATTGAACTCTAAATTGCCTTTTTTATCACTGATATAAAGGGATGTTAGGGAGACTACTTCAGATGTAGAATGCTGCAAAGTAGATATTTAAAGTTTGGTGAGATGAATCTCATCTCATCAGAAGATGAATCCTATAAAAAATGGCTGTTTAATAGCCAGTCTATAGAAGAGGTTGTGACACCCACTATTTTACTATCTGATTTAATTTGACAAACCAATTATAACTTTACAGACTTCTGCAGTTCCTGTTTCAATTGTCAGTCCTAAAAAGCTTTTGTATTATAATTCATTTGCTGATGCAATAAAAATTATTGCACTTTGAACCCTGTCCACTTCTCCCAAGGAAAGCTGTAACTGAAAAGCTTCTGCTATTCATTTCTTTTGGTCCTACTGATTATATTAGTTTTATCTTACAGAATTGTGAAGTTCCTGCATCAACCTATGTGGAAAGTCATAAAAATGAGAGGTGTGAAGGAAGAAAAAAAAATACCAAACAGATTTGTTAACAGTTTTTCAAATGTTACTAACTTTACAATCTTTAGTTTAAAAACAGAAGCTAATTTTTAGAAAGTTTTTAATGTATATGCACTATGCACTCACTAATGTGAATTCTATCTCATTTTAGCCAACTAAAAGACGCATCCTAACAAACAGGGTTTAGTTAAAATGGATTGTGGGCCTGACTTAAGGTGATCCTACTCCTTCTCTCTAGCTCGCTCTATTGCTGGCATATTTATTATTGGAGCTTAATATCTCTGCAAAGGAGGGTTAGAAATACCTTCCTTCACCCACTGAACAGTTATGTTTGGCCCAGAGCAGTTCTTTTCTGTGTGGCTCTGGTAATTTCACATGGACATAAACGCATGGCCAGAGCAGATGGTGATGGACAGGGACTTCTTAAGCCAGTTCTCTTACTGAAGATAACATGTAGTTTGATGGTGTTATGCTATTGCTTAGGGTGTCCATATAGTCCATAAATGGAAATGTCTTCAATTACTTTAGGCACTTATAATATGATGGGATGAGCAGGGCATCATCCAAAGATACCTGTCTGTATTACTTAGGAGAAAGTCTAGAAAACCCTGCTACATGTTGAAGTTTTGAAAAGCTGAATTTGAGTGAGATAATCCCATTCTAAATCTTTAAGGGCTTAATTTGGGTATGCCTGTTTGCAGATTTAAATACCCTTGTGAACATATAAAAAAGTGCAGGTACAGTAAGTGTTCATCTGTTTGAAAAAGGACTTTAGCAGTGCCTAGTGAGTAATACACATACTGTCAGAAACTAGCATAGCATTTATTGATGTGTTTAGGGTTTTTTTCTTAGTCAAATGAAAATAGGTAACTGTGCTACAGAATTAGTAGATGACTACAGAAGCCTTTTGGAAGAGAGTTGGGTTTTTTAACTTGTTAAATGAACAATAAATTAACCCTGTGAGACCTGTACCAAGACCGGGGCTGGACTTTTCTGACTCTTCAGAGGAAAATACAACACCTGCATATGGAGGTAGGCTGTGAGACCAAGGCGCACGCTCAGCTTTGCAGGCTGCTGGCACTGGGTACCAAGAGAGAGGAAGCCTATGCCCTGCTCCCAGCAGTGCAGGCAATGATTAATACTCTGAGCTTCATGTAGTAAATCTGCCATGGTCAGGGGCTCCTAATGGTTGACCTAGTGTATGTCTACACATCAATGTCCCTTATGATCTTTTCTGCTCTTCATTTACTGCCCTTCCAAATGTATTACTGTAGATTTCTGAACAATTTGTGGGTCTTTACCAAAACAAGCTAAAATCAGCTAAACTGGACTCCTCAGAAGAGGCCATTGATATAACCACATTACTTTACTTAGGCACACAGCTTTCCCAGGAAAGGGTAGATGCTGTACATTTCTGAGGATTCTGGATTTGCTGCCTCAGCACAAACTTCCTGGAATCTGTTAAGTCCTGTTGCAGATAGCCGGAACTGCATCTGGGAATATCTTTATAATGTCAGTTCCATTGCTTTAGCTTTCTTAAAACCATGGCCCCACTGATTTCATGACGTGGTAGTTGACATTCAGCATGGCTTACACTCACTGAGTTCCAGCTTCCCTCTCAAGTATTTTGTCTTTTGCTGATGTTACTCTCAG
Organism: Haliaeetus albicilla; assembly: GCF_947461875.1. Classification (NCBI taxonomy): domain Eukaryota; kingdom Metazoa; phylum Chordata; class Aves; order Accipitriformes; family Accipitridae; genus Haliaeetus; species Haliaeetus albicilla. Next base: position 21,003,146 of record NC_091496.1, on the reverse strand, counting down.
GGACAATTGTGTTACTACACCTTCGAAGACAAAATATCAGGCTGGATTAGTTTGTTATTAGCATCGCAGCATCACTCCTTTGAAGATATCTTTAGTCAATTTTAGAGACTGCACTCAGTCTCACCAAGCAAGCGAGTGGAACTAGTTCCTCCACCTGATGGAAACAGAAATACATTTTTTTTTATTTTGCTGCCACAAAAATGTCAAACTTCATCCTTTCACAAGCAGCATCTATCCATAAACAGTGATTGACTAAATATAGAGTCTGGGAACATTTGAGATATTTCTGTTTGTCACATAGTTCATGGGACTAAAGCCACTTATTGTCTGCATAGATGTACATCATAATAACTCAAGGTGATGTCAGTAAGAGCTCAGACAAGAAATTTCCTCTCTGATGGAAGCTCAGAAGCTGCAGAAGCAACCTGTAAACCCCTGGAATACCAGCAAAATCAGAGTCCAAGCCCACACATCTGAGTGAAAAAAAGTTTTAGAAAAGTGAAATCCATGTCTGAAGGCAGTCAACACAACAGTGATTTCCCTCCAACTTTGGGCCAGCACACATCTGCAGTTCAGTTTGAGGCATCCCAGGAGGTTTCCACAGCGAGTGGTATGCTCTGCTCCAGCAGCCTGGATGTCAAGCAGCTCATTGATCTGCTTCTGAACTGCTGCAGTTTTTAGCAAGACACTAAAGATAAACCATTGCTTATTTTGGAACCTCAGAAGCTGACTGAGCCGAGCATCAGGCAGAGGCTGGAGCTAACTAAGCCAGGTCTTCATTGTACATACAGTCAGAGCTTTATCTTTAGTCAAATTTCATAAATATCAGAGCTGTGGCTACTTTGCCATTATAGAGGATGAGTTTAACATTCTATCAATGATTATTTAAGATACAATTGTGCAAGTCCATTAGCGCCAGTTTAATGATACTCTCCCTATTTTTTTCTTTTCATTACAATTATTTGTTCCTCGTCTGTAAAACAGCCAGTACAACTGAAATGAAAAAACTCCCCGTGAAGTAGGTTTATTTTCCAGGGCCTGTGATAGTCATATTACCCTTACATTAAGGTAGGCTTTACATTTAATTGACTATGTTTCAGTGAGCAGAGAGATTTATTGCCCCTTGAAGAACATATTGACCTCAGCTTTGCCTTGGTCCATAGTTTGTCTTACAGGTCAAGAGAATTTGAAGACCTCACAAAAAGTAGATATCTGATTATTATTTACATGTGTGCAATTTATAGAAGTACATACTCATTTAAAGTGATAAGTTCTCTCACATATAATAAAGTATCTTTGTAACAGAGGCACTTTTTATTAATTCAGGTGTTAACCCATAATAGTTTTGTCAAATACTTCATGCTCCACACTTCCATCTTGAGTGCTCAAGGCTTGATCTCACTAGAAAAGAACTACAAGAACACCATGTATGTTCACACTTGCAATATTCTGATTGCCGACAGAATTCAAACCAAAGGAAATAAGCTTCATCTCCTTTCTGACTGGTCATAATGCCAGATATGTTTTCTCTCATTCACCTCCAAAAACTATTCTCAATCCTAGATAATTTACAATGAATTTCCAAAATTTTATTTTAATACGATAAGTATTTGTAACCTAGTATATCAACTGTTAAAGCTGATGGATGAATAACCAAGGTCTTCACCTGTGTGCAAGAAAGGCTATACAACCTTCTGTGAGTGACCCTATATCTGAGCAGTAGATGGTTTTTTTCCTGTTTTATCTTCTCAGGATAGGTTGGATGGGTTCAGGGCAGCATTTCACAGCAATAAAAAACATTAGTTACACATTGCTATTGGCAATCCATTAGCCCATTACCTTAAATTGGAAACTCTTATATTAGGACTTGAAATGCAATTAAGTAATCAATGTTATTAAAAATACTGAAATTATCTATATAATACTTTCAGAAGATTGTTACTGTTTCAACTTTTCATTGAGAAACATGACTGACTTTCCTAGAGAGACTTCAAAGATTAAAAGAAAGTTACAAAATGTAAACCCCATGATAATAACTTCTAAGTGGTGGTGCTGACTGCTGCAAGATGAGTCTGTGTATGGATACTTGAAATTACATCCTACATCAAAGAAGATTACATGATGCATAATGGGATTTAATGTTAAAAAGTGATCTCCTTTAGAGCCTTATGGCTGTTGTAAAGGCACAAAAGCCCAAAGAAATTCACGTGTTTCAGGGAGAATAAAATGTAGAGTGATTTCTTAATGTAGAACATAAATAGCAGAGTTACATTAGTTGTTTTCTGCAAGAGGGCAACTTTTCACATTCTTCCTTGTAATACTGACTTTTTCAAACTTGCTGAAAGGGAAAGCTAGTATTTGTACATTCTTCTTGTGAAACTGAGAAGTCCAGCCATCATGAGTCTCAATTTCTTATTTTACTTTTGAAATATACTCCAACATTTTAAAATCAGAGCCTACCTGAACAAACTTATGTTGAAGACTTATTTCACAGGCAACAGCTGAATTTTGTTCATGGACTTGATCCTGGTTGTTTTTATTTAGACAGCTTGTCCCATTTGTCTCATCTGAAGCAGGGCAGATTGTTTTAAATACAAGTAATGGAGAATAAATGGAGTTAAGAGCTTCCGAGAAAAGCTCTGCCCTCAGAGAATTATTAGGTTAGTTCTCCTGAGAAACAAGGCTAAAGAAAAAAGGAAATTTGGCAGTTCCTCACAGAAACACTATTAAGATCACAATCACAAACTATTCTTATGCAAGAGATCAGCTTAGCTAAATCTTCTGCTCTTCATTAACCTCAAACACAAAAAGGAAGCATGAAGAAATTGGAAACTAGGTCAGTATATCAGGGACAAGGATAAAAGAACAGAGTGAGTATGTATGGACAAAATTAGAAAAGCCAAGCCGTGAAATATTGTACAATCAGAAAAGACCACAAATAGGAAAAAGAAAACATCTGTAAATGTATTACTAGTGTGTGGAAAATCCAGTTGAGAGCTGATTCACTACTAAGTGGGAGGAAACTCTAGTCACAGATGTTGCCAGAAGGGCAAGAATTGTCTCATGTTGTTCCATTTCATTGAGGCTCTAGCTGCGGCAAGATTGCTAAAGTGCAGCACTGGTTTAATGATACTTAGGGCTCGTAACGCTGAACTCAGATGAGCGTGGCAGGAACAGTGTAAAACAACTCCTCTGCTTGTCAGTCCCATCTTCTGTTCCAGGTCACTGTCCTTGCAGCAGGAACAGCAGAACAAGAAAAAGCAGCTTCAGCTGCTTCAGTTAATGGTTTGACGTTTTAATGCAAATGCACCTTCATATGAAGTTAACTGAGGTAGTTGGGGTGTGGAGGTAGATTAAAGATCAGAGTAGCCCTGAGTCCTTACATCCCAGTATTAGGTATTTTGAAGAGGCTACACATATTCATATAAACCCTCTTAGAAAACTGAGTTGTTATCTTTGGGAACTCAGGGAAAGGGACGAGTTCTCAAAATACTAGAAAGGGAAAATATAATGCCTAGTTTAATAAATTGGGAGGCAATGAGGGAGTAGAGGGAAAGAAAGAGACAGAGAAAGAGGAGATAGAAGAAGAGAAAGACAGAAACAGAGAATTACAGACCAACCAGCTCACCTTAAGTTCCTGGAAAATCACTGGGACAAATAATCAAACTGTCTGTAAGCACCTTGAAGATAACGAGGGAGATGAACAACAGCCAACAGGGATTTGTCAAGAACAAATTGTGTCAAATCAATCTAATTTTATTCTATGATAAGGTAACAGATCTTGTGGACAGAAGGAAAGCAGGAGATATAATATAGCTTGACTCTAATGTAGCTTTTGATTCTTATGTGGTACTCTCATTAACAAGTTACAGAAATCAGGTCTGGAGGAAAATTCTATAAACTGGTGACAAAAAATAACAGAAAACCACAACTGCAGTTGCTGTTATGCTACAGTCTAACTGGAAGGATGTATTTATCAAATTAGGATCTTTGGAAGGGTCTCCTGCATCCAGAGATGTTTGCTGTCTTCAGCTACTTCAATTCTATATGCGCTGATAGGAGGTTCTGAACTTAAGTAGAATTATTAACTGCAAAATAACGCACAGAGCAGCTGGTGTAGTACTGATTCTTTAAGGAAAGATCTACATTAGTGGATGATAAGCAGGACACAAATCAGTAATGGTGTGCTATTGTGAAAAACTCAGATTTCATACTGGGATTTACAAACAGGAGTACTGACTGCAAAGCATGGATTAGTCTTTCCACCCTGCTTAGCATTGGCTAGGACTACTTGGATTAATATATCTGGTCTGAGGCACTTGAGATGGGTTTGTAACAAGTCCAGAGTTGAGCAGCAAGGTTCACTACAAGGTACAGCCTGCCAGGAAACATTGAAGGAAACAGAGTTGCTCAGAATAAAGAGAAGACTGAGGGGAGATACGATAATAATCTTCAAATATGAAAGGATGTTGAAAAGCAAAAGGAAATAATTTGTTCTCCTAGTCCAATGTAAAGAGAATTTTAGGTAATGGGTTTGCAGCAGTACAGATCTAATACAGCCCTTGGGAAGAAACTTCTCAGTCTCAGGGACAGTTAAGTGCTGTAGTAGATGATTGTGCAGGGAGGATGTGCAATCGCCCTTATTTTCTATGAATGTCAGCAGTGACGTAGGTTTAGTATATCCCACCTTGGACTAGATGACCTCTGAAAGTCCTTTCCACATCTCTGTCTTCATGAGGAGAGTACATCTGAAATGGGGCTGAAAGCCAAAACAAATCAGGGGGAAACTGAACATTGCTCCTCATGACAAGAGATGCAGAGAAGCTTCTTTATGTTACAAGTTTCTATAAAAGAACAGAATGGAAAAAGCAGACTATGTACTGGGATAAATAGGGGCAGTTTGCATTGACATTGACAGGGAATTACAGACCAGACGTTTTAGTGAATATTTCTTTATATATGTTACATGTCTTTATATAGACATAGATACAATAATTTTAAGGTCATACATTTTAGTCCTTCATTGCTATGTGTTGATGAATTACAATTAAAAATATTCTTCATGTAATATTGTGGTTTAGATAATACATTATATATATAATAATTTTTAATAATTTCATTTTGATAACAATGGTGTACCAGTGGACAACATGAAGACAGCTAGGAAAAATGTTTTTCTCAGATATACGAGTATGAGTCCTTCTTAGTTTAGTAGTACTTGGTGTAAAATTTAGTTTGAATATTGCATAACATACAGTTTGTGGAATTCGTCTGACACCAGTTTTCATTTTCAATGTTAGTTCTTTATTCTCAAAGATATAAGAATGTTTTGATGTCAGAAGTTAAGGTTTTCAGGTTTTGTATTGATTCTTCTAAAGTGACTGAAATGTCTGTATATATGTGATTGCCATGTCCAGTCTTTAGTTTAGACACTTTAGTAGAACCTATTTCTAAACAGCATTAATTCCTTACATTTTCAATGATCAGAGCCAAGGTGCTGCTATCTCCATGATGCATACACCTTAGACACTGACATTAACTTCAGATGCAAAACTCTATTAAAAAGGCTGTCCGAAGCCAACTTTTGATAAATTTTATTGCTGGTTTAAGAAACATATCTCAGTTTTCAAGGCTATAGTACTTTCCATCTGTAATGATTTGATTTCTGGACAGAGGTAAAATAATTTCCTCTTGCTGACAATCCTATCAGCAGTAGCTTTTAACAACTAGTTAATTTAGGAAAGCAGAACTTTCACTGAACTTTTGCTGACAATGAATATATCTTATGATCTACTGTATCCTTTCCTACATACAAAACTTATCCATAACCAGCAAATATCACATTCTTTTCTGCAATTTTAATTTTTTCTTGCTTGTCCTTTTTTATGTGAACTTTTAAGAGAAATCCCAAGATGGACATGCTAAAACTGCATATCTACAGTGGGTGAAAAGCTCTTTAATTTTGCTTCAGAGGGGCTGCCAATGCCTTCTGTAGTACAACTTTGTTTCAGAAAATATCATCTATCTGTTCTGAAACTAGTATGTTTATTTTTTCTAAGTCATAAAACAAAGAACTAGAGGAACTCATCATAACAAATATTTCTTTCAGAATACAGTTTGCACAGTTTTTTGGCATCCATACTACAGCTAGATTCAAAATTTCATGCTCCTGATGGTCCTTAGCCATGGCTACCACCTTCGTTGCACAGTTTGCTGATACCTTTATTGTGCTTTAACTATTCGAAGGGCTTGATTTGTAAATATGAGCTCTGAAATATCCTGGATTACAAAAAAAAAAAGTGAGAACAACTGATTGGAGGTCACACAAATTCCTGTTCTATACTGGTAAGACTATAATTTGGTCAGTAAAAGTGATGTGTTCACTTGAGTGTTCATTCTTTATCCTTCTGTCTGGTGTGCTAGTTTCCAAATGGTGTAAAGAATAGACCTTCACCTTGCTAGGAAGACAAGGGCATTTTGCTAAGTAGCTTTCAGCCTATGAAAAATTATATAAAATAGGCAAGAAAAAGCTGTTGGGTTTGGGTTTGTTTGGGTTTTTTTTGACGGGGGTTGGTTTTTTGTTAATATGAGCCCTGCAGTTCCTCTTCAGTCTCTCTCTCCCATCTGTGTGGAGCTAACCACAGGTGATTCCATCATGAAGCAAACAGCATGTTTTTCGTTTTGCACCCAGAATTTGAGCAAGGTGCCAGAACAGCTGTTTGCTGAGAAAAAGCTAAACTGACATTAGCAAACATAAGAAACACAATAGCACAGCAGTTTTTCCTGCTATTTTTAGGAAACAGGTGTTGCATTTAAACTTCCTAATCTCCCAGTGAAAGTAAATTTATAAGTGATACTGCTTTCGGTTTTCCTGTTTCCCAGAAGCCAACCTTAAACTTTCATGTTCAGCTACAAACTGTATATTGAAATGCTGGAAAGATGCACATTATTTGAACATCAGTGAGTACTAGCATGGACAGATTCAGTACATTGATTATTTGGTTTGTCAGTTGGGTAGAAGAAGCTCACTTCTGTACTTTACTACACAGGCCTGTTGAAGACATAACTGAAAGATCTTTGCAATGTGATGCAGTTGCAGTGTGCTGGAAAGGATAACAGAGACCAAATGAGGCATTGTAACACATTATACGATATCGACCAGAGTACCTATGTTATGTTGTAGACTGTACTACCATGGAAACTTGGAGGTCTTATTTTCCCACCTGGCAGTAATGCTGACTCACTGCGTTGGTCTAAACAAGTTGTTTAAGCTTTGACTCTCAGTTTGCTATCTGCAAGACAAAGGTTGTGGTGTTTCGTAACAGAAACTGAGAGGTACAGACTAATGAAAGCACTCTATCAGCAGAAACAGTGATAGTATTAATTATCTAACTAAAATTATATACAAACAATGAGTATGTGCCATCATCTGTTTTCTAGAACAACTGTAATGCTTCTTTTCAGTTTCTCTTCTCTCAAGACTGTATCATTATAGTCTAAGAAAGCAAATATTTAAAGATACTGGTATCAAGCCAGGAGCACCTGACTGAGCTTTAAAATATATTGCAGTGAAAGATGACAGAGCTACAAGCTGATGTTGAAAGACTTCAAACAAATGAACTATAAAATATCTTATTGACTTATCTTGCGATGCTTCCTGCCATTACATTTTTTTGCTCCCCTTACAAAATAAAATCCTTCATTCCTACATTCATTTCTCTCAAGGGAAGACAACGAGGCTCAGTGTCAACAATACAGTAAATCCAGTGTAAGGGATCCTGGTACTAGATTACAACCACTATGGCTACACTGCAGCTCCGATTTAGTGTATCAGTCTGGCCGTTCAGACTTCATCTTGAGTTTCTGACAGGCTAACTTTGTCCTGCACCAGGTGTTCTCCATTCTTTAGTATAAATGACATATTACATATTTTGCCTAATCTAACTGCAAGGCTGGCATATGTCAGCCTTATTTTAGACTATTGTTGTACTAGGAAGTGATGCCGTAATACATCGATCCGGTAATAACACCTATGGAATCACGATATGATAGATGTTTAGCCATATCACACTAGAGAAAGGCGGTCAGGTGTTGCAGAGGTATATTAAGATTAAAAAGAAAAGGGTCAGTTTCTTGCCATGTGCATTTTACCACTGTTTATAATTCACTGCAGACAAAGGTCACTTCCAAGGTTTATGTTATTTAGTCACTTATTTGGGATCTAATTTTATCTCTGTTGAAATCAAGAGAAATATTCCTATGAATGAATCAGTGGATCAAGCATTTTGTCTCTGCAGACTTCTTTTACTTCTGTTTAGTCACATACATTTCAGCTGCTGTAATATGTTGAAAAATATGGCCAGAGCAGAAGTCAGGTTCCTATTCAACACTGTCGTCCAGAAAGCCCTTGCTCAGTCACTTACGCTAATAAGGGGCATCCCAATTTGACCCGAAAGTTCTCCAAATGCTTTTGTACATGCCTGGGATGACCCTGTAGTAAGCAGCTGTGTTTCTATTTCTTGCCTCCATCTGATCGGGGTCCAGGAATGAAGCAGAGTGGCACGCAGGTTCCCAGTTCAAAGCAGTGCTGGCACACTGACCAGAGGAAGGTGCGGCTGCCCCATCCGAGCGCACCAGGGACACATCAACAAGATTGTCTGCTTCTGACACAAAACTCACAGAATATTAAAGTATCAGCTCTAAGGAGTATTGCCCTACCACGTGGCAAAGGAGTGCCTCGGAGTGGAACGTCAAGTGGTATTAATGACAAGGCTCACAGCCTCTGCAGGTCTCTGAGGCAGTTTGTGTTTTGCAGTCACGGGGAAGGTTCCCTGATACCCCAGTCCGATATCTGACTAATCCACCTGTGACATGCTAAGGTCAGTCTTCACGTTTTGGTACTTTTAAAGGGAAACCATACAATTTTGGATGATGTTGATAAGATCCAGAATTAGTCTGAGAAGCTCACTGTACATTATGGGCAAGTGGAAAGAGATAAAAAAAGAGCTCTTAACTGTACACAGTGAGCTTCCTTATTCTCATGCATTCCAGTTATTTGGCCTGGAAGAGAGGGTGAGACATGCAGGATATGTATCTGATTGCTTCCAAGTTTGTCAGCATATATCCTAAGAACTGAGCCTCAGGGTAAAAAGTTACTGTTTTCTGCATATAAAATGAAAAAGGAGACAACAGAGAAACTGGAAGTTTTCTTTGTGAGTATAGATGAAAATATAAGAGACCAAGGAAATACAATCTTTACTATTGACTGTTTAGGACACAACGAAAATTAAACTGGGAATTATTTAATAGCTGTGAGACATGCAATAAAATATTTGTCAAACAAAAGTGTATGTCATTTTTATGAAGATTTCCACCGGTGAGTATCAGTTGTTTTATGATATACATCATACCTCACTAGCTTATTAGTTTGCTTTTATGAACATATCTTCCCAAAAGAAGTATTTTTCTTCTTTGCTTTATTATTGTTTTATTATAATTCATCATGAAATACCTGGAGATGGAAACTTTGAAGATTAAAAGCATGTTTACTTTAAATCATGTTACATTGGGTTCTATTGGTATAAAATTATTGAATAATTTTCCTGGTTTCTGTATTTACATCTTTTTGATATAGTGAAAGTTTGTTCAAATTTGTTATACAACATAACAGAAGTCCAATAATTCAAAAGTGAAATATATTCTTTCTTTGATGACCTGACAAACAACTTCACACACCGTGCATGCCTGTACTGCAGTATAATCTAGAGATAGACAAAGCAGCTTAGCTATCTGCGGTGGCTCCTGGTAACAATACAGCCATGGCAACACAAAATTTGTTGGGGTAGCTCATCCCACTTCTCAGTCTGTGTTACTTCTTTAGAGATGATACTTCTGCAGCTGGTTTAAGAAATCTTCCCCATTCATTCCTCCTTTATGTGCAGATGATTATGCAACCACAGGATAGACTGGATCAGGCTGGCTGAAAGTGGAAAAGAAGGGGCGGGGGGCGGGGGAATATATATTTTTTCAGCTGGAAAATATTTAATATCCTGTTTGTTGGTTGTATCTCTGAAGTGCAAGTGGTAGCAAGAGGACAGGAATGAACAGCCAGGCTGACACCTACATGAGGCATCCCCACTGCTGAGACAGACCTGTGTAACCACTCTCTCTGTGACTGGAGATGCAGCTCTGTGAGTACTACCTTTAATGGCATAGCTGAGTCTGTGCTGATAACTGAAATGACTGCTGAAAAAGGCTTTCCAAGCACTCCTCCTTTGGTGGGGTTATTTTGAAATTACTTTGTTTAAATGATTTGGTTTATAATGCAACTATCACAAACAGAGCCTACCAACACAGCTAGGAAAGGCAGAAATCAACAAGTAGGATCGGTTCGGGGCTGTGCTATTAGAGAAAAAGTTGTTTTGAGTTACATCCAGAAATGTAAACCAGCGTTTGTAAATCCCCAAACCAGTCTGGTTTCGTACTTTAAAGCCTAGATTCTGGAATCAGGACTGCTTGTGGAGAACAGGTATGACTCTGGTTCTTAACCTTTAGTCACGCAGGTATTTCACAGATGATCACTGATATGTTCTAGCACCTGTGCAGACCAAGAATAATTCCTGATTCCACAGTAGGGTAAATTTGCCCCTAATTATGTAGGTTTCCCTACAGAAGATAACAGCAAAAGGCCCGTCTCCTAAAGTGATTTGATGCTGAGCTTTATTAAATACTAACACAACATGCCTCAGTCTCTCTTTTCTTCATAGGCATGTAAGAAACACAAATGCATACAAACATACTAGCACAGGAAAATGAAGACCATGAAAAGAGGAGGAGACAGGAGAATGGTCTAAGCAAGGGGGTGAAAAAACCCCAAAGAACGGTTTACACTTAGTTCTCACAGGGAGATATTCAGATCACTTTACCTGTATAGAGACAGTAGTCTTAAGGAGCCTCCAGGTGAACTCTGACTGTTTTGGAGGTTGTTATTCCCAGCCGATATCCTGCCTCTCTGCTAGAGGAGCCTCTTGCCATATGTAGCACAGCTGGCAGAAATGAACATGTGCCCAGACGTCAGCACCATCCTTTGCAGCCCAGCACACTACTTTGAACTGACTCCAGTTTAGCTTTGTGCCTGTACACCAGGCTGAGCTCCGCAGCAGCTGGCTGCAAGGGAGCTGGCGTGTGCTGGCTGCTGCCCAGTACACGACAAGGGCAGTAAGTCTGCCAGAGATGCAGGTGGATAGCAGGGTGTCAGTAAGTGCCCAAATAGCCCTGGAAATACTCAGATGATCCCATCTGGAGGTACCCTTAATATAACTCAATTTTAGGCCTATTTATCCCTGTTAAAGATATCTACACTAATTTCATTAAAATATAAGATAAACTCCACATTTTTTTCATCAGCTTAATTTCCCACCTCACATTCCTTCACTTGCTTTCTTCAGTCCTTTGATTTCTCTATCACTGCCTTTTTTCCTCCTCACTCTTCCTTTCTTCTCGTCTTTTAGCACCTATCCAAGAGATTGAACAGGCAATCCCCATGTTCGCATGAGGTAGGTTTGTAAGTACAAGCTCTGTGAATGTAAAGGGGACAAATACCATCCCAATCAAGATAAAGGTGGCGAGGAAAAAAAGCCTACAGAAAATATGTGTGCTTGCCATGCCAAGATGCATAGCTACTTTGAGATGACAGTTTCAGTCAGCATGTTTCAGCAGACTTGGGCTATTTCAGTTCACTGTTTGAATATTTGATATCAAGTGACCTGCCAAATGTCATGAAGAGGTGAACAGGGAATAGAGAAATCAGTCAAGTTGATGGATGAGCTGCAGACTTGATTATTTATTCAAATTATTCCCACAACGATTGAGTCTTGCTGATTGCAGACAGCATTTTGTCACAATCATTAGGAAAGGGCAAAGGTGACAGGAATTTAATGGCCAAATTAGAGTTATTGAACAGTGCCGAGTATGACAATATTCTTAAAATCTGAAGCAGAAGACTGTCTTTATCAGTGACCAGAAACATTCAGAGGTCTTTTCTGTAAACTGTTTTTTTGCTCTTGAAAGTACATATGTACCTCCAAAGGTATTCCAGAGAGTTTCTTCAGTAGCTCCCAGTTCCCCCTCAGGCCCTTTCTCTTAAAAGAAACGTGGCTTCTTACTATTCCCTCCTGCACCCCTTGAAATATTTGAAAAAAATACTTCAAATATATCTTTGCACCCTCTTCTCTTTCCCTGTTATGTCAGTCATCGTGTCGGTACGAGGGAAGCAGCGAGGGGCAGGCAGCACTGCAGGCTGATGCTGACAGGGGACCTGCTGCAGCCCAGGTCAGCGCTCCCCTCGGCTTCAAGGGGGCTGAGGTTTCCTACGGAGACTCCAGCACACTTATACGGGATCGTACACATCTTTTTCATCTGCAACAACACTGCAGCTGTGTTCGATATGAAGAGAGAACAGAGTGTGGAGGGCACAGGGACTGTGAAAAGGACACTTTTTTCCCTAGGTACCCTAGGTTTTGTGATTTCTTTTCCCTCCAGAAACACAGTTGTTTAGGTCAGTATTGTATCCCTTGAAGGATGATAACCAACTCATTTTTGCACTCCTAATGCAAACAAAGTATATACTCCATTATACAGCGCAATACAAATCCTTCTTGCCTGGTAAGAATTCAGATGTTTAAAAATAACTTTCTACCTTCTTTGAAAGAAAAATAATATCAGCCCAGTCCACAGCCTCTTACAGCATCAGCCTGTAAGAAGTTCAGAGGTATTGAAATGCCATCATCTATTAGACATTGATTAACATAAAATGTTGCTAAGAATTAAAAAAAAAATCCACATTATAAAATAATGGAATAAGTTTTCAGCCAAATTAATTAATTTAGTGCATGTTAGGGAGATTTAGCCAAGAAGTTTAAAATGCTATAACATTAGAAAGACCTCAAAACATATTAGTAGTTTGCTTACTTTCAGATATTGTGGTAAAAAAGCCAAAGGAAAAGGATATGCAGAATAAAAATACAGCAAGAAGAGAAAAAGATCTATTTCTAATCATATATATGTTCAGTCCCATTGAGAAACAAATCTAGGAGTGCAGCAGACTAGATGGTAGACTGAAATATGATTTAAAAGTTTCTCCTGTCATAAATAATTTCTAGAAAATTTCCCTTTGCCCCATCTTTTAAAATGGCTCAAGTAAATATTTATTTTTGATTAAACATGAAAATGTTATAAATAAATAGCTTGATTATTGAAAACCTGTAGTTAAATATCAAAAGATTTGATATAAGTTCGCACCTTTGTAAAACCTGTTGTGGTAGTAATTATGAATGCAAGATTCATTACTTTTTATTTAACAAGATTATACAGTTAAACTACATTCATCCCACCTAACTTTAGGGACGTAACTGAAACACCTAAGATAGGACAGTTCTTCTGAGTTTACTCTGCAGGCAGGTGTTTACAGAGGGTCTTTTGAAACGATGCTTGGCATCAATTTAGTTTGTTGTGTGGCAGGTTGAATTTGGACTTTTGCCACTACTACCTGGAATTTCTGCTATGATCCAAGAGTTAAAAATTTGGAAATGAATGTTAAAAAAAAATACACTTGTGTATATTTGTTTATCAGAAAATTACTGGGAGTCACTAGCATTGTGCAACTGAAAAACAGATGACATGGAAGTCCATAAGCTGAAGCATCTGCAGCCCAGTTCAGAGGAACTGCTGACATTATCAGGACTTGTCCAGCCTGAGGAGTACTGCATAAAAATCTTGCCAGTCAGAAAAGATAAATTCAAAGTGAAAGATGTATTGAGAAGTGCTCCTTATGATAATAAGAGTGGAAAGCCTTTCTTATGAGAGCAGCCAAAGCACTTTAGCACACATCTTAAGGCTGAGCTGACATGATTTCTTTCTATACGCTTATCAGGTTTACTGCATATGGGTCAAAAAAACAGTAAAACAAACTATTTGTATAAGAATAACTGGAAACAATTCATCGAATTCTACATTTAGGCTTCAAATTAAAGGTTTCTAATTCTTGGAGAAGTGAGATTCTGCAACCATTTTCCAAAGACAACCTAATGAAAAAACTTATTGCCTTAATAAAGGAGTTTACAAAAGACGTTGAAAATGTATTTGTTTGAGTTAGTGAAGCACAAGATCTGGTAACCCACTCTTTAGGCTCCCTGTTTTCAAGAAAATCCACCTTTGGTGATGAATGCTATGATGTTACAATTGACTAGATTAGACCTTGAAGACTGATTTGAAGCAGTGAAATTCCACACCGCCTCCAAAACTACCAGTAGGACAAGTTTTCCATGGAAGGAAACTCTTCCTCTAGAATTTCCCAAAGCTACCAAGCTTCAGGAGTAGGGAGATGCATCTTCATCTTCAGCTTGCTGCTCTCTCCCCTCGATCCCCAGCTCTTTATTTTGAACTGACTTACAGAGAAAAAATATAATTCAGACCAGTCCTTATACACAATGTAAAATATTAACCAGGTGCCTTACTTATTTCTCCTCTGTGCAGTCTCAAAGGCCTCCAGCTCCTTCGGCTGGTCTTTAAATAGTGTATGGTCATGACTGATAAATTGCCCTTTATGTAGACAGGAGTGGGACCTGTCCAAGCATTAGTTAACATCCTTTATCTCTGTGATACATAAATTAAACTCCACTTTCTACTAAAAAATAGCATTAACATTTTACAGAAAAGTGTTCAGGTTATTTTCAGGTTTGTCTCTAAAATTTATTTCCAAATCCAATGTTAAAACACATTGTAGGGATTGAAAAGCTTCTGCAGAGCTCTTAGTGATGTGCTCTTTGCAAGGTGTAGAAGAGGTAAAATGAGTACTGAGGGTGGAAGACTTCGGGTTCCAGGCCCTTCATTATGACATGTTTTATTAGCTTTTCATTCTTATAGACAATCTTACCAACATGATAAAGGTTGCTCCAAGAATACTGATTTGCATTATGTTCAGTAGGGCTGCTGACTGGAAATCGAGTCAATACAGAATCAGGTTTGGCAAGCTAAATCTTGATAAGGTCTGAAGTAAAACACTAGCTGTTCATTCTTTGCCTTTTGTTTGGCTAATCAAAGGCAGAGAAATATAACTCTGTTGTGAAGTCTTATTTTGTAAGCCATAGGGGAGCATCTAAACATGACAGCATGTAGCAATAATTGTCTAAATTATGCACCAACTTGTAAATACCACAGCTCCTTGTACTGCACTTATGGAATTCAGCATACTTGTACTATTGACTGTATTAATTATTATATTGAGTTAAGAACAAAGCAAAATTCATGGATGCTGCTGAACTCTTACTATGTCAGATTCCACTGTGAGAGTCTAAATTCAGCTTCATGCACAATTTCAGGAAAATTCACAGCCAAATAACTAGAATGCCAATAGTAAATGAAACAAAGAATTAACAGTGAAATGAAAATATCACCTGCAGTAAAAATGACAACTGTTATTTTGTAAAGGCAATTATTTAAGTGTCTCTATATCACATATCATATGAATGAGAATGGTTTTTCAGTGTTCAAGTACAGTATGGAAAATATCCAGTGCAGACATATGTTGGTTTCTGTTGCAAACATCACTAAAATAGAAACACAAAACTAAACAGAGAAGTTTCTCTTGAACTACTGGTAAGCTGCCTTTGCCTTCCCATGCCCTTACCAGAAGACACATATTTTTGAGAGCTTACTTGCATTGTACCTGTTCAGCTGTATTTCAGGAATAACAGTATTATATTACAGTGTAACAACAATACAAGAAGATTAAAGCCTGCTAAGCTGTTTATGCTAATGACGTTTTTATTGTGAGTAATGACCTGTTTCCCTTTCCTGTTCCACCTTTCTTATCTCCTGTAAAATGTATTGTATTATTGATAGGATTGCTTCTACAAGAAAATAAATTCTATTTAGTAGGAGAAATTGTTTATTTAGCCTATTTTTAAACATTCTCTGAAGTGTGAGTTTAACATACATGGCTCAAATTCTTATCTATTGTACTAGCAGAGATCAAAGAGAACTCAGCCGAGATCCATGAAAAATCTTGGGATTTATCCTAGTAAAAATATCTGTCTCAGGTTTTCCCAGATGATTTAGCACAGCTTCCAAGTCTACCAACCACTTCATTTCCTAAGTGTTATTTGTCCAATTAAGTCTAGTGACCACACCATTTGGAGCTTTTCACTCAGTTCTGAAAAACGTGCCAGGACCAGGATAAATGCTAATCTGGAAGGTTTGGTGATACGAAGATAATGCCTGCCACACTTTTAGAAAGCCATTATCCATTGCACCAGAAAGAACAGGAGAACAATTTGCAGTGATGAGTATTTAAACTCCGGAGTTTTGTTTGGTTTTGTTTGCGATTTTTAATGTGTATGTTCAAAAATCAGTTCTGAACCCCTTCTAAGTTGGCAACAATTAATAGATACACCTTAGCTGTCACACATTTGATTACTAGTGAATTGTTTATTTCAATCATCTCTCATTTGTGGTACATGATTGGTACTTGTCAGTTGATAGTCTTCAAATATTTACAGATCATGAGCCTCTTGGAAAAAAAAAAAACAAGTAGCAAATATTCTACAGATATATGTTTTTGCATTTATGTTAAAATTCATTAAAATTTCTGGATGCATGAGCACAAATCTGAAGAATCTATTGGTTTTCCTACTATTTAAAACTCTTAACACTGGCTGCCAACCAAACTTATTTACATCAAAGACAGTATTTGTAAATTACTGTATTTCTCAACCAGTTCTACTAAGTCCATACTAACACTGAATTGTATATGAGAAAAAGTGTGAATTTACAGTCGAGTGTCCAAAGAAGAGCAACAAAGCTGGTGAAGGGTCTAGAGCACAAGTCAAGTCTTGTGAGGAGTGACTGAGAGAACTGGGGTTGTTTAGCCTAGAGAAAAGGAGACTGAGGGGAGACCTTATCGCTCTCTACAACTACCTGAAAGGAGGTTGTAGTGAGGTGGGGGTTGGTCTCTTCTCCCAAGTAACAAGCGATAGGACAAGAGGAAACGGCCTGAAGTTGCACCAGGGGAGGGTTGGAATGGATATTGGGAAAAATTTCTTCATTAAAACAGTTATCAAGCATTGGAACAGGCTGCCCAGGGAAGTGGTTGAGTAACCATCCCTGGAGGTATTAAAAAGACGTGTAGATGCGGTGCTTAGGGACATGGTTTAGTGGTGGACTTGGCAGTGTTAGGTTAACGGTTGAACTCGATGATCTTACGGGTCTTTTCCAACCTAAGTTATTCTATGATTCTATAATTATCTGATCAGATGATACAGAGAAGACAGAGCCAGACTTCTCAGAGGTGCACAGCAATGGGACAGGAGGCAAAGGAAACAGGTTGGAGCACTGGAAATTTCAATTGCACATTAAGAGGTTTTTTTTAACCGTTGGGATGGTCAAATACAGGAACAGAACACGCAGAGACATTATGGCATCTCCATCTTTGGATGTGTTCAAGGCTTAACTAGACAAGTTGATTTGGTCAGATCTGCTCTGAGCAGGGGCTTAGACCGGTTGACTTCATGAGCTCTGGTCCAGCCTGAACTATTCTGTGATCTTATGTTCACTCCAAACAGTTTTAGGAACCATTTCCTTCACGCAAGTGCCTACTTGAACAAAACTTATAAAAAGGAAGTTATCTCTAAATGTTGTTCCCCTATCAAACTGGGTTGAAATTAGCCAAGAGGCTGGGTGCAGACTTTCAGAGAGAGTGATTGCATAAATCATGTTCCACAGAAAACCAAGCAAAAAATGTAGTTAATCAAATGTTGGCATGTAGTTCTTTAGAATAGCCCCATCCAGGTTATATTTAACTTTCTTCCATCTGAAAAAGTAAAAGATTCAGAGAACAAGAGAACAAAGCATCATTGTTGAGAACATTAATTTTGGACTCTGTTAGCCAGGCCCCAGTCAAAGCTTTCTTTGTTAGGTAGTGAAACCTTCTCATTCTCTTACAAAGCCAAAATGCTGTGGAAACAAAGACTGCACGTAAGGGGATAAGGAGAACAAAACCCAGCTGACTTTCTTAGTCCAGCTCCAGAACAAACTACGGATCAAGTTCACAGCTGGTGCCAATCAGACCAGATCATCTAACCATCAGATGAGCATCTGGACCCGTACACAAAGTTAGACAATAAAACCTGTTTATAGAAGAGAAGAATTAACATGACAGCTTGAAAACACGGCGCTTCACACATTTTGGCAAAACTTCTTTGTGGGGTATATATTTCATCATAGCCTTAACACTGGAAGACCTTGTGCATTAGAGCCTAGTCTTTTGGCCGTGGTGAGTCACATAATGCTTACATATAAGTATTCCAGGGCTTGACGCCTCAGCCACTGCCTTACCATGCTTAGAAGACATCACACATCATCAGAATGGGTGTCACCATAAATCCGTTTCAGCCTGGCCCCTGCAGCAGAGACCACATGAGGGATCCAGGCCGGGCAGCAAAAGGTCTGTCGTCAGTGGCGAGACACATGCCCTATCGCCGGGATGCAGCGGCTCCAGGTCACACAACAGATACCCTCCAGTGGTTCGATGGTGGTTTGCAGATGCATTCCATTACTCTGGCAGCCCAGATCTGCCGTATGGCAGGGTGTTGGCCACCTTAGCTTCATACACAGGAGGGTGTTACTGTCAGTGTCAGGCTTCTGGTAAGACAACAAGTGTTTAAAAGGAGGCAAAGGCCAAATCTGTGGGTTTTTGGTTTTCTTTCCGGTCAGACTACTTACACAGTCTAAATAGCAATTTTATATCATTAACAATACTAAACTCTCAAAAATACCATAGGTAGGCCTCCTTACATTATAAGATAAACCACAGTGGGCAATTCCATTTACATTTCAAAAATAAATTTCATTCAGTGTTAGAAGAAACTGAATAAACCAAAACCACCTAAATGTTATTTTTAATTCACTCATGAAAATCTAATTGTGTAAAAATATCCATTTTGGATGAAAGACAAGCTGACCTGGAATGTAAACCACCAGGTTTATGAGCCTGCTCTACTAAATGCATGGAAGTTTTCATCATTTAATGTGAATTAAGCAGAGCAGAACATGAACATACACATCCCCATTAGCTGCCCAGTATGGAGCTCACAGGAACAGAGACCATACTAGCTGGACCTAAGGGGGTAAGTCAGCAAACCTTATAACTCTCTGCTTGTTTCTTCCTTCCTGCCCCTTGTATCCTCGCATGCAATACCTTCCTAGTCCCTCTCCCAGAAATTTCACTCATCTTAGAACCTTTCGTTAAAAATCTTGACAGAGTCTTTGCCAAAACTAGGAGGGCCAGAAATTAAATCTAAAAATATGAAGAAAGCAGGGATCTTTGTGCATTAAAATGGTTCCAGAAGGTGTATCTTTAGCTGATCAAATGTGAGATCCATGATGAAAGTGAGAGCCTTAGCAACAGTGCAGATATATCCCTCTTAGCAAAACCAACCTTCATTCATCATGGTGTAAGGAGAAATTAGTATTCTTTCAACATGAAATTTCAGCATAAGAAATCTGTATGTGCTTTATGTTTTAAAGGCTGATGAAGAATCTTGATAATAAAATGATCAACAAACCTAGATATAATAAATATGAAACCAAAATAGAGCATTCAAGTCAGAGATCCCTTTCTCTGTATTTTGAGTCACGTCACTGTAAAGTGAAACTCTTAGATAAAGCACTTAAAGACTGCTTTTGCTAAGCCCAGGCTGGACTCAGGTTCTTTACTAAGTATGTATTTAAAAAACAATACACTTGCTACTGCTCTCAGGATAGTTTTACTGCGCACTTTATCAGTGCTATATGTATGAAGCAATTGCAGGTTTTAATTTTAGGTTTTCTGAACAACTCAGGGTTCTTTCACTTCAAAAAAAAACCAGCCCCAAGAAAAAACCCTCAATATGTTTATTAACATATATGTTTTGGTAGCTATTGTAGGTTTCTCGATACTAATATCAGTCTTACATATGTTGCCTCTTATCCTGTAGTTAAGCTCTTTGTGTGGCTAGGTTTATGGAAAACCTCTTGAGTAAAGGCTATCAACAAGATTTCTTTTAGCAAGTGGGAAAGAGAATTGCCTGCAAATGCATGAAAAGTGGCTTTTATTTAAACAAGAGCAAAGAAAATAGAGATATTTTACTCTGATTGTTCAGTCAATGTTTTAGGAGAGCTGCCATTCACTGCCAAGGAGATGCTGTGAGCTGAACCAGGGGACAGAAGGGAACAGGAACATTTACTGAATTTGATTGTTCCCAGAATGTAATTTAGGAAAGGGACTGTCTGCGTCCAGTTGTGTACAAAGTCTAGCTCCTGACTCAGGAGCTTATGTGGAACAGGAGAAATCAAGCTGCAAGTTCCAACTCAGCTGAAAACTGCTGAGTTTGGGAGTCTTTTAAACAATTTGGCTTCACTTGCCCACTTGTTATTGCAGTTAACATTGCATTCAAGTGTGCAAATATATGTGTCTATTAGTGTCTTGATGACAGGAAGAGAGCAACGTTATTTTCAGAGTTTAAAAGCGTGCATTTTTTTACTGTATGGTAATCAGTTGTGTGCACCATGGCGTAAAGAAGGTGGGAGGAAAGAACCGTTAGCTTTACTGTGAACTATAGTAGGCAATGAGTGCACTCCAGCAGCAAGCACAGTTGCTCTCACCCAACATAATTCACTCTAATGCAAAAGAGCAGAACTTGTTGAATGCGCTTGGGCGCCCAGTCCCACTGGTGAAAGGGCAGGCAGTGAGCGCGGCTGCACAGCTGCCTCCTCTGGGAGGCACTTAGAGGCCTCCAGGGCTTAGAGTCTGCAGTGAGCATCTAAGAAGCTGCCATGGTGTCTACCGAGCGTAAGGTGGGGGTTGAGCCATGCCAAGTCTGTTATTACTCTAGAGTGGCTGTTTCCTGTTCTCTCTACTCTCAGTCAAGAATCACTAATAGACTTCATGCCAGGAATTCCATTTATGCATTAGATTTTGTGTGGTTGTCAAAATAACATTCAGGGTTTGGAAAAGCCACATGAGAATTGCCTGATGTTCTTGGAGGAGGGAAGTGAAGAAGGAAGTAAAAAGCTTCCAATCCCTGGCTTATATGGGAGGCAGTACTGGGATGTTATGTTTTCCACTGAGACATTACGGTTTCTAAAGAGGTGGTAATTGTCAATAAACAGAAGACAAAAGAAGGCTTGCATTTGTCTCCCTCTAAAAAAGGAGCAATAACATTTCACGGGAGAGGAAAAGAGGCGATTTGAGTTAAATTTATAGGTGAATCTGCAGAAGATGGAAAATACAAGCTAACATTCATGTACAAGAGACCCTAAAATGGGGTCTGGTAATCGGAGCATCCATAATCCATCTGCTGGACACATAGACGGAAAGAGTTCAGTAAGGATCATTTTATTTCTGTCACACATCAGGTTTTCTAAACCTTTGCAAGTGCTATTTCAGATTTCACAGATAAGTATTGCTTGTTCTTGCTGTAATGTGGGTTGAATGAAAGGTGATTTCAGGGTAAAGGACAATTTCAGGGTAAACGGCTAACATCAAGGCATCATTCCTGTGCAGTGGAAATTTTTGTAATGACAGAACTGGATTGGTCCTGTGACACCTGTCACTTCAGCTCTGAGAGAACTGATTGGCATGAGGAGACGACTTGCAGGTTGACTTATTAAAAATCCTACATGGAGAGCAAAATCAGCTCACCTAGACCAAACACCTGTAGCTAGTCAGCTGAATATCTCCCCATACTCCACTGACTAGATCTCCGTTGACTGCAGTGAGAGCTTAGATGCTCTGCAGACACAGGGACAAAATTGCACCCAAGATGTGCATTGTACAGATGCCCTGCAGGAGCTGACAGAACAAGCAAGGTTCGAGAGGAAGAGCTCTCTTTCAGCAGCCAGCATTTGCTAAAAAATCTTTCTGGCACTGGCAAAGTGCCTTGTGATGAGTATCAGTAAAGTCCAAGGGCCCTAAGTGACTGTAAAACTGCAAATAAGCACATGCCTAGGTAAAGCAAATATGGCACAAAAAGCCCCAAGCTGGTGGTGACTGAGTCTTTTAAAGAAATCGAAGCAGTTTATTGGCTTTAACACTGCTGGGTCTGAGCCAGTCAGCCTTTCCTTCTGGAAGGGTGTACTAGTATGACCGCAGTGCCACCGTAACACGACGCTGTTGCTCTGAGCTTGGGTTTCATATTTCTGCCTGGCACTGCACTGCACTATACAGACACGTCAGTTTGGAGACCTTTAACTCCACAGTGATTTATAAGCACGCCCTGTGTTTCTACCAGAAAGCGGGCACCAAAAAGTCTGAAGTCTGAAAGCTCTGAGCAGCCAATTCAACCATAGCCAAGCTAGGGGATGCTTTTCCTATGTGAGGAGGAGCACATCTAACGTACTGAAGAATGCAAGGCAAGACAAGCCAATATTCATCTAATCATCCTATTGTAGCCAACAGCCCCAGAGTTAGAAACCAGGACAGAATGGGAGACTTGTATTCACACACTATCTGAATAAGAAAACTGCTTCTTAAGAGAACAGACTTAATTTTCTGCTAGTGAAATTTTACTGCATTGTCAAAGACATTTAAATATTCATTTAAATAAAGATGGAACTTCATCTCCCCTTCTTGAAACCATCTGACTACTGCATAAAAGAGGAACATTTCCTCCTTTTGCCCCTGGGAGTGATATCTAGGCCAAGCCTCTCTTGGCACTGTAGAGGCTCCTCAGCATGAGCATCAATTCCCCTCAGTCTCCACTGCGCAACCTTTTCGACTGGATGAGTCACTGCATACGTACATGCATCCAGGCTGCAAACAGCCCTCTTCGCACAGTCTTGAGAGAGTGCTGTATGCAGCAGCCTCTGTTTCTGACCCTGTGCAATGTCACACAGCCTGTGGGTATGCCAGATTTACTGTTCAGATAACAGAATGATTCCTGTTGCAAGAGAGTCGGGATTTACCAGATAGAGACAGAAGATTAGTTTTGTATACGTACAGTGGATCTGGTAGTTGCAAAAAGTTCTGTATTTAAAGCACATGTGCAATGAATCTTACAGTTTCCCAGAAAATGCAAGCACAACAGTGTATCTGCAGAATGGCTACCTGACATACAGCACATTCCTTCCACTCTTGTGCCAGATGATGGAGTATGGGTAGAGTAGAAAAACCCCAAGGAAAATGGTTTCTGGAAACAAGCTAGTCTTGCCACTAGGACAAATTTTCTGCTGTACTATTAGCTAATCTTGGAACAGGGAAAGACTGAACATCTCATATTCTAGCCAGCAGGTTAATTAGAAGTTACGTGTCTCCATACCTGTCTCCTGCCCTTGTGGTTCTAGCCTGAAGTATCTGGTTTACATTGCACAGACATTACTGTGGGATACATTGTACGTATTTCCAGGTACAAGTCTTTCTAGCCTAAATTCTTAGGGTAAAAGCAGTCACTCAGTCACTATTCGTGTCTCCCAAGAGCTTTTGAGCATATTGCCTAATTTCAGTTTATCTTGATTTTGAGGAACAGTGGCCACAGAGCTAAAGTTCCCATAAATTTTGAGAAATGCTGCAGGTGGTGAGATTTAGGAAAAGGCTTCATCACAAGCAAATTTCTAAGAGAAAAAGAGTGTCTTTAAGCACAGCAAACTCAGAGTATGCAGCCAAGCAGAAGGCAAATCCCAAGAAAACGAAACTTTGTTCTAATGGTAATGACATTACTTATTCTGTGGGACCAAGCGTTAGGCTGACCAGCTACTAACATGGCACTGTTGAGGATAAGCATAGCAGGAGTCTGAAAATGTCATCGAGCAAGTAACAAGATCCTGTGATGGGAGGAGTTGGGTTTTTGACGTGCTTGAATGCAGCAGTTCATATCAATTCACCACAGTACGTAACATGGTTTTTAATACAAAAAGCGGAGTCGAATGCTGCGTTCCAGCTCCAGCCAAACTCCTATTTACTTTGACAACTGGAACAGAGAAGACTTAGTTCTTGTGTGGTCTATTGCTATTTAACTAGGATGTTGTGCCACTTTCTCATAAGCTAGAATGATCATATGAACACAAAGGAAAATATAATGAGCAGCTTATCTACAGAGGCTAAGGAAAGCTTTTTGGGGAAAAAAAAAAAAAAAGAAAATTGAGGAAGTGATTGCAAACACTAATGCAGGGAAGAATGTTTTGACAAACATAATGCCAGTACATTTTTATTATAAGTACAATGAAAACTTACCTCATCTCACCTCTATGTTTGATCCTTCTTATATTAACTTCAATAGCTGCCAGACTAGGACATGAATGCAATGGGAAAATCTGCAGTTATGATGCATTTTTTTTTACACGGTTCACGTAAATGTGCCAACCAATAGTAGGTAGTTACTTTCATTGAGATTTCGGCAACATGTTTTCTGTTTAGCTTATGATCCCAAAGTAGCAGAGCTATTGAGGGACAGCAGATCCCAGTGCTGCCTGCTAATTAGGAGCCCTACAAATGTAGGTCACAAAAACAAAAGCAAAGCTTTTCCGGGAGAAGACAAACGTGTGGTTTGTGAATGAAAAGCCAGGAAGTTTTAAAAGTGAAACAGAAGTAAATTGAATCAGGCTCTTCTTACAAATGAAAGCAGTAAAAACTCTTGGCTTTTAGCACTTGAAGGGTAGAGAAGATTTTGTTAACCCTTTGTTCTTCCAGATACACTGAAACTCAAGCCAGTTAGCGTTAGAAATATCTTTTCCAGTGCTTATCAGAATGAGGAATTTGTTTTAGAAATATCAAATCATTACAGGGCCAATGATTATATAGAAGGAACAGGAAAAAGGAGGTTTGCTCTTCCCCTACCTGTCATTAAACTAGACTTTGTTCAATACAGCTGTAGTCTTGCTCCCTCATTCAGTGTCAGGCACACTTCAGATCTGTTGTTGTTTGATTATTTTTGTTCTTCAAATTTGCTTTAATTGTGGAATATGTTTTTAGGTTAGTTGAGCTTTTTCATATGTGAAGATCCTTCACTGGGGGAAAAGTGAGGGTTTGTTCTTAATCAAAATGTAATGTCTCTGGTACGTGACTTCTGAAGATGCAATTATTCTCTCCTTTAGAAAGACTGACAAGCTGCCTGATTATACAGCCTTACAGATAATAAAAGGTATTCTAGGAAAGGGTTTACAGTAGTATGGCTCCAATCCACACATGTATAACTGCCTTGCTCAATAACTGCCTGTTATTAAAAATCTGACAATATATCTTTCCCCTTAATGAAGTCAATATAAGGGTCTTTTCTCTTACCGAACTTAAATGTAGACTGATTTACCAAGAAAAGTGAATCTGAGCCTGAAATCAAAAGAAAGAAAGTCACTGCAGCCCTTCAGATATACATTTACTTTTACATATATTTTTAAGCCATGTCTTCCTTCTCAACAAATATTTTTTTTAAGTAATGTCTAATATACACCTTTTTAACCATGATGAAAGTCATGGCTAAATAGCAAGGCACAGTAGGATTTCTGTTTGCTCTGCAACAACAATGCACTTGAATAAGAACTTAGGGTATTTAAGTCAGAGAGACCTCCTGCTCTAGCTCTTTCTTTCCATTAAGCAGAATTTTTTGCAAATATCCACTCCATAAAATTTTTTCCACCCTCCCAAACTTTATAAATTCTTGCTTTTTGTCATCTTAGCAAAGTGGCAGAGAATGGAATTCTAAAACATAATTACTCTCATCACTCTTTACTACAAATCTGGCAGTAAGAAACTTCTTCTGAATTCCTTTCCCTCACCTGTTCAGTTGCAAAATGTAATTTTAAATTATAACCATGAAAGACCACTGATAGGACTGCCACAGAGACTGTAGCGACCCTCCTCCTCACAGTAGTTTCCTCAATAGCTTGAAATATTTACAGTCAGAATATCATCTATTTCATCAGTATATAAAAAGAAAAACTTAGTGGCTAGATCCTTAAATACCTAAAAAGGCCACCCCTTAACCTTTTTTTTTTTTCCATTAGGACAGTGATTTAACATGCAAAATTATTTCATAGTCTTTTCTAGAGCCCAGTGTTTATGGGTTGCAACACAAGACAACTGGATTTCATTCTCTGCTACACCACAGCTTCTGATCTTGGGAAAGCTCTCAAATCCCACAAATTAGTGCTTAAATTCTGCCTAAGTCCAAAATTGTGACCTTCAAAACCCACTGCTCAACTGCTGCCAACCCTGGAGGCATATGCTTAGATTGAGTGATTATCTCCCAAGACCTAAGTCATACCCATGGAATTGGGCTGTGTACAAAATGCAATAGGAGATATCGGGTTTTTTTCCAAACTGATCCAAAGGAGAAGCTTTACTGTATTCAGTGGCTCAGTGATTAAAGCTCTCACCCTATAAAAAAGTACCTCATTCCCTAAAAATGCACAAGTACAGTATTCCTACAAAAACGGTGGGCATCTTGTGCATTACCCATGTCTAAATGGCCTGAGAAATCCCTCTGCACCATAGGGAGAATCATGCTTACTTCTCACTAATTATGCATCTATAGCGTTGTCCTGGTTTTGGCTGGAATAAAGTTAATTTTCTTCTTAGTAGCTAGTACAGAGCTGTGTTTTGGATTTAGGATGAGAAGAATGTTGATAACACACTGATGTTTTCAGTTGGTGCTGAGCAGTGTTTATACTAAGTCAAGGACTTTTCATCTTCTCATACTGCCCTGCCAGCAGAGGCTGAGGGTGCACAAGAAACTGGAAGAGGGCACAGCCAGGACAGCTGACTCAAACAAGCCCAAGGGGTATTCCATACTTTATGGTGTCATGCCCAGTATATAAACTGGGGGGAGTTGGCCAGGGGGTACCGTGGCTTAGGGATTGGCTGGGCATTGATCAGCAGGTGGTGAGCAATTGTATTGTGCATCACTTCTTTTGTATATTCTCTTATTATTAGTAATATTAGTATTATTTTCCCTTCCTTTTCTGTCCTATTAAACTGTCTTTATCTCAACCCACAAGTTTTACTTTTTTTTCCCCTGATTCTCTCCCCCATTGCACTGGGGGTGGGGGGGGAGTGAGCGAGCGGCTGCGTGGTGCTTAATTGCTGGCTGGAGTTAAATCACAACAAGCATATTCCCTCTTCCACCCACAGAATTTGCCTTTATAAAAAGCCTGTATCCTGCTGACAGGATACACACAGTACTTTCCTTCAGGTTTTGCGAGTCATACATGTAATATTGCCTTTAGGTCTGATTCTGATCTGTAATATATAGGTAAATAGTTTGAGACACTTAGTATTTTCCACCTGTGAAATCACAAACAGTCCTACTGGCAGACACAGCAGAGGTGACAAATTTCTTCCAAAGAAAGTTGCATGATTACCATGTGTGGGTCAGGAGCATCACCAATAGAAGGAACTGGGAATGTAAATAAATGCCCACTAGATAAAACAGAAGGATGGAATTAGGCTAAGACTCTAATATTTCAGAGGTGTTTACTGTAGTATGAAATATATATATATTCCCTAATCCCAAACCCAAAAGTGTTTTGCAAAGACTTGGGATATATATAGCAATTAGTTGCTTATTGAAATTAATCTTCACTGTTTTAAGAAATTTACTTTGCACAAATTGTTTAATAGTGAATAATGCTGTATGACTGTAGATCCATTTATATGGTAAACTACAAGGAATATTTTGCCTTCTGACTTTAAAATGTTGAAAATGGGAGCAAAAATATTTTCAATGGTTAACAAAAAAGGGAAGTCTATATCCCTAAATCATAGGAACAACATGCAAATAGAGACCTAATGTTATAAGGCTAATACAGAAGAAGTTTTCATTTCCAGAGGAAAAATCTTGGGGGTTGGGGAATAAAAGGAAGCAAAAAAATCACATTGTAATATAGTGCAACACAGCAGAGCATTAAGGAGAAAGAATAGTTCTGGCTTGTAGTTTTGGAGTTTTGGGGCATTTTAATTGTGTAATGTATTTTGAAACAAAGTAACAGGTTTCAAATGAAGAATTAGTTACAGAAACCATTTTGAAAGATTAAAGTACAGCAGTAGCATCTTTCAAGTTTTTCTCTGGAAATTTTCACTGTTCATTCTGAGCAAAAGTATTTCTCCTGAGAAGTCTGATCTTATTTTTCCTCCCCCTTCTCTCCCCCACATTCTCATTTTTTCTCAGACCAGACCAAGGAAAATGTTATCCATTTTCCCTCCCAGATGCTCACCCATTTCTCTCCTATCCTTTGCTTTGATCTATTACTAACTTCTTCAATCATTGCTTAACCACAGAGCTGCTTTTTCTTTTGAACTCTAAGTTGAAAATAAACCGATGTACAGATTGGACTTTGGTGAACCACTTGCTTTGTTAGAGATTAATTTGGATCTACTAGTAGTCTAACTGGGCTTTTTCTTTCCCTTCTTAGATTTCAATCAGGGTGTGATCTCTTGTGAGAGAACCCCTTAAAAATGCAAGCTTGTAACTGATCTAAACCTAAGTAAATGCTGAAAAGATATTTTTACTTTATTACTGTATTTCACAAAGCTTCTAAGTTTCATTTCTATGTGAAGAAAATATTTTAACTTCTGTAATACAATTCCACAAGTTAGCATCCTCTGCATGAGGTAAAAGATACCTATTAACATCTCTTAAATATCATCATAGCTCTTAGACCTTGAGCACCCATCCCAAACGTTTCCTCATTCCCCTTGTTCATAATCCCTCGAGAGGCTGAGACAAGAGTATAGGTTTTAGAAGTGAGGTATTCAAGTCTTTTCACCCACAACATTAGATAAATTAGAATTGTTTCTGTTGTTGTCTTTGAATTGCCACCAGAATATGTGGGAGAAAAAAACTGCCACAAAAGGATAATTTATTTTCCATCTTGCTTTATTCTTCTTCCTCACTGACTAATGCAGTATTTTGGCAGTTTATTTCTGTCATAGGCATCTAAGAGTTTGTTTCTTAATATCGATTTATTTGTTTCCTGTCTCATTCAGTTGTCCCTTCGTTCCCAATTCAAGAAGTATCTCTTTCAAGGAAGTTATGTAAGCACATAAATTACAAATGCACTAATTAAATTCCATTAGAACTATGTGTTAAATAATCCCCTAGGCACTCTGGTATTCAAACATGGGGTGCTATGCTGAACCTCAACATTTCTTCCTACATCACAGGGATATACCAATTTCATTTTTTCCTTTGATGTCCATATTTAAATATGTCATCCAGATAGAGACCATGAGATTTCCAGAAAACAGAAAATTAACTGGATGAAAGCTTAATTAAACAAGTATTAAAAGTTTGCTTAAGCAAACAGGTATAAAAAAATAATGTGAATGAAAAAATAACTAAAATTCAAAAGAAAGTTTTAACATATCAAACTTAGCATAGCTGTTTGTGATTTCAGTGTTGAAATGTAAGTAGAACATAATTGTCTCATCTAGACATGCAAAACAACTCCAACCTTATCTTATAGTCTTCTCAGGTATTTTTTATTACAATCGAAATTTTGTAAAAATGCTGTTCAAGTAACTCAAACTTTTCATCACTTCTTAAACTTGTGAAGAGATGATCCCATTAAACATGGTAAGGATATCTTTCCTAGTGTCAGCTGAAGATTATATTGCCAAAATTTCTTTACTGTGATGCTCATATTGACAGCTTCTCAAGAAAAAGAGATTAGGAAGCTTAAAGGATCATTCTTTAGGAGTTCTTACCATTGACCTAGCCTTGTTCACACTATTGATTATATTTTTTTATTTTATTTTTTCACCCAATTAAGTATATTTCACTTAAAAGTGCTATTCATATAGAAGTGATTATTGTGAGGGAGCCTCTTGACACAAGTTCTTTAAAGCCATCCTTTTTAGTTCTACTAGGAGCCCAGAGGAAAGTTCTTTGATGATGCATCTATTTCATTTGGTTTATCACTTTCTTTGCTCACCAGAGGTTAGGGGAGCATTTTTAGTAAAGTTTTTCCATACTCTAGCAACATGATGAAAAGTTCTTTTATCTGTTAACATTTACAGGTACCTCCTCACAGAAATACTAGGTCTGTTCTTCAAGGTGCTGCTTTTGCAAACTTAGAATAAAATTGCACACAACCCACTCTAACTGGGGCATTTGACAAAATGTTAGTCAGCAGTTTATCCACTTATGAGCATACCTGGTATACGTTTTTGTCCCCATTGCTCTTTCACACATGGATTATTGTGGTCTAAGTCTAGCAGAGTACCTAATGGGACACCTTCATATACTAATTGGATGGAGTTCTCCTTTCTACTCTTTACCTTTCAGTTAGAATAATTTAATCTATTTTTTCTTATATTTGCATACTTGCGTTGTTGAAGGGTTGCAGTTAAGGAGACTTGGATTCCTGTTCCCTGCATTGGTAAATCCTGTCTCAAACAGCTATGGTTCATCTGGCACCTCAGGGCTTTCCACTCCTGTGTTACTCTGGGGCCTTCCCAAGCACAACACAAAGTTCTGCCGAACACGTTTCCTCCAAGAATTTCCTGCAAAGTCAGAGTAACTTTTTGGTTTTACACTCTGAAATCTTTGTACTGAATGTCAATCAATGGGCTAGCCTTACAGGATGATTAGCTGTTATACCAGACATTTCGTTAATCCTACTCTTAATAAACAAATAAATAAATACATAACTAAATAAATAAATCATTAATTTCCTTTGAATTCACAGGAACTATGTGTCCACATGTCTAAGGAATGACACCACTTTCTCCAAATACAAAGTTCTCACCCACAGCAGTTTTCCTCTCCAAAGGGTCCCTCGGGGCTTGTATAGATAAATCATTAAGAAATAAGGCCTGTGATCATTTAGTTTTGTTTGCTGGATATGTGCCTTTGATAGCAGAGCAGAATTAGACTGTCATTTCATAGTCTGTGTATATATTAGCCTTCAACCTCTGTGAAAACAAAGGTACACACGAATTGCTATGTTTGTCAAAGTCTGAAAAATTCCTAGATCCTCCCGGGGAAAGTGTGTCGGTTCCTACACAGTTATAAGTCACCATATTTATGGCAGACTTTTAGGTGAGAAAAGAAAGGAGGATTCCTCTACTGACAGGTACTAGCCATTAAATCTCCAAGCAGGGAAGCTTAGGTGCTAAAATGTCTTATGAACAGGCAATCAAGCATCTCAGCTCAGAAAATGAGTCAAACTCAAGTCCCGCTAGCAAGGCAGTTTAGAAATTTTCTCTGTCACTTCATGTCCATTCTCTACGGCCCATTTGGCTGTTTCCTCTCACAAGGATTTCAAACAAAATGAAAGTATAGAGAGAATTTACATCCAGCCTTTCAGGCCCAAAATTTCCTCTGCTCCTACCCCAAAGACCCTGAATTAGGCAGCTGCAGAAATCCTACCCGCATCTGTGGGCTGCTCTCTACTTAGAATCCCTTTTTTAGCTATAAAGTTTTCATCTCCCTATGAAGCTTTTCCCACTCTACTGCTAAGTCTGCTTTTCCAGAAGTGGTCTGTCTTGGCTTCAGTCTTTTACACTGGTATTTGGTAATTGACTCCTTAATTACATCTGCCAGAGTAGCTGGTGCTTTTTTTAACCACTTCTGAGCTGCTATAGTATTGGGTCTCATCACTTCAAGTTTCAAGGTCAATAAAGGCTCTCCTTGACTTGATATCAAGTAGGAATTGAGTACATAAATTTACAATTATTTATGACAAAATACAACAAGCTTGTTATAGATACACCTAGCTCTGTGACCGTGGTGTATGAAACCTGTGTTGTTAAACCCTACTAAAGGGGATGGGCACTGCCAGTACATGAGCTACTATTCTCAGAGTCATCTCTGTAGAGCCGAGGCACCTCATGTAAGACGAAGGTGTTATGATCCTGATTCAAGAATGACTCAAATACTGAAAAATGACTGATTCTTAGAATCTGTGTGCTTTGGGCCAGACTTTCCACTGCACTGGGCCAACGTTATGCTGATATGAGGGCAGAGGAGTCTTTACAGACATGGCACTAATATAAGGCATTAAAAAAATTAGAAGCATAAAAGAAGGGGCTATGCAATTCTTAACACTGACATAGACACAGGAGAAGTGAGAGCACATTGCAAGCCAGATTCCTCATAGGCAGACATAGGAAAAAAAAAACCAAGTACTGAAACCAGCCAACATAACTATCGAAATTGTACCCTAATATTAGCAAAAAATATAGACAACTCAGCTGTTCAAAGTAAGTCATGCAGTAAATCTGTCTAGACTATATCACTGTTTGGACCTCATGCCATTTTTCCTGTACAGGAAGAAAGGTACAGCACTATAGTATGGGGTGATGAGATAAGTGTCACAAGAAAGGATCAGGAATACACTCAGACAGCTAGCAGATAGAAGATGACAAGCTGCTCTCCCCAATTTTGCCGCAGTCCACAGGGCTGCAGGTAGATTACCTCCCCTTCATGAATTCAGAGGTGATCACAGTGTGCTGGCATAATCCCAAAGGAATATAAATCAAAACCATTTCTGCTAAGCTTCCTGACCATATTTTGCTAGGTCAGCTAATCAGAAAACATCTTGTAACTTGTGGCTATTTATAACTAACAAAGCTCCAAATTAAAGAAATACAGAAAATGTTTTCAAGCGTCTCAATAGTGAAAACAACTATTACTGAAATTTTTATCAAAATAATTTTCATTTTTTCAGGGGTTTCATAAAAAACAAGCAATAATTTTAACAAAAAATAGCTGTACATCCAGCTGAAGTAAATAGAAAATCAGGACTCAGATTGCATACTTAAGTGCCAAATGTAAATCTGAGAAATTAAATAGCCACTTGATCCACCTCTTGATAGACAGGGATTGGTGCACTTAAAAACCCTGAATATGTAGTAAGATTCAATGTGAAACCCATGATACCATGGTTAACATGACAGTTTTTCACATAAGCTGCCACAATGGTAAGTTCCATCCTGTAAAATGATTATTACCTCCTGCTATACCAAATGCTTCAAACTGCCACTGAGGTTAGTGAACTAAAGGCAGTCAGTATATCATGAGGTGTCCAGCATGTTAAGGATGTAAAAGCTTGTAATATATATTTGTTACTATCAGCCTTTCTGCTTGAAGCTCACATCAGTTCTCTCCTATCTCTTTTCCCAGATTTGTTTTCAGAGGATAAAAATACATATTTAAGATAATTACAGACCTCTCATATTCACTTGTAAGGAAATAGCTTAGATGGGACCATATTTTAAATTTGGCATTAGTTCTAGACCTGACTCAGAGTTACTGCAAGAACCTTGCTTACAGGGATGACAGCGAATGATTCACTCAGTGCTGTTTTGTTGATCCAGCTGTAGGGCTGAATTAGACAACAGACTTCTAGAAAGACAGAAAAATATAATTTTACAGCAGACAGAGAGTGACATGCCTTGGATCCACCAAGATGACTCACATTCCTGCAGTGAGAAGTAACCCTTCTCTTAGCCAGTTCACAAATTAGCAATGATTAATCAAGCATAAAAAAGGCTGGAATGACTATAGCAAAATACATCCCAAATGAAAGCTAAATCCTTCAGAAAATACTTGTGAATTTTTTAATATATTCACATCTGCTATGGTTCCTTCAACCTGCTCCCTGCCACTGCTGTACCTGCTTGTCACAGAATGTTACTACAATAAAGGATAGCAGAAATTTAATTTCAAAGTAATATTCACAAGGTTTTGAACACGTTTGACTTCAAATTTCCATGTCAGCTTTGGGTCGAGAAATGACTCAGAAAACTGCTTATTCTATTAGCCACCCTTTTTCAGTTTTATTTTATGCTGCACCTGTTTTTGTATCTTCCCCCAGTTCTTACTATATTGAATAGAACAGAAATGTGTAAACTTGTTCATCATAAATCGTGAAAGCATCCATCAAAACAAAAAAACAATGATTAAACAATAACAAACAGCAACACATGTGAGCTTTCTTTCTGTACCCGTGGCTGAAATATACAACCCTGGTGATTTCTGTGACCAGAAAACACAGTTCAGAGATCAGGTCACGATCAGTCCATAGAGATAATAAGATTGGGGGAGGGAGGGAAAGTCGCTGCATTTTTGCACACAGATAAACATGAGGAAACTGCAATCTATTCATAGCTACAGGCAGATGGTTTCATAGATTCATGTCCAAGAGGAGAAGAAGCAGCTCTGTTTGTCAGGGAAGATATATACAGTGAATTATTCACCCAGCTCAAGTAATAAGTGGGGTCAGGGTAGAACAAAATAATACATTGATTTTTCCTTACAAGAAAGCAAGAATATGAATGGTTAGTGCAGGTATTCATTTGAACTGTTACACCAAGCCCAGGGACCAGCTGCCTGCCCCTCCGATTAAGTTTCTTCCTCGCTCCCCTAGTCCCCGATACCAGGTCCGCAGTTCTCAGACCACTGACACTCCAGTCTTGTCTTAGCCTTGGAGGTGCCTAAAATCAATTTGTTCCTCCGTTTCAGTGCACAAAGTTCCTCAGGATTGGCATATCACTTACTCAGAGATGTGTTGGCTGAGGGGATAAAGCATCTACTTTCTAGTGCAAGCTGATAAAAGGCACGAGGCAGCTAAATTTACCCTAACTCCTTAGAGAAGCCTGATCCATTAGACACGCTCAGGTCATGCACTGACTTCCACACAATAGCCTAACAGAGTGAACTAACCTTTACAATATGGGAAACCTACGCATTTGACTCTTCTTTGGCCCATGGTAGTTTTGAATCCGCAGATGCCATTTTTAAGAAGGTCTTCTTACTGCAAGGCTGTGCAACAGCCTAAGATGAAGGCTGGCCTCTGCTGCTGGAGAAACTGAAGGTGTGAGGTTGAGCAGAAAGGAAAGCGAGATTTATGGCACTGGAGCAAGACTGAGCCTGATGGGGATATAGTCCCAGAAAATTAAAATGTCTTCATTTTTAGTAGCATAGGTTTGGGTTCACACTGTGGGTTATATAAAAGGACACTAGGTCGCTGAAGAAGGGGAGTCAGCACTTTCTGAAAATTGTACTCATTCAAATTCCCTGCGAACTTGTAAATAGCCTGGCCTCTGTTTCTGCCACTCTTCCAGGCCTCCATTTTCACTCTGTGAAGCCTTACGTGGTTCTGACACTTTGTCTACTGATGGAGTATGCTGTTATCTACTGTAGCCAGGTGCCATTATCATAATTCATAATCCGTTTCCCGACTAAACCATCTACTCTTACAAGCACAAAGCAAAAGGCAGTTTTGCCCCAGAGAAGCTCGGAAGAAACAAAAGGCATAAAGAGAAACGGTAGCTCCTGGCTCAGTGGCTTGCTGTGGGCTCAGCAGGAACAACCACGCAAGAACCACAAGACTGTGCCTTGCAATATGATATTTTGGTGTCTAGCATTCATTTCTTCCTTTCTCTGTTTCCTTTGTCATGAAGCTTGTACAAAGATGTGCATTTGCGAACCTTACAAATCATAAGTTCTGAGTTTATCTTCATCTGTCGTCATGGCAGACCTGTTTAACATTTCAAAAATGGGAACTGTGGACTGTTTTGGTTTGGGGTTTTTTTGCATTAGCTTTGCTAAAGAGAGTTGCATGGTGTATTATCTATTGCGTCACAAGCTGGACAAAGTACTTGGAACACTGAATGAGTGAGGAGGGGGGCTATATGAAGATTTTGTGCTACTTTGCATTATATTCCCACATAGACTTAAATTCTGGACTTCAAAGTATCTTTTCTGAGATGGTGATTAGAGTTAGTGCAGTGACAGCTGCCAGGATTTAAACTACATAAATTGAATTTTGGACACTGAAATTGCATTTCTGACCACATCGCAAAGGCCTGAAGAGTGAAATGCTGGACTTGGGACATAATTCATTTCCAGCATATTTTAGAAGAAAAATCTATTCATGGCTAATATATGTCTATCCTTTTCTGCTCTGTAAGGTACATCAAAATACCATCTATTGTCATTTGAGATACACCAAACTCTAGTGAACCAGACATTTGGAGCTTATACAAGCAGGCTACTGTTTGACCTAGTTTCATTACAAGCCTGAAACTGCCCATTACCCACTTAATGATGAGTAAGATGAAAAATTGAATCCAATCTACCTCGCAGGACTTGAAAAACCATCCAGACAACTCTTGGCCAAGGAAAGCAGCTCAAATTAATATGCCAGACTGTGAACTCCCGTGGCTGAAGGAGAAGCTCGCGCAATCATTTCTTCTGCCCCTTCCACAGGTGCCAGGTCTCACTAAGCCCCAGCTGTGGGGCAGGTATCTGGGTGAGGTTGCACCTGAGCTCACTGCTGCTAAATTCACCAAAACCTTCCTGCCAGAGTACACAGCTTTTCAGTCACCTTTCAAATAGCAGCAGCAGCAGTGGGGCTGTCATGCCCAGGTTAACAAGCTCTGCTTTCTCAGCAATGCCTATTGACTTGGGCTTAATATTTCACTCACCATGATTGCTGTTTTCGAGGATGGTTCAAGTCTGGCTCTGTTAGTACAGACTGTGCTATACATAGCTATACGCTTAGCTATGAAACAGTAGAATTAACTACACAAGCTCAAACTCTCTTCCTTTCACCAACATAAGGAAGAAAAAAACCCAACACTTCAGAGTCTCCTTAACTATCAGAGTGTGATGGAAATGTGCTTAAGGTTAAAGGCTTGTTTAAATCACTGGACAAATCAAGGTCTAACACTTATGAGAACAGATGGCTTATCCTAGATTTACACTAGTATAATTGAGAGCAGAATTTGTTCTGGGGTGTCAAATAAGTATAACAATGAATTAAACAGTGCAACCAATTTAAAAGAAAAATGCTCATTAGTGTGAATAGAAAACCATTACAGCAGAAAAATGCCAGCACTTACTGCAATACATCAGCTATTCCCATTAACATAGTAACTAACCATTTCTGGATAGTATGATGCATGGCTAAACAGAATACTGCAAAATGATAGCTCCCATCCACATGACTAAATTACAGTTCTTCCCTGTCTTTATCACCCTATCTCTGTTGATGTTTTATTGAATAATTTTAACACAGACAGTGAAAATATTGAGGAAGAAAGGTACAGTTGTTTTGCATATAATAATACATGCACACATGAGTTGTACTGATCCTATATAAAAATAAATAAAATAAAAATGAACAAAACCAAACCAAACCTTTGGTTTAAGAAATATTCTCCAAAAGAAGTAATCTCTAACACTGCCCATTTTTGAGTGGAGCAATTCCAGACCAACTTTGAAAATCCCAGTCAAAGCACATAGTTTTGCAGTAGACTCATCTGGATAGTTTCTTAGCCAAAACAATTTCAACAAAAAGGCTGGTTCCAGACATACAGTATTAAATAACCTCTGAATTGGCAAAGAGTGATGCATACATTCCATCTGAGAGTCTGCTACAGGTCCGGTCAGTTGAGGTAATGTAAGTTCAGTTTCACAGCTAGAAACTATAACAGCATTTTTAGCAAATAATTGTCAAAACAGTTCTTTTGTACATTTAGTATTGAAATATATATGAAAATCTGGCTAGATAAGGAAAAAGAAGAGTAATGTACTATTTCATACTCTTTAAACCTTTAGAAACAAACCAGCAGAAAAGTGGGATGAATGGTTACAGTGAAAGCAGAAATAAATGTAACTGTGTAATTTTATTGCCAGACAGGAGTATATGGTCATCATCATTCAAGATCCTGGTTTTTTCCTCAGTTATGTCATAGTTCACTGTAATTTCACTTGCTCTGTGGGAGTTACTCATAGTCAAGAATTAAAGCAGTCTGCAAACTATAAAGATGGGATATGTCCTCATCTTCTCAGCCTAAATTATTTTTTACCTTCTCCTGGCTTTTCCCCTCACAACCATGGCACATTTCTGCTTACCTCTAGTTTGAGAGCCATTTGTGTAGGCGGGGAGGAGGTGGATGGAGAAGTGCAAAGAGGGCTTCTTCCCTGCAGCAGGGTGCAGAAGTGCAGGCAATGCAGGAGCAGGAGTGGCCGTGGCTCCCTGCAGCCCCTTGCCCAGGCGGCAGGACTGAGGGCCGGGGCTGAGAGGCAGGGATCTGGCCCAGCACCCTCTTCCTCTCCCATCAGGATCCATCTCTTCATATTACTCTCGGCAAATACTTCACAACTCTGTCTTTCCCACCTTCACATTTTAATTTTTTAAATCTTAGCCCATCCTGTGCTCTGCTACATTCAGTGTAGCCATGAAAGTGGGCTTCTGAAACAAAGCAGAAAACTTGCAATGCTTACAGTGACTTCCAGTTAATATCTGCAAAAGCTTACGTAAATATCTCCTGCCACGTATTCCTTTTCCCAACGTGGTTCAGGGCCAATCTAGTTTTTACTTAACAGTCTTCTGTATAGCAGTTTTCTTGGATATTTGAAGAACTAGAAGGCTTGAATACAAATACAATGCAATATTCAATACACAAATATGCAATATTTGCCCTGGCAGCCAAGCAGGCAAACTCCATCCGGGGTGCATCAAACACAGCATAACCAGCTGCTCAAAAGAGGTGATTATCCTGCTGTATTTAGCATCAGTGTGGCCTCACCTTGAGTACTGTGTGGAGTTCTGGGCCCCACAATTTAAGAGGGATGTGAAGGTCCTTGAATGGGTCCAGAGGAAGGCAACAAAGGTGGTGAAAGGGCTGGAAGGCATGTCCTATTAGGAGTGGCTGAGGAATTTGGGGTCATCAAGTTTGAAGAACAGGAGGCTGAGGGGCGACCTCGTTGCTCTCTACAGCTTCCTGAGGAGGGGAAGTGGAGAGGGAGGTGCTGAGGTCTTCTCCCTGGGATCCAGTGATAGGGAATGGCTCAAAGCTGCATCAGGGGAGGTTCAGACTGGACATGAGGAAGCATTTCTTTACCGAGAGGGTGGCCAAACACTGGAACAGGCTTCCTAGAGCGGTGGTCGATGCCCCAAGCCTGTCAGTGTTTAAGAGGCATTTGGACAATGCCCTTAATAACATGCTTTAACTCTTGGTCAGCCCTGAATTGGTCAGGCAGTTGGACTAGGTGATCGTTGTAGGTCCCTTCCAACTGAAATAGTCTGTTCTATTCTGTTCAGCTCTGTTCTGTTCTATTCTATTCCACTCTATGCTATTCCAGTAGTTCTCATGTACTTTGAATATTTTAACTACAAAATCACCAGTATAATGTTACCCAGAGAGCAGTATTGTAACAGTATACAATCTCACACACAAATGAAGTTATACTGTATATCTATGTATAGATATATATATATGTATATCTAGTGGTCTTTTTGAGGATTAACTTTATAGCCTGCCACTTACTTGCATCCATCACAGAGCACTTTCCTCCAGTTCACCCAGAAAGAGCTTTAGTTGAACCAGTGAGTTTCTTCATGCTTTTCATTAAAATATATAGAGTATTTCAGACAACCTAATAATACAAAGAAACTTTGTATCACTGATAGCAAAACTTAACCTGGTTCTACTCATGCTCATAAGTGGGTCCAGAGAAGGACAACCAAAGGGACAGATTGCTACTTGTCATACGATTTTTCCACAGGGTTTGAAGTGTGCACAAAGAATGAAGGAGGAGAATGAGGAAGAGCTCTGGTGCATAGGCTGACACAGGTTTTTTATTCCAAGTGAATCTCAAGGGCAGTGAATGCAGCACACTAATTTGGGTTCATGTAGTTTGAGTGAATTCAAACTAGCATAGCTTGCATGGCATAGCTAGCATGTCTACTCATGTGAAAACATGCCCCTGTGCCTCTGGAAGCAGAACAGAGGTGACTTCAGTTCACATCTTTCCTACTGTGACCCCTGCTTCCAAGGTCAATGGGTCATTGCTTTAGCACTGATTTCATTTCAACAAACTATCAAAATCAACTCTTCTTGTTGCAAAGCCTCATACAAAAAAGTGACTGGGCCTAATCCTGACAAAGCTTAGAGGACTATTAAAAAGACAAAGCAGAAAAAGCCATAGCTGTAAATTACAACTGATGACTGCTGGTTCTTCAGCAGCTCATGCTTTGTTTAAGGTCAAAATCTGAGTATCAAATGTCTACAGCAACTGATATTATTAATCAAATTTAAGCTCCCACAAGTGTTAGTGCTTTCAGCTTGGAGGCAGATATTTTACTGCTCTTTGCAGATTTAAGTTAGTTTGGGTGCTTAGTAGTCTGTAAATCTTTCAAACGCAAAATGTAACATGGCTTGGCTTATGCACCTCATTTTGAGTCTGTTTTTATTCATATAAAGAATAGTTTCATTATGTCATAAGTGTCATTCTAATGCCTTTCAGAAATAATACCTGCGTGATGGTAGATATTAGAAACATTTTGGATGCTTTGGTGTGTACAGAGCCCTTCAGTTCACTGTAAAAACAGAATAGGCAAAACCAAGTGCACACAAGGGAAAAAGGACCCATAATGGCCTAAAGTCATATAAATCATAAAACCTCTGTCCTTTCCTGACCCTGCTGTGTTTTCTTTGTTAAATTGTAAACTGCTAGGGACAGTCCCTCAGCAAATGAATGTCCTGACTAGAACATTAGAGCTCAACCTTGTCAGGGACTGTAGATGCTAATGTAATACAAATTATGTAAAGAAGGATGATTTTCTTTGCAGCCCTTAATCTAGGAATGTTGCATTAAAAAGTTAATCACTGAATAAATCTACAAGCAATTGTGGAAGCAAAACAGAGTCGAAGACTTCCTTTGTGGGTAATCACCCTTTGTGCTGGCGGACAGAGCTGCACCTTTCTCATTTGTTTTCCCTGTGGCAATACGAATCCTTCCCTCTTCTTTGTGAAGTAGCCCAGCCACTGTGGAAAGCAGCCCCATGGCTGGTGTCCATCACAGTGATTACATCAGTTTCCTTGGCAGTAGGAGCTATAGACACACCCCTCAAGATGGAGAGTTTCTAGGATGATCAAACTGGTTGTCTCTCACAAGGATGGTGAATGATTGTTCTTGAATGAAAATAAAATAACCTTTAGGTTTTGCTAGTCTGGTGTGTCAGGCATGCTCTGAACATGCCTGATGGATCACCTAGGGAAGTTAGGAGGCATTTAGGTACTTCCCTAGCCAGCTCTGAACTGCTCAGCCAGAAGGCAGGTGCCCAGGTGTACAAACTGGGATGTGTCCAGGCAGGCAGAGGGAGGACTTGGAGCTCCACAGTGGACTGGATTCAGGTACTTCTGGAGAAGCAACCCAGGCTGCTCTCCGAGACTTCGGCTCCAGAATGCTGCGCTATTTCCAGCCTTGACACAAAGTCGGTAACCTGAACCTCACCGTTGACCCCCAGTTTCTTTGCTTTTCTTGCTGTCAATATATTGTAGTAAAAGTAGATCTCAGATTCAGTTGAGCTGGAATAACTTAAAAGATCCACATGCTAGGGCAAGTTAATGCTAGAGGTGTCTGGGTAATGGAGACATTGGATAAATGCTTGCAGAGTGCTTTACCACTTCTCAGTCCATATAAGCCATAAGCAGCATGTGTCTAGCATACAGAGTTTTCTGAATAGAGCTATATACTCCCATTGTCCTTGAAAATTGTTGCATTTAAGATGGCTTTCTTCAACTATCCTTGTGCTGAGCTAGATGTCAAATCTTCTGCCACTCCATCAAACCAGATAATCTATTTCCAAAGTAACAGCTCATTTAGCATTAAAATTGGCACTTAAGGGTTGATATAAAATGTAAATTAAATGTAGGATATGAGTAAATGAGGCTACTCTTATAATTCAATTTTTGCATTGGTCCCAAGGTTGATATTTTTATCCAAATCATAAATACTCTTTCTCCTTTTGAAAGTATGGTTTTCAATTTCATTTGTGGCATTGCTTTCAAAGCAGAGAAACATCACCTTCACTACAAATTCACATGAGAGTAATATGACTATCAATCACAGTGGCTTGGAAAGAGCTAGTAAGATTTCAAAGCTAGGGATAAAGATAAAAGAAATTAAATTAAGTAATGCTAGAATGAAGCAATCAAGATTAAATGTGTTCTCAGCTGCTGAGTTAACCAGTTATGAGTTTTTATCGAACAAAAGGTTAAAGAAATGAACCCTTAACAGCAATTTATTTCAGTTTAATGTTTTTTTAAGCTCAAACTCAGAGCAGCTGAATTTCTTCTGTCACTTAAAAAAAAAGTAAAAAAACCTGACATTATCATTTCTAGTTAATGGCTCTCAAGAAGTTAATTTAACACTCATGATGATCATGTCCAAACAGGCTGTGTGATTTAATTAGAACCCTAAGAGTTTTGAAAATCCCATATAGTAAGCAAATTCACGGGCTGATCATTTAAAAACTGCTCAAAATTCTTGAGCCTGAATTGAATTGAATTCATTATTTCATTGAATTAAATTAGTCTTAACTGAATTAAACTGAAAATAATGAAAATAGTTCTTAAAATGTGAAGAAAACCCCAGAAATCTTAGCTGCTACATGCTATCCTGGAAGAAAAAAAACTTCAGTGGATGATGACATCCTCGATGAAACTAATGTAAATTCAAACCATGGTTGTCATATCTAATAAGAATTTCCAATAGAAATTTGAGAGCTCATGGCTCAATTCTCTTCAAATGTGAGCAACATATTTTTCTGGGTAATTGTTAATTGTCTGGGTTTCTTCACCAGCCAGCACCCCTCCAGCACTAAAGTTCTTGCTAGTGTGTTTTTGCCCTGCACTGTGAAACCTTAGGTGGAGGGTCAGAGAGGGGTGCACTTGAGTGATGGTTTTCATGATGAATGTACCTTGGTCACATCCTGGAGAACAGGCTGTCACGTCCACGTCTTAGGGCTGCAGCCCGGCATCATGCCTTCTAGTGGCTCTGCTCTGGAAAACCTCCCCCAGCAGGCAACATACAACCCAGGGCTGCCTGCAGACCGTAGTCTCTCTCCTGCTCCTCAACTGGTTTGTGTGGGCAGCTAGTTCACAGACCACAGCACAGGGCTGCCAGTGGCCTGGCAAAAGGGAGAACAGCAATGCGTAAGTTCAGGCTGCTAGCACAAGCCTGGTATTGAAGTCACACGGGGTGCACAAGGCTCAAGCACACAGTTTCTCCTGGGGTTTTGTTGAATGGTCTCTCTCAAGAAAAGCAGACTAAATTAACTAAAACCCATGAAATTCGAGTAGGGGAGCTAAACTGCAGTAAGCTGCAGTGTGGACATTCCACCCAGAATTATGTGCCATAACCTGATTTCAGGCTTTTATATAAAGAGTGGTCAGCTCGAAAATCGAGAGGGGTTAGACAGAATGGGTTGATGTGCATTTCTTTGCCAGCTGTGCTAGGCTGGGCTATCCCCATCCATCGCTCCTCCTTTCCATCCTCACTGCCAGTCCCCACGCTGTCCCACAGGTGGAAGATCTCTAGGTGTTTCTTCACCTGTAGCAGCACTGCGTGAGCAGTACTGCTTGTCCAGATGTTTCCTCATCCTGCTCATGCACTGAGCCCCATCACATGAGATAATGCTTGGCCACTTGTCCCCCAAACACAGGCCCGTGTGCTGTCCCATCTCAGCCTCTCCAGATGCAACATCATGAGACAGACTGAAGACTGATCAAATTAAAGAAATAGTTCTTTTGGAGGGTGGAAAGGAAATGATCCATGTTTGACAACCATGGGGAAAGGGGAGGGAGAGCAGATGGGTTGGTGCAATTTCACAGTTTGTTTAAACCAGTCACAGTGCCACCTGCCCTGAGAGGCACCTGAAGTGTTTCCCCCACCACGTCCCATCCACATCAGACTAGGGCTCATGTGGTCATCTGGATCAGGAGTTGATCTGGCTAAAAACTAACTCTGTAAATGAATAAATGAGAAAGATTTATGTTTAACCCAGGTCACTTATCTAATCAAGTTCTCTGCAAAGCCTTGCAAATGGTTGTACCAACAAAATGAGGGACGGATGGAAGAGTGGGAATGAGTAACCTGAGGTATGAAGTAGTAGGGGTTGCTTGTGTTGTATTATAGCTGAAATAAATATGGGTCAAATTACGGACTTAGTTTTTTCTTTTATACTTTCACAAAGGAACATCT
This sequence comes from Haliaeetus albicilla, assembly GCF_947461875.1. Taxonomy (NCBI): domain Eukaryota; kingdom Metazoa; phylum Chordata; class Aves; order Accipitriformes; family Accipitridae; genus Haliaeetus; species Haliaeetus albicilla. Next base: position 20,959,119 of record NC_091496.1, on the reverse strand, counting down.
CACACTGGAAAAATATCAGGGAATTCAAAGAAATTGGAAGGTTTGTCTTGTTCACAAGAATTTGCAGATAGATTTAAAAGAGAATCAAGGATTTTGTATCCTCAGCTTCCCTGTTTTACTTTCAAACTTGTCAGCACCACATTCTCAAATGCCTAAATCACAGAATTTTCCTCTAAGCACCAAAAAAATTCTCCATTTGGTGCCTAAGTGTACTAAGTATGCTTGAGGAACGAGACCCCTGAGGATAGTGAGTGCCTGGCTGTTAATGTACTTCTTCAGTTTTCAGCATATGCCAAGTCAAGAAGGGAAGGAATGAGCCAAGAATCCCAAACACTATTTCCCCATGCAACACATTCTGATGTAAGGATGATGCTGAGCTTGCCCTCAGGTTTCAAACATCTTGCAATTTTCTTTCTACAACTGATTTTATTGCTTTCTGGGCTTATTTTCAATACAAATCAGTGACAGAGCCAATTTGCTTAGTAGCTGCAAAAATGGGCTTCAGAGTTAACCATTGTAACAAGTAGCTGTCACAGAAAAATCCTTGGTGACAAGGAAAAGGGGGAGGAAAGGTGAATCCACATAAATGCTATTGCATTAAAGAGAGGAGTTAATTTCAAGTAAACTTTTTTAGGACTGATCAGCTGGAAGTTTAATTTAGAGCAATCAAACATTTGTCTAATAAAGACATGGTTTGGTGCTTCTGAATGCAACAGTAGCATGAGCATATAAAATTCTTTAAATCAACACAAATTAAGATTGTAAGTGTGGGAATGAGAGTCACCCCTAAGAACCCAAAACTACATCCCAGTAATTTGAAGAATGATAGCGGACACAGAAAATGTTACCCAACAAGTCAAGGCAAACAGTGCCTAGACCTGGAGCTTCTGGAGAGCAGTCCGCCACATCTGTCTTGGAGGCATCGTGTAAGGCTCAAACCAAGCGGTGGTGGCGGTAGTGGTGGCGGTGGTGGTGGTTCCCCCTTCATACCTCAGCCCCAGCCCCGAGCTCGCAGTCTTCCCTCACCACTCACCCTTTTCCCACAGCTTATCACCAGCTCGGTCATGCCACCACGGCTCCTTGAGGCCTGTGCTGTAAATAAGATCGTTGATATGTTCCCTTTAAAAAAGTAGTCAATTTTGGGGTTACCTCAGTACATTTACTGGCCAGCTTGACTCTGCAGGATAAGTTAGTTCAGATGACTTTTTGTGCTAATATTGTCCTCCAATACCTGAGCTAGCTCTCTCAATGCCTCGGGCCCTAATTTTGGAAAGGATCCCATTCAATATGCTGAAGTCCTACTGAAGCTGGGCATATGGTTAAGTACTTTCCTGATCAGGCGTGTGCATATGTGCTTTCTCAGACTGATGTCTTAGATCATAACTTATTTGCAAAATATATTATTAATTCTCTGGCACATTTTACACACGAGAACATGAATAAAGAGATAAATAAATAAATAAATAAAGCCAAATATTTTTCTGTTGCTGGGTAAGGAGGGGTTTTTGGCTAATTTTCCTTTGCTATGTTCTGAATACAGTTTAAGTGTATCTTTTTGTCTCTAATTTGGGGGTTAAAAACAAATAGAATAGAAGAAAGTTAAAATGATCTTAAAGATTTTGAAGTTTTGTAACCGCTGTTTGCCTACTAATGGTAAAATATTGTCTCTGGCAAAATGTTTGTATGAAGCACTTGGCTGTTTTAGTATAACGGAAGGCCCTAGAGTGATAAAGTCTGAATAAATTCAACAGACTTGACATATTCCTCTTTCTTACATTATTCAAATAATATAGACCCCATTTCCATTCTGTCAGAGACCTTAACAGAAGGCTGCCAATTGTGACAAATTTCACAAAGCCATTCTTGATGTGTGTTTATGTCTTTTGGTGCTTGTAGCTGTCATGGAGTGACTAATTCACAACAAAAGCTTTGTTTGATAAATGTAGCATGTTTATTGTTTGTAGAATATCTATGTAGAGAATCCAGTTTTGAAAAAATAATCAATTATCTAACTTTTTCAGTAACTGTATTTATGAATCATTTAACTCCATAATCATTCATGGACACTTGAAAATCAAGCTGTGTTCTGTAGTTATGGTTATTCAGATCACTCAAGTGGGATCGTTTCTCTCTGGTGTTTGGCTGGGCATGGGAATGTGTCTGGCAAGGACTCTTCCACGTGCACATGTGAAATATGTTCCAGTGATCTGTGGGCAAGAAGTTTCAAAATTTGCTTTTCATAAACACCTATTTCAACAACTAAAGTCTACCGAAACATCTGTAGGAAATGAATTTGAAAAAAGTACATATCACCCATCAAAAAGGCTTGATAAAATTAATGATCAAATATTTGTTAAAATGTTTAACATTACTTTTCTTTCCACTATACAGCCTGGATTTATATCATCCAACTTCAGACACCTGAACAAGATGTGTCCGCAATTGGAACAGCTGATCCGACCAGTCGATACGGACAGCTTTGCCCCTTGGAAGTGATTCAGGTCACCTAAGGTCTGAGCTGCAGTCATGGGGCTGCGTCTCCCCACAAATTGAATGTACGGAGAGCCTAGGGCGATAGGCCTCAAGATGAGATGGTTCAGACAGATACACAGCGTGCAGCGTCCTGGCTTGAAAGCAATGCCTGAACAGCTCTGAAGACTTAGTTTTCTTCTACTTTGTTCCTTGGCTAACCAGTGCATGCTTTTGATACCTAGCAAAAACGACGCAATAGAAAATCTTAGCATTTCGAGACTCTTTTATAAAGAGGAGCTAGCCTCTGAGCTGATCTGATACTCTGAAAGACATGTTCTTGGAAAGGAATCTAGACCCAAAATATCTTAGAAAGGTCGCCAGGCCAAAGCTGGCTTTGGCTTATGCTTCTTTTTCGTGTGATCGGGTGATACTGCCATGTATTCATAATACAACAAAAAAGTGTACACTAGTTCTGAAGTTCAGAAAGAGGGAAAAGGTAAAAATTATTGAAATTTTTGGAAAAAAAAAAAAGAAAAAAGAAGAAACCATTTTTTTTTAATGCCTAACAGAAGCATGGTGTCTCAAGTGCCTCATGTGCCTTCAATATCCATTGGAAAAGCCAAATCACAGAACACAAGTGTAAGAAATTCTTAGACTAGGCAGGCTGAGTGAATATTACACATGTCTACCCTCTCTTATTATCTAGGCATCCTCTTTCAGCCATGGTCAGAGACAGGACATTGAGTTAGGCTGCCTTTTCATCTGACCTGATTTTTTTTTTTTTTTTAAATTACTTTAAAAACAATCTGATCGAGTTTAAGTTGAAAAAATATGACAAGATTGCACCAAGGCCAAAACCCTTCTCACTAAAAGGATCTTCTTCATTTATTTAATGCAACTTTAGATATATTATGCTGATTAATGTAGTTGTTCTGCATTGGCTAAATGATCTTCTTCACTGAACTGTAAAGTTCATAAAGGAAGATGATTAATTCATATCTGTATTGTTTATGCTGCCTTTTCTAAAGAAAGGATTCCAATTATCATTTAAATAATGGTATTTGATTGTGAAATGGACCAAATATGCAAATATTATTCTACTGCTCTTCTGAGCTGAGCCATTATACTCCAAAGATCAAAAAAGGGTGGGCCAATTGTGCTCCAATTTATAGCTGTGTGATGACAGAGCAGATTTACTTGTGTAAGGAAAATGACTTCATATTTACCCCAGTGCAACAGATAATCAGATGTGACCCATTGTAATGAATATCTCTGGGAAACTTTGACATATTATCTTTGAAAATATGATATTCATTTACTGCTAGGAACAAATGATTTAGATCACAAACTTGGAGCATTAGTTTCCTTGGGCTGTTACTCTTTCAGGACATAAATTTAGCTTTGAAAGAACTGCCAGCTATCTCAATTTCCACTAATGACAGAGGAACTTCAATTTAGAAATCCATGCAAAATGCTGCAGATAAGCTAGTAAGTACAAAAAATATGCATAATGAACACTCTTAAAAAGAAAACTCCGCTCCTCATGAGAAAAAGCAAAACACCCCAAATCAAAGCAACCCCCACCCCACAGGAAAAGTAGTGAGGTCAGCAATTCAATACTTTGTTTTCCTTGAGCTGTATGGCCACATATTAATAATGGCTGGGGGTGCGGGCATGTTAACTACGAAGGAATTTGGGATGTTTTCATTATTGCTGGGCAAATAACTCTTGAAAAGCAAGCATCTCTTTTATGCATAGATCAAGTGAACTTGGCAGCAGCAATGTCATTGATGCTAACAGTGTGTGACAGGAAACAAACCCATGTGACTGCTGTGTTTTGTAAGTCGAGCTCTTGTGTAAGATTCCGGTACATTCTTTTCCAGCTATTCTTTCAGAAATTTGAACTTTTAATTAAAAGGCAACATTGAAGCATGTCCAGCACTGACAGTCTTAATGCTGTTTCTTCTCCACATTAACATGCAAACCAGCTTCAGTCAGCATGCAAGGAGATACTGTATAATTAGCCTCATTGTCCATTATGAACAAATATGTGTTTTGGTGAGGAAGAGAATGTACTAGTGTTTTCTAATCAGATGATCAGGAGTTGGGATTTTCAGCTTTTAGTAGTCATGTAATTTTCTCATAGGCATCCTAATGACTATTTTATTTTATCAGTTGGAATGAAATAGATGTATCAAATTCAGGTTGCTTGTAAGGATATTTAAGCTATTAAAAAAAATTCAATTCAGTTAAAAAAAATACCTTTGAAATGCAACATTTATTAAAGTAAATATTTACTAAAATTATAGCAAATATCAAAATGCAAACAAATAGCCAGATGCTGGTCTCTGGAAAGATGAGCTATAATATGTATCATATAATAGGCACCATCATTTAACACCCTAGAATCCATTTCAGTAATGAGCACAGAGCTTGGTAATGCATGTGTATCAAAGATCTTCAATAATGTGTAATACTGAGTTTTAGTAGGACAAACCTAGGGAATGATATGACATGACATGATATGCTTAATACACCAGCTGGTGACTTTAGTGTTGGGTTTGAATTCTGGAATGAATTTTGGGTGATAAATTAAAAACACATTAGGTGTCATGAAGCAGTGAGTAGAAAACGAAAAGATATGGGGTTTTAGGAAGCTTAATTTTTCTTCTCCCTGAGTTTTGGAGTTGTGTTATATATGTTACACAAATAGTGAAACTGCTACTTGACCCAAAAAAGAAAAAAATTACTATAATTTTAATTTTTGAATTAAACTTCCTCTAATGGCAACATAAGACTATAGGATTAGATCTTGATTTCCAGGCTTACAGTATCCACATTCTTAATTTCCATGGAACTAGTCATGAAAGCAGTATGGAAATAGAATCTGTTGCTTCTCAGATTATTAAATAAGCTAACAGAATCAAATTTTTATAGTACCTTTCAAAAGAAACAACATGTGAAAATGTGTCCAATATTTGTATAGTTAAATCCTCAAGAAATAATTGATCATTTAAATATTATGGTTTTGCCTCCAAAGACTACCACCAATCGTGTGAAAATCAGTCTGGACATATACAAACTAATGTATCAAGGAAGTAGTAACTCAAAGCTATCACCATAACCATTGGAGGTTTCTGATTATCCACAGCTCCTTCAGAAGACAGTCTTCCTTCTGACAGCTTTGCAGGTGGTTTAACAAAAAAGAGCAGAAACAATCTAAAAGGGAATATTTGACAGGAAGACCATGGGCAGATGCATAATGATCTATCTGTTTTACACGTCTGCATCACTAAATAATCAGCCAAACACATTTTGTTAGATGTTTCTTCATGAACACAAAATTCATACTCATTAGATACTTCTCCACCATCCAAACTTGCCCAACGGCTGTGTTTCCTACAGAAAGGAAACCTGTTACCTGGTTTAGTTGAACGTCTTCTGGTGCAAGATAATCAATCCACTGCCTATTTCTCTTTCTGGGTTTCATCATTTAACATTATTCCTTCCTCCAGCCATCTCAAGGCTTTCTGAAAATTCAGCTCTAGGCACTGCAGATGAGGGCAAAGTCTTCATCAGGAGTGAAATTCTACTACACAAATGGCTTATCCAAAGCTTTTTCAGTTAGGTGGCAGTCTTTCCAATGATTTTGGCTGGCATGTAATCAAGCCTTACTGACTAAAAACATAAAATGGAAGACTGCTTCAGAGGTACCTACAGCTGCATTTCTTCATTATTTTAATGAAGAAAGAGATGGAAAGGACATTGGTGAACATCCTTTCTGTTATCATGCCAGTGCTTTAGTAGATTCTGAGATTATTCATAAAATATGCAGTCAGCATTATAATGCAATTAATTCATCAGCGTATAGATGTCTGATAGTATTTTTAACAGGAAGACTTTTTTATAATTCCTATTGGTATGGTTTCAGTTGGCTTGATTTTACATAAAATGAGGGTCTTATACTTCTATGAATCTCACTCACCATGGACTGAAATCAGGGAGGAAACAATATCATCATAGACCATGAATTTAGACCTACATAAAAAATACTCCTGATTTGCTTCCTTTCATAAAATTTTTTTAGCCCTTTTCTTTGTGCTGAGAAACAGAAGTTTTCCGCAGTCTATCTAGTCATTCATTCAAAATATGACGTCTGTTTAGAAAAAACATGCCATTTTTTCCCCAAAACAAGCGAGGCACAATTATGATGCAGTGCTAAACATAAAGTTTTCAGCAGGAACTGAAATATTCCAACTTCTTTATAATTTTTCCCATCAGAACTGATATCATGGCTAGTGCCTTCTCCAGAACTGCAAATAACATTCACTGCTATTAAGAACAAAGCCAGTCTCACATAGTTGAGGTAAAATAAGCCACTAAAATTTGCATTATATGGGTATGTGCATTTGAGAAAGCTTTGATTATCTATTGGCTGACTCTGGTTGTGAAAGACTGTCACAAAGCAGTTTTTAAGAATAATTCTGTTGTCTCTGAAAAGCTGAGTAGCTTGGTAACTGCTGGTAAATGCTCTTTCAAATGCCTAATGCATGAAGCAAGCCATGCCCTACCCTTTGAGATCTTGACCAGCAGGGTGGAACAGCTGGTGTTCCTTACTGGCGGAATAGCCCCAGAGAATTTAGGGATCCACTGAGTCCTTTGGTTTTAAGCGTGTGCTCTCTCTGCGCCTAGTAAAAAGAGTATATTTTCTGATAATCACACATTTAAGTTGCTAGTAACTCAATGTTAGCCTGATCAATGTTTAACTGAAATGCATATTGACAGCGTCTCTTGAGAACCATTCCAAAATCAATTAAAATTTAAAAAAGGCAGCATTTTTTACCATGTCAGTTTTAAAGGACCTACTTTACAGAATGTAGCTACAGAAGCATCTTATTGATATGTATAAGCAGTGACTGTCCAATTGCCCAAAGGGTATTTTACATTAGACTTCACAAAGATTCAGGTGTCTCTGAAAAGAGAGTGTTCTAAAAGACACAATTTTTCTTCTCATAAAATCAATATTAGAATGTTCCAGCTTAATTGTGAATTATTCTCAGAAGTGACACCACAATCAGTACTTTTGCCAGTGGAGTTATACAAACAGATTCAATGAATGCATAAAAACATGAGTTCTCTCATTTAGGTCCAAGGGCTTTGCACCCACTGAGGATCCTGAGACGCTTATGCACAGCACAGGATCAGGCACACAGTGCCAGAGTGACTCTCCAGTCCGAAAGTGAGTGAAAGGATGGAAATTCGATAGATGTATTCCTGTTGTATTTCTGAAGATTTCTTTTTGGTTTGCTATTGGAGTTACCACTTTAATTTACCTATGGAACACATTATGTCTTAATAGCTGTTAAAACTGAAGATCACATTCTGTAAAATTTTATCTTCACAGCATCAGTGAGAGGTGGGAAAGAACTGTTTTCCCCATATGGTGGAGGAGAAACTGAGGCATGTGCATGTCTGCACGGCAGCTCCCAGAGCACCAGGCAGGCACAGGCGAGGAGCTCTGCCCGAAGAAGCCGTCTCACACGGACCTTATTCCCCGCCTGTCGTAGCCACACTTGTGCTGTGCGGCCACACGGTCAGCTCTGTCAAGGAGTTAATTCAGGTTAAAATTAACCACTTTTCTGGCAAGTTAGTTTTACCCTGATGCCTTTCCTGCTCTGGTTCACTATACAGTTGCACAAACTCTTAGGTAATGGAAAGGGAAGAGAGGGCTTGTGGGCGGGAGGGGGAAAGAGCAGATCGCTGAGCTGGGGGAGTGCAGGATGCACCAGAGGAGCTTTATGTCAGCTCATGGTGTTTGTGGAACTACAGCAGACACTTACCCTTAAAAGTAGTTCTGCATCTGACTTCCCCTGAAACTGATGCTCTGAACCTAGCTGACTTCTCAAAGGTCATGTAAAACCTTTCTAATAGTGCACATAATTAACATAATTATGCTGTGTAGAATAGGTGGAAGAAGCCATTTCAATCCTGAGGGCCAAGGAAGCCTTTGATATACCTTTGGCGATCCACATCATTATTCAATAATAACATGAAAAAAAGAGAAGTTTGGCTGCAGGCTGCATAAAATTAAGGAATAACCCATTTGGGAATTTTTCTGGGAGTCCTTGTTAATACAATATGGTATTTTCTTTGAAAAATGTTAGGTGTTAAGCAAAAGAAAAAAGGCCCACAGAACTTTTCTACTGCTGAATTAGCCATTGAATTATGCACCCAAGGCAGACCTACATTTTGAATCTTTGCAGGCATAACTAAGTCTATTAGGAGTAGAGAAATCTCACAGCTTTAACCAACATAAATATGCTAAAAAAAAAAAAACAAACAAAAAACTTAACAGATTCCATTAAACAAGTAAACAGTTCCTTTGTCTGTGCAGCTTATCCTGAGAACGGTACTGGCAAAGGAACTCCTACTCTTGTATAAGCTGTTTCCGCACCAGAGGGAGGAGGGATTGCACAGCTCTAGCAGTACGGCTATCCCTTTTAAGCACAGACAAGCCTTAAGGATACAAGATACTGGCAGAAGGGCCAATGCAAAAGATACTATTGGGCTAGTGTCTGTGAAAAGAAGTCCCAGCTTCTCCCCAGCACGCTTTGCAAACAGCAAAAGCTAAAACTGCCCCAAACTGCCCGATGTTATACCTCCCTAATGCCTAATCACAGCATGATTCTCCTGAAGAAGCGTGCAGAAGTCAGTTCAGCTTCTTCAGCTGAATCTTTTCTTCTGGGTAACTTCAGCTGTCCCACTTTCTCTGTAGTACAGCACACACTGCTGATGCTGAGGGTCCTGCATGGCAGAAGCAGGATGGCAGAACACTTTACCAAGAAATGCAGAACAATTATCTTTAAGGGCTGCACATCAAGCCAGTGATGAGACATGCACTTTAAATGCATTTATTCCTGATTCATGGCAATTAGGTCCTTCAGTTCACTAGTTTCATGGTAACATTTTCCATTTTTCTAAGAAAAGAAAGAGAAGGAAAATGAAGAACATCTTGAATTAAGGACTTATGTGTCACATGCAAACAAGATACCAGTTTCATCCACTCAGAGACAACGTGTCTATCTTGTGCCTGAAGAAGTGAGTCTATTATGACTGAACTAGATCTGAGATATTTCTCAAAATTCTAACAGAAACTGCCCTGATCCTCAGAAGTCCATCACATCAAGTCCAGTCAAGTTAATTAGCAACCAACTTTCTTGTTCTGTGATCATCTCTGTTTTATAACATTCCTTATATCCACTTGCTTTTGGGAAAATATCAGCATCCTTAAAAATGAAGATGAATTGTATTTCTGAATAGTTTTTTTAAGCTTAAAATACAACGTGACAAATCTTCTTTTTTAAGGACTTGTCAGTCATGTTCCTTATCCATCCAGCATCCCTAACATCAAATGCATCACATGCACTCAGCCAGGACTGTGTTTAGCTTGGTACACAGACACAGATGAAGAGTAAGTAGGGCAAATTTTTTCCTATCATGTGTTACTTTACATGGAAAACACCCATGACAAAAGGTCTGCTTTGAGTTTTAAAAAATACAGAGCCACATTTTGTCTCTACTGAAGTCAACAGTAGTTTCAGGAGGGACATGGTTTGGCTCAAAGAGTCTGATAATAAGTGATGTCTCTGTATGGTGATATTGTTTGTATGAATGAAATTATCACCTGTAATGAAAGCTTCCTTGGAAGTATGTGCCCACCTAGATGGCCAAAATCCCTCATCTGTACCGATTTTGTATCACTTAAAAGATGTGAACACTTTTAATTACTACTGCTTCTGGACAAAAGTACTGGGTCATGAGGCATAAATTTTTGCTTGCTATTACTCAAAAGGATTCAAAGACATTTTATGTTGCTCTATAGGCAATTATATTTGTCAGATAATTTATTTTATTGGGTAAAGCTACCTTTTTCCAGATTTCCCTTGTTTTATTATGTCTCATTTAAGGGAGCCGGAAATCAATTCTTTTTTGTCTGCCTGTGAAATATAAACAGCTTAAATGCTATTGCTTTATTCATACCTCTGGAATGATTAAATGAGGCACAAACATCCACAAGAGAAAAAATTCGAACCCAGAAGAGCAGGCCTTTTTATTTACTTTTTTTTTCTCCTACTAATTAGATATATATGCCATATTGTCAAATGTATCCTTTAAAATAAAAAGTATATACTGAGGCCAGATAAAGAGTTTGTTGGGGTTTTTTAGGTATAGCTTCTAAAAAATTGTTAGAACATTTTACCTTGTATAATAATCATTCCTCAGAAGCATGCTGCATTCTTCGTTATCAGCAAATGCCAGTGACTTCGTTGCATATCCCCTGCCATGCTTGGCACTGCTGCCTGCACCTAGTGCAAGACAGTCTTCTGCTTATATCTCCATACAGAAACAAAAAGGGAATTATGTAGAAGTGGGGCTTAGCAAGATGGTGCCCGCAATACTGCGTGGCAGACGCCGAAATAAGGGCAGAAGTCGGAGGAGGAGGTGTGCAGTGGCAAGGGCTGGCAGCAACCAGTGACTTGACAGCTCCAGCCCTCCCATCTGTACTGGGGCAGAGGAGCAAGGATTAATGGGGACGAGATTTCAGGGTATTTTTGTCTTGATTCCATGTTCATTTTGACATAAGACTTTGACTGTTTTGCATGAATATTATTTCAGCTGATGTTGGGCAGTGTTTGAGATACATGCTGACCCTGTTAGTTTTGATGACCGAGCACACCTTCAGAGCACATTTATAGAAAATATCCCCCTTCTGGAGGGGGCTGGATAGGCCACATGGGCCAGTCCTCAACCCAGAAAGGAGCATCTGAACTGTGTTATTTGTAAGAAATGTCTTTCGAACTTGTTTTAAAAGAACTTCAGTCCCAGAGTCTCCAACTTCTTGCCCAGCAATCTATTCCTGTACCTCATGATCCTTGCATTAAAGCTCCTTCACTGGATTTCCATACTTTGAAATGAAAGCCACTGTTTCTTGTCCTGTAATGGACACCACAGGGAGCACACAGGTCCTCTTTGCAGCAAATGAACCTGAAAACTGTTTCCACGTCCCATTTTCTGTGTTCTGTACAATAAACAGTACTAACTCTTCCATCGTTTATTGTGGCTTTCAGACCTCTGGTAACTTTTTCTCAGTCACTTTCCATTGTTTTGGAGCTGTTGCACCCAAATCCAAGTACAATAATCCAGCTGAGACCTTACAAATGTTCAGTGGAATAGAAGGATTACTTTATATGACTTGCTGATTACCTAACCTAGAATAAGGTTCACCTTTTTGCAAAAGTAGGGCAATATTGACAAGATCACATATGATCATCTGTATCTCCAAAATCTTTCTCTATGAACTGATACCTGTTCCCTTATTCATTCAGACATTTTTTTTCATCCCTATGTGTGGCATTTTGCCTCTTTCCATAGTAAGTAATCTTACAATTTTGGCTAGGGACTCCCTAGATTTATGGCTATCCAGCAGTTCACGTTTCTAGACATTCACAAGTGTAGAAAAACGTTCTTCATATTGCAAAGTGAAGGTGATTTGTACATGAGTCTGGTGCTCCTACTCTGTGTTATTCTTGCTGTGCTTACCAGCTCCATTGGACACATTTAGCACTTCCAACATATGGGATACATCAGGTCTGTCACTGCTGGGACTGCCTGTGTTGCATCTACCTGGCTGGATCTACAGAAATAAAGAACTATGTGCCTTTTTGTAGCTGAATGTTGAAAAACAGCTTCAGACTATAATGCAAATTAATCCTATGTACGTATAAACCATTGAGTATTTAAACCTGACTTAATACTTTTTCTTTGCAAGTATGCATGTCCATCACTATGTCTGGTATATGTCAAAGTACTGAAAATACTGTATGAAATGAAACAAATGAACAAATTCCATCTATTTCATTATATTAAAAAGTAGAAATACAGAAGTTTGGATTCAGGAAAAGAATAAAAAATCAACCAATGTCAATCAGTTTCAACTCACTGATTTCAGATTGTGTTTTCTACTCCCCATGGAGCTACAAAAATTCAGTTTTTAGATGGGATTTGAGTTAGATCATGAAGTACCTGGGATGAGGCTGTCCTCCATTCACTGGGAAAGTGGAAGCATTAAACTGAAGTCATGTCACAAAATCGGTGAAATGCTTAATAGATGGATTGTAATAACAATTCCTGTGATTTTAGGTGTGCATATAGTAACATGTCTGTATATATAAAAGTGTGTTGTTACACATCCGTGGAGTGCATAAACATGCAGCTCTGCTTTGTGATGTTTCCTTTTTATACTTAAAATACTTGACTCTGTACTACAACTACAGCTTTGCTGTGCTGTATAAGATCCAGTCACAAATCATGAGATTGTTCTCACACAGCTTCAGCTATTTATAATTTCAGTCTGTAAGCTTATCTAGCTTCTATACATAAACTATAGAAATGTATATGGAAAGCTAAGTACCTTTGGGTGGAATGAAGTCCTTCCCATCAACCTTGGAGGGGATGTGATCAGCTAGCTTAGAAGAGATGCTTAACTTTTAGACAGCTAAAGCTAAGTGAGGTAAAATTCCTGATGTATTTGCTTATAAGAGACAGGGAAGCAGAGCTAAGGTGGGGAAAATTAAAGGTACAAATTTGGATTCCTGCATAAGAATTTAAACATATTCTATGTACAATTTAAAGAAAGTAAAAGAGATGGTGATCCAGCAACACAAATACATGTGTGTTTACATGCATTGCTGCTGAGCAGAACTTCTTCTCTGTGCCTCTTTTTTGATAGATTTCTCAGCCCTGAATTACTCTTGTACAACTACTCTGTCAGCACAAGAGCTGTGTCAGTGTGTCAGTGTGTCAGTGACAAACATGTTGGCCACATCTACATTGCAGAAGAACCACATTTCAGTGCATAGGTGTGAAAGACGTCTATTTCCATGCTGCTTTATTGCATGGCAATTCATTTTGTGAATTTGTTGATGGGATATGCCTACTCGAAAATGCAAGGAGCACAACCAGACAAGGTAACATTATCTGGCAATATTTCAGCTGTGGTAAATCAGTGTATTGCCTTTGAGTCAACAGAACTGTACCAGTTAATGCAAGCTGAGGGTCTGATTAACAGGACTCCTGGGAAGGAAGGAAAGCACTTGGTGACTCTGTGGTTACTATCTGTGGTTCAATATCAGCTAAATATCTGCATAAGTAGAGACATTTTCAAGGAAAAAATACTCTCTCTTCTTCTTCTTTTTTTTTTTTTTTAATTTATGTGTATGTATTAAATCTGTGTGTTTTCACCTGTTTTGGAGCTGAAGTGAGAATGAGTAGAAAGAAAAAAACAGAGAAATTAGAAAGAAAAAAGAGAACAAGATAAAAACAAAAAGCAGAAAGTCTTGGCTGCCTCTGCTGAAGACTGTGTTCAAACAGCTTTCATGCCAATCTCAAATGAGAGTTATCATTTTAAAAAGCTGATTTTTTTTGAATATTGTTACTATTTGCAACCATTCGATGTGCCTATATATAAAAAAAAAAAACCAGTCAGGGAAAGATTAAAAAGGGGATCTAAGATAAAATATAAAACCAGTGAAAGAGAGAGACATGTCCTTTGAAAGAAGGGGACTTGGGAGAAGACATGTGGGAATGTAAGAAAAAGCTAAATACAAATGCCACAGCAATACAAAGGTGAGGTAGGAAGCTTGGTGAGCAGCTGGGAGGGAACAGAGCCAGAAACTGTACCAGCGAGTGGAAAGGATTAGTTTACTGTCTCTGATGCTGAGAAAAAGACAAAATCAAAAGGAAGATGATTAAACTGTGTAAGAAGGCAGATTCAGGGATGTTTAGGCCTTAGATATTCTACTGGATATTCTCTAATCAAATATGTTTGATTAAAGCAAATATTCCTTTGAGGCTAACCATTTGAACCTCTACTTTCCACATAAGGTATTTTTGCTCAGAAAATGACTTGTTTCTGAATCCAACCCTCAAAATTCATGGGTCCAACTCAGAAAGAGTTGGCTTGTGGAGAAGAGGGAAAGCTGGGTGAGGAACCACACACTTTCCTCTCCCTGGGCTATTCTTGGCTCATTCACTTTCCTGAGCACTGAATTCATTCACAAATTGGGAACGTCTCCTGCTGCTACTTTCTAGCACATTTGGTAAAGTGCTGAATCCCAGATTAGTACTGTGGTGTTGCTAGGTTTTGATAAATGTGCCTATAAATTTATTGCACAAGTCCCTGCTTTATTCAGAAAGGCTGCTGCTGTCACAGACAGAAGTATAGCTTGAAATGAAATATTTTTTAAGAAAATACTTTGTTAAGGTATAATTTTCCTCATACACAGCTACAGCAATGACCCAGCTCTATTTGCAGAACTATGGCATTAGCCTTTACACACTGATAATATGTAGGCTTTTAGTTAACCTAACAAATATTTTGCCATGTGGCTGACGCATTAACGTGTATTAGTGAGCACTTGTCCATAAGGAATTTGTCAGACTGTCATCAAAGACTAAGACAGGCAGTCCCTGCTCAGGGTAAAAACACCTGGGGATCACAGCAATCACTCTGAAGGGAATTAAAGCAATAGATTAATCGACCGTAAGAATCATTTTCCTTGTTCATGAATCTGGATTTCCCTTGGCTGCCAGAATTGTAGATGAAAGTGAAAAACATCCTTGACCTTCTCTGTCAAAGAAAATGCTTCTCCCTTTCTCTTTGTCTGATGTGCAGAAATGGGGATTTTTTTTTTTTGGAGTGATTTACAAGGTCTGAGAATTGCAAAGAAAAGGTGTCAATAAAATAGTATCCAGGTTCTCATTTATTCTGCTGTGTCCTGACCCATAAAGAGACATTAGAGAATGTTTCAAAAGTTGTCAGCATGTATCCTTGTAGTCTACCACATTTCCTGACTTCAAAGTCTGTGATGCAGCTCTACCAGTTAGCCTGCAAACGCAGCATAAATACTTGAAATAGGACTGTGAAGATCTTGGGGAAACAGCACTGTGTGGAGAGAGGTGATAGGTGCTCAAATCTTTGCTCTGTCTGTAACTCTCTGTGCAGTCTTTGGCAAGACAACTCATCTAGCTTCCATTTTCCCATCTGAAAAATATCCCTTCACAGGAAAATCAGGAGGTTTCATCAATTAGCCTCTAATTAGGAAAACACTTAAACAAGTGTTTCAGTTAAGACCTTTCCGGCAGAACAGTTTAAAAATGTGCTTAAATGGCATCCTGAAATAAAGCTTACTGCTTACAAAATGCTTCCTATCTAAAGACAAAAGATGGTATATAAGCGTTACATAGGTAAGTTAATGTTTATTTATACACTGTTTAGTACAAGAATAAACTGATCACTTGACAGGGCAGCTAGCTTGTTTACCTTTTTACTGATTGTGCTTGCTGGCTCTTTCTACATGTGTTGTTTCTGGATGAATTATATTAATGGACAGAACTTGATTAAGACACAGGCACAACAGGGCTAAGCCGGGAACGAACTGTCTGCCCTGTGAAATATTTTGAGATCACAAAAATGTTCCACTTCCATGTCATTATGAAATCAAAACATTTCAAAGCATTTCGGGGGGAGGGGGAAGTAAGTCTATGGTAAGAGCATTTAGCCAGGATGCCAGAGATAAACGTCCACGCCTGTGTTTTGTCATTCTCCTGCTGACCAGACAGGTGCCAACAAGCACAATTCTGGAGTGGGTCTTCCCGATCTCACCAGAAACTCCATCCTCAGCTTCCCCCTCTCCTCTTTTTATCCAAAGTTATATTTTCCTGTGATGTGATTGGATTTCAGGAAATCTGCATATTCGGACTAAATCCTGTTTCTTTGACAGATCTGTTCTCTCCGATAACCAGGTCTCCACACTACTTTCAAATGTGGTTAAGTTCACGGTAGGGTTCATTCACTGAAGCAGAATTTGTGCCAACCACAGGATCAGAATAGTTCGGGGGGGTTTGCCTCTCAAAGGCCTTTAGTTCTAGGCCTTCATCTAATTGAATACTGCTTTCTTGATTAAGCCTGACCTAGAAGCAACAACCATTCAATAATAAATGGCTCTGAATTGCTACTTTGGTTACAGATCCTTACCTTAGGAAGCAGTGGACCAGCTAAGTTTATTCCTTTTATGCCCAAGCTTAAACAGCATTTCCTTCCACATTAAGTTCCATTACTCCTTAGCAAATAAATACTGAAATATACATCACTTTTATTTTGGAGTAACGATTTATAGGCAAGGTATAGCTCTGTGAGTTTGGAGTCAGGGTTAGTCTCAGTGAATGTAGAAATTTGCTACGTCATAAGGAAGATAACACCTATCTCTGATGAGATGGGTGAATATGAAATTACATAGCTTATCTAACAACAAACATTTGCTCCTTGGTTCCCTAAGAATTCTCTCTTTCTTTCTTTCTTTTATTTTTTTCTCCTTGTTTCTCACATATACAGATGAATACTTCCTAATCTTTGAGGGTACTGTGAGCATAAATTCGCTAATGGGCATGAAATGATAAATGCCACAGAAGTGACTCTGAACAGCTCTCCCCTGCACATATGCCCACACCCTGTTACTCATTCTTCTCTGGTTTTGGTTACCACTCCCACCTTAACCTATCCTATGTTTGAAGCTGCCTTTGTGACTATAAGATCAAACGTTTCTGTCAGAAGGAGAGAGAATCACAAATCCAAATGTTAAGGCCTTTCTCTCTGTTGCTGGGACCCCATTTCTGGCACATTGTGGCATGCAGGAGGAGGGGGGAGAAAAGATGATATTGGTGCTTATGGCAGCAGGTACTCCATTTCAGAGTCATCAGTATCATCAGCAAAGCCAGGTGAGATCTGCCCGTGCCAGAGAATAAAATGTTAGTGGTCAGGTACTCCACCAGAATGGATTGGTCTGGCACAGAGAGACTCCCCAGTGTAAACTGAACATTTACATATAATTTCTTTTCTTCTAGTTTCAGTTAATGGACAAATAAAATAATGGAAGTGCTTTGAACCATAGAAATGAAGACTACACACCCAGAAACAGCTCCAACTAGTGCAGAACACAACAGCACATATGCTCAGCAACAGATGTCACTGTGAAAGCATCACCCTTTATCTCTTCCCTGTACACCGAAACTGACTGAATAAAGAATCATTTCAGAGTCTTCTCACCCACGAACCGGTTCCAAGTTCACCACATGGTCACCACCACGAGGAACTCCTGAGCCCCAGGGAATATCAGAAGGCCCTACTGTGTAGGCAGTGGGATTTCAGGAGATCTTACCTACGAGTCCCCCAGACGGCACATGTGTGGACAGAGGAAAGCAGCGGTGTTGCAGTACAGGCACAACCACGTCTGGGAATGTCAGCTTTAGCAGGCACCGGCAAACCATCCAAAGTCCTGATTGTTTCTCCCCCTGCCCTCCACAGCGAAGTGGACTAAGGTGTAATCACTGCCTTTTTCTGCCTCATCAAAAGACAAGGTACAAATCCCCAGTACGTGCAGACTTAGGTACGTGGCTTGTTGGGTGCAGAAGTTTGGCCACACCTTCCTTGGGCAAGAGACGAACAACCACAGCAAGAAGAAAAATTAATTTCTACAGGCCAGTTTAACTTCAGTGAGAACTTCATACACAGAAAAGTAATTTTAAGTGATCTACAAATGATAAAACCATTTTTGGTAAAAATTAGAAAAAATACATGCATAAATACGTGTGTGTGTATGTGTGTGTGTGAATGTGCGTATTTGACGGAAGAACAGACTGGGACATCATTGTTGTGATTTTTACTTTTTAGTTACCGAAATCCCTTTATATATGCTGCAACACAAGCCATCTTATTGAAGAGATTGCTTTGGTGCATTTTTCCTTTTTGAGTAATCAGTAAGTGCATGACATTTATGCAGGGAATCAAATTATTCATATCTGCCAGGAAGACTGAAAACCCAAAGACTAGGGAAAGAAAATCTTAAACAAACTCCATATAATACTTGGATCCTAGAGATTTTTTTCTCTACTGAATTCCTTGTAGGAGCATAAAGACAAAAATATAACTCCACAAAAGATTTGGAAAGATCTTACAGTGAAGTAATCAAAATGCTTTCTGTTTACTAAAGTATCTCATTGATTGCTAGAAATATTCAATAACATATAAAGTTAAATCGTAACACTACTGAAGTAAATTACAGTAATAATAAATATTCCTGTTCAATTCAGTGTGACATAGGACTTCATCTATAGCTTTTTCATCTTTTTCTTTAGGTAATTTGGGGCTTGTTCTCTCTGATTTCCACAGAAGCTGTTCCCAAGCCTACTAAAATTAGCCTAACTCCCTTCCGTGATTTCTTGTCATCTCAGTGCTTCTGGGATCAGGCCCAGAAAGCATAAGGAATGGCTCTCTGGAGAAAAGATAAAGTGTATGGAATTGGGGCAGAGGAGAAGTCTCAGGACAAGCGCAGGGAAAAGCCATTGTGCAACTCGGGCTTAACCTTCCCCGGGGCAGCTGGGTCAGCAGGGCCTGGGGAAGCCGTTCTCTGCCCCACGGCTTACAGACCTCCTCTTCCCATCTGCGAGAGCCAACGTGAGAAACTGGAGAGCGCCTAAATCCCCGGGCTCCCTGACGCCTCCCCAGACAACTTGCCAGGAAAAGGCACAAGGTGCCTGTAGGACTTCACATCATCAGCTGCTCGCTTTCATGCACCATTGAAGGACACTTAATCATGTATATCCACAGAGGCAACACCCAACGTTTTCTAGAATATTTCAGTTCCCCAATCAGATATTTTACATAGCAAGGGGATTTCCATTACCTTATCATCTGTATTTTCTTTAATTACTCTATTATTTGCTTTTAACACAGTCCAAGTAATTTAGTGGAGGAAAGGTAATATACATTTGGGTATTCCGAGATTTCTGGGAATCTGTAACGCACAAATGTCAGATTTCTTTTATTAATGTCAGTTAAAGTTTAGGAAAAAAAAGTCCCTGTATAAGAGAATACAATAGGATATAAAAGACACTTCCAGTCAGAAGCTCTGGAAAATATTTATTTTAGTGATGTCATTAGTTGTTTTTCCTTTAAGAAAAATAACCTCACTGTGCCTCAGCTGTCTGTATTACTGGAAAGTTGTTCGTGCTTGTTCAGGTGAAACAGTTTAAAAGAGCTCAGTTCAACACCCATTTGAACTATATCAATGTCCATGTAAATAAACTGTACGGCTGTCTTTCATTTAAATGGGTACCTTTTTGGTTGAATGGACAGTTCAGTAGATGTTAGTTGATGGTAGTTGATGGTGGAAACATATCTCACCAATATCAAATTATAGCTCTGTAAATGTTGTTTCTTTCACAAATCAGGAATGTTTTGGCATAGTGTGTTCTCCCAGGTGCTGTTAGTTTGTAGCGTAGCTAAGGGTTTCAGCTAACCGGTCATATTTAGAAGACATGTGAGTACATGATTCACATACTGTTAATTAAAGTTGCTAATAACCCTCCGAGCTTTTATATATAACTGGCAGCTACCTGGATACTTGGTGCACATATAGCCTGCACCTGTAAATGTGACGCAGATGTCATGTGATGCAGAAGACCATCTGGTGAGGGAAAAAACTGACCTTCCCCAACGCAAACAGAATAGAGCATTGAGGGAAAAACAATGCCCAGGCCTGGAAAGGAGAGTCTCCATCCCTCCTCCTTTTTCTTTTTATAAACACTAAGACTTTCCCTGAAAGCAAGTACTAAGGAAGGTTTATTAGCGCACTAAACAACAAATAAAAACACAGATGAACAAGAAACACAGGAATCGTGAAATGATGCAGCATCATAGAACTATCTATAGAAGCACAAATTAGAGAAATAGGCAAACTTGAGAAGACAGGAAAGTATTCATTATCTGGTAAATTTTAATCCTGAGAAGAACTGTTAATTTCAATAATATTCAGTGGTTTATTGTACAAGAGCCAATTTGAGAGATAATTAGTAAGGGCCAATCTTTCATTCATTATACCCCAGATTTGATTGTAGCAGGAATTCATGGTGTACAAGACAAACAAAACTGAAAAAGCATGAGATGATTAAAAATCAGACAGATGAAATCCTTCTTTTGTTTAAGGCGAATATCATAGTATACTTCATACATAACAAAGCAGCTCATGGACAATGTATATGACCAGCTGATTACTGCAAAAAATAGCAAGGGGAAAGCATTTTAAAAAAAGAAAAAATTTCAATGCCAGTTCCTAAACATTATGTGAAAGTTGACTACGTGTTCAAAACTAAGCAGTAAGTAACTATGAGTAGAAGACAGTCCGGCATCTAATCTAGTACAGTGAAGGGAGAACAAAAAAATCTGTCTACTAAATTTGGATGGTCCTACAATACTATCTCCTGTAAAGAAATAAAGTTGAGGTTTAGAATAGATCATTTAAGAGTTGTGAATAGGTTAGGAATTCTGAGAAAAAAGGGCCATATGGGAGAAGTTAAGGGTAAACAGAGAGAGTTACCAGATGGAGGAACCCATTTCTTTCTTCCTCCTGCTTCTGATGCTTCTGATGCAGGAGAGATAATATCTAACACTCACTGGTTTCTGATTGCAGTAGGATGAAGAATCCTAAATCTCTGTCCCATAGCTGAATTTTCTGTTAATGCCTTTGGTGGACATTAATGTTGTACTGTGTTCATCTAGAAGTACACTTTGAAAATGGCTGAGCCAGATAAATGCTTCTCTTTGTGAATGTATTAGAATTTATGTCCAGGGAAGCAGTTATTAGCATGTTTAGCTCCATAAATGCAGAGCCTGCATTTTGTTACCTTCTGAGGAGATCTACTCAACGTATATGTTACACCATCTCAGGAAACAATAAAAAGTTCATTTGCCCATTGAATTCTCATTTAATCAAATGATTAAATGATATTTTTTTCTTATTGCCTGGATTTCAATTTACCTTCTCTTTCCCGGCATTTATGCATTGCTTATCCCTTTTATTGTTTCTCCTAATGGCTTATTTCCTTCCGGTGGCTATTTCATCATCCCTTCAGTACAGCCATGTTAGTAGATATAGTATGGAGAGTGTACTGAATCCCCAAAACATTCTCTTTGGATTCTTTGGAGATGGTGTCCTTTCCACAGTGAAGTATCTACTGACATGAATGAATGAGTTGTTATAGAAAGCACTAACATACAACATGATTTAAACAGAAATTAGGTGCTTGCCAACATTTAAAACTCACCTCAGAAAGCATATATTAGATAGCTGGTAAACAGCTGGTGCTGATGCTCTTGAATGGCCCAAACCAATGCCTCACTAGAAAAGCATTTCATTCGAGTGAGAGCAGAAGAGATTATTCAGCACAGTTCCCCTTCGAGTCCATTGATGGGAGGAGACAACCACAGCCATGCTTCCTTCTGGTCAGCATCGGCGTTTGAGGACAGGGGAGGTCGCACACTGTTGCACTGCTGCTGTCTTGCTCCCCTCTGCCACCCGCGGACCTCCTGGGCACCCTATCCCTGCGGTTCCAACCACTGGCTGAATCTTATCTGGCAAATCAATAGCAATAAGCAAATAGTGGTACAGTCTAGCAGTAAAGATTTCAATGGAAACTGTAAATCCCTCAACAAATTCCAAAGATAATACAAAATGCTATGTTTTTCTACAACATGGTATCTGAGAAGCGAAAGCAAGGAGGCAGAAAACTCAGCTATCTGTCTATGCTCAGCTGATGTAAGTCAACACCGCTTTCTTGAAGCAAACAGAGTTACAACAATTTATAATAGGAATTTGACCCCAACATTGAATAAGCTTACTGAGACATTTTGATTTCCTGTTCCTTCCTGGTTACAGAAAATGATGACCAAAGTAATTGTGCAAAAGACCTGAAAACTCCATCCACCCGTAAGTAACTGACCTTATGATAAAATCCCCCATGGCCCTTTGCTGCGAAGCAGGAAAGTGTTCAGCATCTTCAGGCAGCCTCCTAGCTGTACATGCTTGAGGAAATCCTTTCTAACCAGCAAACTATTGATTCTGAAAAATGCTATATTTGATCATAAATCTTGAGCAAGCTCAACACAGGTCAGTGGAGACAAAATATTAACCACTCTAAAGTGCTTTTAAAGATTCTCAGACTGGAATAAAGAAAGATATGACATGTACACTTATCTGTAATATAGATTTTTCTTTTTTACATTTGCATACCTCTCTTTCTCTTTCTTTCAGAGAATCCCATCCTATGGTAGTACAAAAAACTTCCTTCTGCAATCACATGTGCAGGCTGCACATAAAATTGACTTGAGGGTAGGAACTTGTCTGTCAGAAAAAGCAGATTTATTATTTTTTTAAATTACTTCTGTGTTGTCAGTTGAATTAATCAATCCAGTTCAATAACTGGGCTCCTTCCCTGAATATTTCTTGAGTTATCACCTAGTAATACATCTTCTGTAATTAGAATATATTGAAAATTTACCAGAAAACAAAGTTTTGGGGATTTCTACTTTGTCAGGTCCAAAACATTCAAAATATCTTATATTTAAGACTTTTCAACAATTCCAAATTGGCACTGCCTGGATTATTGATCACTCTTTCCTGTGCTCAGGTGCCGTGCGTTTGAAGTGCCAGCAATCCCATGGCAGTGCAAGGGCTGGTATGTTGTGTTATCTGGAAGAGCTCGTCCCCTGGGATTTGCTTGTGAGGGCAGACCTAAAGTGAATTTCAGATATCTGTCAGCCATGCTTTCCTCATGGCCTGCATTTCTCCTAGAGAAACTATAACACATAAAACACCACTGTGGCCTGATTTTCACAGAGGGCTGAACAGATAATGAGCTGAAAACCAGACCTGTTTCCAGGTACCTCAGAACAAGAAGCCATTTAGCAGGGAAAAGTCATCTGAAGGATTTTTGTACTTTGAATACCTTTAAGGTCTGACAATAGCATGGTAAAAAGTGCTTTAGTCTTCCTAGATTCAAACATACACTGGCTGAGAAGATAGTCTCCTCAGCTCCTCTTAGTCTGAATCTGGAATTATTTTCAGATAGAGCTATTTAATCCACTACAATGAATTTCTTAAAATCGGCCTTTTTCACAATCTCTCACAAGCACTTACTGTGCTTACTTACTCACAGAAAATTGCAATCTTATTTAATCGTGGCTAGGAGACATGGATTGAAACCTTGATGGAAGGTTCATAGAGGGGACAATTTAGCTTCAGTCTTACATGATCTTCTCATTTTTGACCCAAAGACATTAGAAAGAATTCCTTAGCACTGTGGCTTCATATCCAGACTGCTTATATTTAGCAAAGCCACCTATAGTTTTGTTGGTCTGAACTAGCATAAACTGTAAGAGAATGGCTTAGTATGAAAAATTTACAGTGCGATTAGAGGTTATGGTCATGTCTTTTTCAAGTGACCTAATGAACACTATGTATAAACCAGACCTGCCTGGTTAGTACTGTCAGAGGCAGAAATGTGTATCTCTCTTCATTCACCCTGCAATCTGTTTTTTGAGAACAGGGGTCTCACAAAAGAATCTAAATCAACTTTCACATAATCAATTTTTACATTTTTTACTCCTTGTAAATTTGCCCCAGAGACAAGCCCCATTTCTCTGCAAGGCCAGTTTGAAATCCTGGTGAGTATGTCAAATCCTCTCTGTTGTTATTAAAGCTTCAACTGTGAGCAAGACGGTCTTCAGATATGCAAAAATACAAGGATATTGTCCAGAGGAGAATTTTTCTGGAAACGTAACAACATAATTATCATGAATGATGGTAAGCAGAGGAGAACAGGGAGACTACAAGTAAACAGCAAAGACAAAAACTGATAGCAGAGAGCTGCTTTATGGGCAGATCTATAAGCTATTCTGTTTGTAGTACATTTCTTGTTTGTTAGGATTATTATTTTTTCTGCAAAAGGTCAGGTAGCTGGAAAAAAAAAAAAAAAAAAGGCAGATAACTCTGTAACAGAGGTCAGTAACAGAAAGGTTGCTGAGTTCTGAGCAGGAATTAAAGGGTTTGTCCTGAAAAGTCACATGCAACTTTTGTCCTTGAAAAGTAATTGCAACTTGTCAGAAATACCAGTTGTTGCTAGATGAAGATAGAAGTTCAGCATTATTTATGGATCTACACTTCTCAAGTAAATAGATTTCCCCTAATTTGCAATTCTAAAAATGCCTTTAAACCTATTTTTAAATGGCCTCTCTAAACACAGGGCAGAGTTGGTCAAGCAGTTTTTGACAAATTGTATTTTTCTTGAAAGGTGTTGTTTTATTTAAGATGAATCATTAATGGAGCTGAACAGATTTTGAAGACGCTTTCAATGAGATTTCTGAATAAAAAGCCTTTGACCTATGTTTTGGTACAACTACATTTTGAGAATGTGTTCCAAATATTTTGTTTCAACCCTGCAAATTCCAAACCTCAAAATTTGCTGTGAAGCAGAACCATCATCTTCTGTCCAGCACGGAAGATGGTGGGAATATACCACAGAGCTCTGCAGTCCGTGTCAGATTCCTCAGCTACCTGCAGTTTTCCCATCAGTTTTTCTATAGACTTCAAATGAGCCTGCATTTTATTTACTTTCTAGGTTAATACATCCAAGAACAAATTTTGTGGGATCCTGTTTAAGGTTTGCAGTAGTTCTTGCTGGGAATTGGTCTAAGCATAGTAGAAACTGAACAAAAAATCCAGCAAAATTTCCCTGTAGATAATGCAATATTTTTACATGGTTTTCTATTATTTCTAATGTTTTATAAGTAATTTTGGAATGATAGTGTTAATTTTCTATTGTTGCAGTTTGGTTTTCTTTTCTGTCTTCCTTTCTGTTTGCTTTCCCAATGGGAGCTTGTATTAGCCAGTCTTTCTGTAGAGCTCAGACAGGTTATGACAATCCAACTTAGAAAAAGACTGCAATTACTGTGTCATTAACAAATCTTACAGTAACACATGCTGTACAGAAATGTGGCAAGTTATACAGTACACACATATAATAAATACAATATGTTTCACATATAATAAATTAACATAATTGCCAAAAAGCAAATGTGGTAAAACTGAAGAATGCTATTTACATTTCTGACTATGTATTTTGAGCTTTTATATTAAGGTAGCAGTAAAAACAGAGGGAAAAATATGCTTGATGAATTTGCTTGCTCTGTACTGTTTTGTGTTGCGTTGATTTGTGAAATAAGGCCAGAAGTCATGCAGGCTGGTAAGTGTTGTTAGTGGGAATTTTTTCAACAAACGTCACTAGAAATGATTTTCTAGATCATCACGGATTGTGTGAAAATAAATCATTTTATTTGCTATGCATGCTCTCTTGCTCATGTTTTCTGCTATTTGAATGCTTCCAAAGTAGCCACTGCCTTGACTTTTTGTTCAACAAAATTTAAAACTCAAAGATTCAACAATCAACAATCAACAAGCAAGAGAACTGAGCTCCTCTTTTATCCCTAGAACTGTTCTTTTATCCCTAGAACAAGCTCCCATATACTAAAGCCGAGGCTCAAGTAGTGAGGTGAGAAAATTAACAATTTACTTCATTTATTGCACTATTGAAATCTTTGTTACTATTATATATTTTTCCAATCATTTCCAATCATTATATATTTTTCCAATAATTTCCAATCATTACATGCATGGCTTGATAATTTAAACTTTTAGAGGTCCTGTTACACAATAATTATATAGAAAAGGAGACTAACAAAGAAAGAAAAGAAAAGAAAAGGAGATAACAAGGGAAAGTCAGTGACAGCTGAATGTTTTTGCTTCTAAGATAATCTGTGGAAGCAATTTGATATTACTGAGTATCAGGGTAAACTACGTAACTTCTGATCTGCCATGCTGTGGAATCAATTCCCAAGATAGGTTGAGAAAGTTTTACTGCTGAAACAGAGTGAATACAGAAGAAAAGTTAATGAAAGAAATAATATTGGCAGGAAGATAGAGGAAGGATAAGATTTAGTCTACCATAACTTACACATCTAAAACTTAAACATCTAAGCCTCAATTATTTACCCTAAACTCTATAGTCAACCAGGAGAAAAAGGCAGAGACAGATTCCTCTCATTTTCAGATAGCAATTGAAAGACAGGTCACATGAATCACCTTGTTGCTTAGCTTCTGACTATAAGGAGAGGCTAAAATGACTAGCTCAGACTGAAATGTCCATCTTTTAGACATTTATAGTTAGGTTAGATGACTCTTAGCCTAGCTAACCAACAGGTCTTTTTTAATGATACAGAACTTAGTTTAATGGAACAGCTTGGAGTTTGTTGAAGCAATAATAGTTTATAAGGGGACAGCACAGTCCCTTCTGGTGAGCTTTTTTCTTTTGAGACTTCTCTTTTCTCTAGTTACTTTAATTTTACCGTCCAATCAGGCAGTGTTTTGGGATCAATTAATATTTCTGTTATGCTCAGTATCATGTATGGTACCCACTCACAGAGCTGGGGAGTTAGCTTGACTTAGCACCCTTGCATTACACTATTTGGGGCTGTACAGCGAGGCTTTCAAACTATCCAGAGTTGTTTGGTTACCAACAGTTACCAAAGAGTAACCAAGCAGTACCAAGAGTCAGAGTAGCAGGGTGACTCCAACTGTTATTGCTTAAGTTTCTATGCCCCCCCTTGCATTAGTATTTGACTAAAACCCTTCCGTAACCTCTCCTGAAACCCCAGAGCTATAGACCATCATGCAAAAACACAAGTTCTACTGGGGCAAAGCTAATATTAAAAGCTCAAAAATGCTGTCACACGTGCATTGCTCCATCTCTGCCATAGTTAAACTCCCACTGGATAAACCACTGAGACAATGGCATCTGCTGTCTAATTCTTGTTGGTCCTCCAGCAATTTCTCTGTATGGTATGTCCTCTGTCAGAGTTCAGCAAATACATGTCAGTATAAAAAACTGCAGAAAGTTCTTCTGACTGAAAAGATGCTTTAATGCCTAAACACTTGTCCAGATTTTCTAAATATATCAGCTTTCTTTACTCCTCACTCTTATGTCTTCACAGGTGCTACTTCTCAAGTACTATTGCAACTCTTACTGCAAATCTCATAACTAATCTTTGTTCTTTTTAAGACATGGGAAAATTAAGCCTTCCATTGGCTTTAAGAAGATTTCACAGGGTAAAATTCATCTTACCCTAGGAAACCTGAATTTGTTTCCTAACTGAAACTTTCATTCTTGCTTACTGAAAACAAAATTGTTCTGTAAGCACAATCCCGTCTGTGCCAATTTGCGTGAGAGTGAACAAATCCCCAACATTGCACAGCAAAACAGCTTGTGGCAGTAGGCTGACATGTTATGTGTCTCCAGGCGAAGTAAGAAAAGTCTTATGACAGATCTAAAAGTTCAGTACATAGTTCAAAACATTACTGTAAGTATAGTAAATAAGCCATTAAAGGAAATTCCAAACTTATCGTTTACTTAAACTCTTAATACAGCTTAGCAATTAATACATTCATTCTTTTCTATTGCTCAGTAGTTAGAGCTACACCACACTTCACTGAAACCAGAATGACCAGAGATAGCAATCAAGCTGACCTAATGGGACCGACTTGTTTTTATTGTTTATGGCTTTGTTTCCCCCAGCAGATGATAGTCTCTTAAGAAGAGAAAAGACCCTCATGGTATCCTTTAGGATGAATCCCAAAAGATTTGATCTTCTTTTACTTGCCCAGTGGCTCACAGATTAGTACAGTAAGCATTTTCCCAGTTTTCTAGGATTTCAGTTTTACTGATAGCTGAGGGTATCTTCTCAGGATTGCTTCACTTGTATGGATCCGGTTATTTGGAGAAGCCACGCTGGATATGTGCTTTTTCTGAGCTCAGGTGGTTGCTGCTGAGCTCTGGGTGAGGCTGGAGGGATTCCAGTATGCTGCGCTCTGTACACGTGTCATACCAGTCAGTACTGCACGAGGTCCTGAATCACAATGTGAACCTGAACATGTACCCTTTAAAGCTTGAAAGGTCTACATTTCCTAAGCCTGTGGTTATTTGTTTCATAATATATTTGTTTTATCTCTGTTTTCGCACATCTCCTGATAACTGCCTGCCGAGTTGCTTAGGGAAATGAAGCCCGGGCTGGTTACAAAGGTTGTGAACTACAAGGAATTATTAACAACAGTCAACTGAGTCTGGAGCCTGTGATTGTTTGACTTTCGGCCTGCGGCACGTTCCTGAGACAAATAGTGCTCCCCGGGAGTACAGCGAGTGACCTTCTACCTGGGATGTGAGGAGGCATGACAGATGCTCAGGTGCCATGTGCTATTTGTGACACGTGGCAGCTCTGACTGCCCTTCACCTGCCAGCAAGATGATGAGACTTAGAAAAACAAGGGCTCTCACAGGTTGTGGCTCTGATGCCAGTTGTAGAGCTGAGTTTGAAGGAATTACTTTTCCCCTTTCACCAGCTCGTCTCCTGACCCTACTTCTCTCTCACCCTCTACTGCTGGAGAAAGCGAAAAGGAGCGGGCATTTCTCCCCTTTTCTCTACATTGCCAAAACTTTCTAAGGTTAATTTCTCTGGGCACAAATCAAAATTTCGCAACACTTGCCATAACACCTCACCTTGCGTCTGCTTTTCACTTCTTCACTCTTGCAGCTCTGTTTAGGTGTGCAATGTTTCCCTGCAGTAAGGTGAATGTTACCCTATTCAGCATAACGCAGTTAGCGACCTGCAGCTGCAGGGACAGTCATCTGATGCCCCCGCTTTTCCTGGAGGATAAGGAGAAGAGCTACTCAAGCACCAAGCACAGCCCAAGTAACGTGCACAGGCAGCTCAGAGCCCTGGACCACTGTGAGAGGCGGACACATCTCTTTCTCATGCACGATCCTTAGAAGCTAATAATAACTTTGCTTACATGAGGGACAGCAGAAAACAGAAGCAGGCTGGCAAAGCTCTGAATTGCTGCTGCCACTGTTGCAGTGGGAGGGGAGATGGAGAAAAAAGGGAGCCCTTTAACCTGGGCTCTGGCACTGCCAAAGTCAGACCTCCTTGTCTCTCTCAACAGGACTACTAAAAGTTGTAAAAAATGTTGCCTTTTTTTTTTTTCATAGATGTTGAGGAGGAAATTAAACGCCGTGAAATCCATCCCATCTTGTTTATATTGTCTGTTATTGTCCTGGTTTCAGCTGGGATAGACTTCATTGTCTTCCTAGTAGCTGGTACAGTGCTATGTTTTGGGTTCGGTATGAGAAGAATGTTGATAACACACTGATGTTTTCAGTTGTTGCTAAATAGTGTGTAGTCTAAAGTCAAGGATTTTTCAGCTTCTCATGCCCAGCCAGCGAGAAGGCTGGAGGGGCACAAGAAGTTGGGAGGGGACACAGCCAGGGCAGCTGACCCAAACTGGCCAAAGGGGTATTCCATACCGTGTCACGTCATGCCCAGTATATAAACTGGGGGGAGTGGGGGTGGAGGAAATCGCCGCTCAGGGACTAACTGGGCATCCGTCAGCGGGTGGTGAGCGATTGCATTGTGCATCACTTGTATATTTCAATCCTTTTATTATTACTATTGTCATTTTATTAGTGTTATCATTATCATTATTAGTTTCTTCTTTTCAGTTCTCTTAAACTGTTCTTATCTCAACCCACGAGTTTTACTTCTTTTTTCCGATTTTCTCCCCCATCCCAGTGGGGGGGGGGGAAGGGAGTGAGCAGCTGCGTGGTGCTTAGCTGCTGGCTGGGGTTAAATCACAACAGTTATATTATCATTATGTGTGTTCACATCCATCCACCTGGTTCCACTGTCCTTTTCCACTTTTTTCAGAGAACTTTTTATAGCTGCCTTGGGACCTGAGCAAATGTTTCATTTTTGGAAAAGTCCTCATGCAAAAGTGCACATTGTGGAGTGTCACTAAAGCAGGCATCTGCAGTACAGGTGTTTACAGATGATGCCATGATGGCCTTGAGTGCTCCAATCATAGTAAACACTCTGAGAAAGCTCTCACGTGTTTTCATAGAAGAAATAAACTTTTTCTTGCATATATAAATCAAATTCAAACATAAACCACTGAGAGCTTTGTTGGCCTTGAACTAATACATTCTGGGTTCATACTCTCCAGTACTATATAAATAAGAACAAGATTTGAATGTCCTATTTTGACTGTAATGGCCTTCAAACATGCAAGCAATACTTGTGAAGAATGTGCCTGACTTATTTAAATGTCTTGAGATTCCTGGATAAAGCTTCCCTTTATTTTCTTTTCCCAAATTCCACTCCTCATCAACTTTTAGATGCAGTTTCCTCTTTTTTCCCCATTCTCTTCTGAAGTTGCAGAATAGTATTTGTAACATGCTTTGGAAATTTGAAGTGCAGTGTATCATTATTCAAGAGATCAAAAGATGTACAGAGAACGAAGCAACATTAAATGAATGTTCATATTGGAAGGTAGTGCACTTAAAAAGCAAAAGATGGTAAAAAATACATATACGCACACAACTATAATTTTGCTCCATATATGTAAACATCAAAACAATCTCTAATAACACATTCACTCCCCACTCCCCTTCTAGATTCCTGCCTCCTTCTTTCAGTGTTAGTTCTGGCTGGTGCTAAATCAAGATGGAAGAAGATCAGGATCTGTTCTATCCTAATTATTCCTTATTCATTGTGTCCAGTCCAGCCTCCAGATTTACTTTATTCAATGGCCAGTATGTGCTCTCTGTTTCATAAGAAATGCAGCAATATAGGAAGATTAAACGGGAAAGAAGTAGCTAAGGAGAAAATAATGTAAAAATATATTTTACCTAGGAAAATAGAGTAATATAATTTACTGTCCGGTGGGGGGGAGTTTCTACCTAAAAGAAAAAGAAGGATAGCAACTTCTGGTTGATGGGCAATCTTTATTGAGATAAACCATACATCTTTTTAATCGGAGGGAGGCAGCATATAAAAGTAGTAAGTTAGTTCATAGTTATGCATGCTTGATTTACTACAGGTCACAGATCATGCTGTGTGCAGGAACATATCCTTGAAAGGGCAAATAAATTCAGTCAGTTTTCTGATTTCGTTCTGGCATCACAAACTATTAGCTGGAGTGAGAGATTTTGAATGCATCTGTACTTTCTTAGGGAGATGTCTGAATTCCATTTTATCTGCTTCTGTGTGATCAATAGAGGAGCTGGAAAAGAAGGCTTTCAGTCTCTCTCTGGTTTTGATATATTGGCCTGTTTAGGAAACAAAAAAAATCTAAATCATAGTGGAATTTTATTTTTTTCACATAAAATATGAATCAGTTGGGAATGATACTTAGAATTTAAAATTCACAAGAAGTCAGAGATGTATGTTTACTTATAAGATAGAAAATAATCTTTTCCACTGATTTATTTAGAATTGTGAGCAAATAAAAGTACACATTAGAGTAGAATTCCAGGCATACAATGTAACTTTTGTCACTGCGCATGCTTTTACATTTCTTATTCACCTACATATGGAAGAGATAATTAAAAGTTTTGATGAATTGTTTTCCCCACTCTGAGAGTGAGGCAAGCATAGTATTCAAATGATGGTTAAAACCAAAACCCTTTCCAGACCACTAGCTTTTCAGGTACTGGATTCTCTTCACTCACCTGGGAACCTAAAACTAGGTTGGAAATTCCACTAGGTAGCAAGCACTGAAGAGTACTAGACCCTGAAACCTCAAATCAAAGTGACCTTTCAGAAAATGTAGGCCATTCCTAGGACTCAGGAAATTACAGTGATGAAATCATTATGTTTATTGACTTTCATTTGAATTTTGTTCATCCTGGGTGTGCTGGTTTTGGCTGGGGTAGTTCTGGGGGAATTCCATATTTGGGCCCAGAAGAGGAAACACTTGTCTATATTGCACATTAAATAAAAGCAGTACAGGACAACTATGTTAATCTGTTGCAAATCTGGAATACTCTCTGAGAGAGATAAATTGGTATGCAGAAAGAAAATACATAGGCAAAGGTGCAGTAGACTAAATCATATATGTCTTCTACCGGACACATCCTGCAGTTTCTACAGAGGAAGTCCCTATTGCCATCATTAAGAAAATAAGCAACAAGTTCACGTATTTATCTTCGAAGGAGATATCAGTTCACACTCAATGTCACTATGCAGGAAGTGTTCTGTGGCAGCACACTGATTTTTTCTATTTGGAAGATGACTGTTGTTGAGGTCTTTTACCTCATATATAGACTGGTCTGGGCTTAATTGCTGCTTCAGTGAAAAGTCTCTTCAGCAACTGCTTTGTTTCCTCTCTGTGAAATGGGGATTTCTCACTTCGATTAGCCTGAACTATCGAGAATGGAAAACAAGACTTTTTCCGCAAGTGTACGTAAAATCCCTAGAACAGGACTGAACTGCACTCCATGTCAGCACATAAATAACAATAATGTCTTTGTTTACTATCTGCTGGTTCCTCTCACTAGATTTTCCTGAAGACACAGGGTAATACACCCTAATATTTAATTAGGG
The DNA here is from genome assembly GCF_947461875.1 of Haliaeetus albicilla. Classification (NCBI taxonomy): domain Eukaryota; kingdom Metazoa; phylum Chordata; class Aves; order Accipitriformes; family Accipitridae; genus Haliaeetus; species Haliaeetus albicilla. Next base: position 20,926,212 of record NC_091496.1, on the reverse strand, counting down.
TGTTTCAAATAATCCGAATATGGTGTGAAGCAGGAAGAAAACTTCTTAAAAATCACCTTTAACTTTGACGCACAGAAAACATCCTGTGCTCAGAGTATAGTGTAGTCAGACTCTCAGTACTCCACTGTGATGCCTTTTAGGCCTGCTACTGATCTGAATCACCTTTTGTGTGAAAGATTTAAACAGTAGCAAATATACAGCACAAATTCAGGCTATACTTCCTCTCTGTTCTTTTTTCTTCCCAGAAAAACAGTTCATTGCTGGCCAAACCACCACAGGGCTCAAGAAAAGAAGACATTATTTTTGAGGATTTTCTAGATGCATTATTCCTGTTAGGGAGGTATGAGTACTTTTCACTTACTGAAACTTAGTTTATTAAACCAAGTACCAAATGGTACATTTGAAATGGATATTAAGAGAAAACATTAAATAAATATATTTGCTAATATGGGTAGGCACTCAAAATATGCTAAGAACATTTAATCTAGGTTTTTGATATTCTATGGTGGAGATTCTGTCTCAGTTTACATCTGTCTGTAAATGTACTGAATTCAATACAGATATCCTGTATGACAGTATAACTGAGAGAAGAATCTGACCTGTTTTGTCTGACTTTGGGGGCAGTGTTTGTAGCCTTGAAGTCCTCAGAACACAAATATGCTCAGATTTAGATTTTTAAAAAAAAAGCTTAATCCATTCCTCAATCAAGAATGTTTAGCACATCCCTCTGGCAATTTTTTTCAATTATTCTTTTTGTTGGCATTGTCAGAGGTTTGCAAGATGTCTGTGAAGTCGGGAAAGTCTCTCTGTGTGGTGGCCATCCTTCCTTGAGCCACTGAATCATCAGCTGTGGAAGAAAAAAAAAGAAATATAAAATCCATTTGAAGGGTTTGCAAAATAGAAAGATACATAATATACTTGAATCCTATCTTTTGGATAGTTTGTGGTATTGGAGCCAGGCTGTGGTTGCATATATTTAAATTTAAAGTGGTAAAAGACAATGCATATCTCTCTTGATGTCAGTTTCCTCATTAATGATAGGTAAAGGACAGTTAACAAAAAGAGGAAGAAACAAAACTGGGAGGAAACTACCTGGGATTTTCTATAAAAATCTTACTGCTCCTTATACAGATTATAGCCTGAATCAAAAACACCATCTGGTTTAGAGTTCAGCAGAAGAGTATAAAAGGATCATTTTAGTCTTGTGTTTTGTTTTCACCATCCAGCGTCATTCCATAGAAGAGAACATAGAACAATGAAAGGAAAGATGTTCTCTAAAAAAATAGCCCCACTTTTTTCCTTTTTATTTTTTTCTCCTGGGGGTGGGGGAAGGGGAGGTTGCTTCTCCTTTTCTGAGAAGGGAAAGTGACATTATGGAAAATAGGGAGACAAAACACTATAGTACCCATAGCAGATTCCTGACTCAGGAGATAGGAAGCTCCTCCTCTGCCTGTCCCTTACAGGTCTTTGTTTCTCATGATCACCTGATTTACCCACAGGAATGAGTAAAGGCTTTTGCTCGATACTACCAGTGATTCACATGATTAGACAATCTTTTTCACTTCCACAACATAAAACATAATCCTCCAACTAATTAATCTTATTTACCTACTTGCAAATGAATCTGGGTTAAGGTGCAAATTTGAAGTAGCTCTCTGACGCTTAATATTTAGTGTCTATTTTGTAGCATCTAAGGAGTTCCCAAGAGAGAAATAGGTAAGAACAGGTTTGTTTCAAGTATTGTCCCAAAGTTTTCAGTTACTATAACTCTGGTTTCAAGACAATAGTTAGCCACTTCTATAGGTATTTGATGTTTTGATGGCTAAGCTATAATCTAACATGAGAAATATTAACAGGATATAAACCTTGAGGTAGGATATAGCCCTCATATCAAGACACCAAAATTGACTTGTGCAGACATTAAATATGTGTCTAAACTGTCCTTGTAAATTATTGAGTTTTGGTTACTACTGTCAATGGAAATTTGAGAGTGATAACCCAAACTTAGGTGTCCAGGTGACATCTTGCATGTCTAGATACCTAAATACAGGTGTTTACCTTTGTGATCTGAATTCTGTGCTTAGGATGGGATTCAGCTACCAGAGTGTGAGTGTAGAGTCTTGTTCCTCTTGCATCAGGATACCCTTTCTAGAAGATTATCTCTCATAGGTCCTATGTCACATCCAGCTGTCACTGACTATCTAAATGCTGAAGTCTCAAATGGCATATGACAATATTTTGAGGCAACTTAATTAAGCCTTTCACAGACTGAAGTTAGTGAGACTTGTGCAAAATTTGGAAATTATCAAGATAAAAATTATTGGATGCATCCCAGTATAGAAGGGTCCTAGTTTTGAAAGCAATTTTTGTAGTTTCGGGTCCATATTGCAGCAGTGTCTTAGCTGAAGCTTGGGACTAGCTCCAGAGTATGGGGTTAGACAGAATTGCTTAGTGTGATACTTCTGCCAACCTTGTGTAACCAACCCATCTGTGGACTGATGGAATTTTGCACTGAAGCTTAGGATTTGTTGAGCCCCTGCCTTCCTAACGCAGACATGCCGTTGTCAGCTTGGGACAGCTGAAACTGGTACAATGTTCACAACTATCTGTTTTGAATGGTATTTAAATTTTTAATAGCTCTAATTATCATTTTATCACTGTGTTTCAGACCTATCATATGTTACTATGCAAAATCCCTTGTTTGTTTTGTTTTGACATTTATCTGCTGTTTTCTTAGGATACAGTGTTTAGTGTCCCACCAGCATTTGGACTTTAATGACACTATGAGCAAAATATAACAGTATACAATCCACTATACAATAATTCATCTGAAAATAGATATCATAGACTGCAGATATGGCAAGCTAGGGCAGTGTCCATCTACCGGCCCTCATTTGTTTTCAGATGGTCACCAGAGGTCAGTTCAACAATGTCCCCATTGATCCCTTTCTATCCGTTTAACTTTCACTACTACAAGAACAAAACTCCAAACACACACACAAAAGAGAGAAGGAAGAATGTGCTCATTGTGGTTCAACCGGAATTCACAAACACAGAAAAGATCCTCTCTATTGGCTGTTTCCTCCTGCAACTTGACTTCCGAAATAGGGCTACCCTTTTGTACAAGACACAAAAACAGAAATGCAAAAAAAATCCCACCAGAAAGCATGTGACTTCCAGAATTGCCTGTAGCTTTCCTGGCACTAGGTTGAGAAATATTTCTTCATCTCATGTTACATAATCATCCTTGACGCATTGTTTGTTCCAGCTCAGTGCTGTTTTCATCAGATAGGAACCACAAATCTAATGGAATATGAGGAGTGTCCCCATGATGGTGTGTGGGGGATTTTTTTTTTTTCGAGTTTCATAATTATGCAAGGTATTTTAAAAATATGTGCTGGAACAAATACTTTTTGAAACCATAATTCTTGTTAGCTAATGTTCTTCACAGTGCACATTTCCTGTCTTTTTCCAGTAAGGACACTGTTTACACAGCACACTGAGATCCCATTCAAATGAACAAAAGGAAGAATGAGTAAATGAAAGAACGAATGTATACTTGACATAACAGACCCTTAGGATAAATTAAATTTATTTTAATGAAATTACACTGGGGATTAATTTATCCTGTAATGTTTCAATGGCACACTCCAAGGGATTTACTCCAAACCACATGAAGTCAGTGTAGCTTTCCCATTGATTTCACTGGGTCTAGATCAAGTTTCAGAAGGATGAAACAACTGTTTATTACTTCTTCTTTTCTTTTTAATTCACAAAGTAAATAATTGTATGCAGGTAAACCACTTCATTGGATAATCACTCCTTGAACCTTGGTATCTGTCATTGCTATCTTTTCCAACCTCTGTAAAGGCATATATCCAGTCTCCCCATCAAACTGTGACTTCTTTCTGTCCAGTTTTCTGTAAAGTTCCATTGCTTAGACATATTCTCACTGTTAAACCTTTTCTTCCTTAGGCTAAAACTAAATGAATCCTTCTTTCCATTTGCCTTGTGGCAGTGAACACCATGATCCCCTTCACAGCTGACTTTCTGGTCCTTCTGATTTCCCTGATGTCTCCGATGTCTGACCAACATTCAGGGTTGGACCTCTGTCCAACATTCAGTATATATTCTTATTTTAACCCCCATCTGCACTCAGGGTTGCTCCAAATTTCATTTAGAAAACTTCCCCTTACACACGCTCAAGAAGCCTTGCAATACCCTTCACGTTCTTTCATTTCATTTTCTAATGTTGATTTCTTCCTTGTCACTGTGTCACAAGCTCTATTTAATATTCCAATGCATACTGTTTGCTCCTTCCATGAAAAGAGTTACACTGGACTCCATTACATATCTTCTAGCATAGCAGCTGATCACACTGCCTTAGAAGAACATGAAAAGCCAAGTTGCACCAGAAGAACGTGAAAAGCCAAGCTGCACCTGAGTCATAGTCTGATCACTGGTTGTCCTCTTGTTCCAGAGTGGAGAGAAGTAAATTGTCTCAATTTATAAATTATCGCAGATTGTTGTCTCACCTTCCTGTTCACCTTTAAATGTAAGAATGTATTTAGTGAAGCCTATTGGATGTGTGTCTTGGGCCTGATTCTTGATATTTTCACCAAAAAATTGTGAATCATAGAGAAAAGAGTATGTTTATCAGGTCTTTAGATAAAATCAGATTGGAAAGGCCTGAAAGCACTTTTGAAAATAGGACCAGAATTCAAAATAATTTTGAATATTTGAAGAAATGACCTGGAGAAAAAAACGGCATCCCTGTAAGAACAAGACCAAAGTCATACTGTTGGAAGGAATAATCTAGATAAGGCAGGAAGGGGTAAATAAGTTGTTCTTTACAAGAGGGGGTAGAAACTGCATTGAGTTATCACCTGAACTTAAATCAGCAGTCATGCTGTAGGAAAACAAAATCAGGCAAACAGAAGTGTGATCTCTAAGATGAGGTAAGGTTAGTACCGGCAACGTCTTTCTTGGAGTCTTCTGTCCAGGACTGGACAAAGCACTTCAAAAGAGGGGTGGAGCAATTGAAGGCCATCAGGAGGAGAGCAACAAGAATGAATAACTGATTAGAAAACATGGCTTAGGAGGAAAAATTGAAAGAACTAGGGCTATTTAGCCTAAATAAGGGAAGAGAGAGGAAAATCTTATTCGTTGTCTTCAAATGCTTTAAAGTCTGCCTGCCCAGAGAACGTGTTCCACATGCATGCTGTTATGACCAAATGCAATGGCTCCAAATTTCAACAAGGGAACTTCATTTAAGATGTCAAGAAGAGCTTTCTAACAATATGAGTAGTGAAACTGAAATAGATTGAGTGCGATGATAATGAAATCTCCAGTTTTGAAGGTCTTTCAGAATAAATTAAATAAACACTCAGGAGTACCATAGGTAGAGCTGATCTTCTCTTGGGCAGGGAGACAGAGACTGAGTGATCTTTTGAGGTGTTTTCTAGCTCAATTATGTCAGTTATGTCTAGGACTATTCTGGCCTGGTTATGTAGGCTTTTGTGCTACTGAATGCAAGGTTTCACCTACATCTTCTTGCTGTCCAGTCATGTTCCATGTACCAGTGTGAGATAGGCAAAAGAGCTATGCAAAACAGGATATTCAGAACTCCAATTTGGGCAGGAGGGAACCTTAATAAGTAAACAGGTTTAAATAGCACTCTTGAAAATATTTATTAATATTTTACATAAATATTTAACAATAGAACACATAAGGACAGAATATGTTCGCCTGACGCAAACCCACTGCAGTAATGAAAATAATATGAATACCAATCTGTTTAAATGTTACATCTGTGAAGAACTCCACGGCATGTTATCTATTATTGTTTTGCCTACAGTAAAACCCTTGTGCTTACATTTCTAAAAAAAAAAAAGCCAACCCAAATAACTGAACTCTAACACAATGGACATGTATGGACATAAGACCATGTATGAGGACCCTTCATTCACCTTCACGCTGACAAGTCTGAAGTCCCAAATAGGCTGGAACTTAGGTTACCAAGGAAATGTACCTCATTTAATATCTCCAGGAAAGAGAGTTACTCTTTTTTTTCCCCGTCTCCATGGTAAGGGAAATAATGGCGCTGGAATTCTGTCTGTTTCTTAAAAATAAAAAGCCATGTCAAAAAGAGATACAGATTAGGGTTCAAATTTGTACTGGCTTACAAGATTGGGAGGATCTTACTTTAAACAAACTAAGATCTCTGTCCAGAAGCAGGGACAGAGTTTAATCCACAGGATAGGCCAGTCATGGACATGCACAAACCTTTGAGTACACAGGATACCATTTGGCAATTTGAGGTGGTAGCTTTGTATTGCTTTTTTGTGAAACCTAATGGCATATCAGAAGAATTGATAAAATCTAGAAAAGCTCAGCTCCTCTTTTTTAAAAAAAAAATATGTTGAAGACTATGTAAGCAGACAGACAAGCAAGAATTTTGGTCTACATCTCAGGTGATAAAAGCTGGGCTTTGAAGACCAAACAATACTTGAAAAATACTGTGAAGGTGTGAAGGTATGAAGGTGTTTTACCATGTAGTGGGATCACGAAGACACAAGTTTGAGTAGGTCACTGCCTCTTTTATTTGTTCCTTGAAATACATTATTTTTACTCAAGATGGTATGGCCATATTGAGTAAAAAAACTTTCCCACTTTATTATATTTATTTTCTTTATGTAGTGGAATATCTGAAAGAAAAAGAGCTGCTGGTTTATAGGCAATTCCTATGGCTATATTGAGACTAGGAGAATACTCCTGTATAGGATATTTAGGCCTTACTAGAGGGTGATTTTTCTGATCTGCTCTTTCCGACTTGCTCTTACATAATCACTGTTCAAGGGCAAGTTTTCTGCCAAAGATACAAATAAACTGAAGAGAGTGAGGGTTGCAAAGGGAATTGTATTGCAACTGGTATCATCAGAAGGAATTCTGGCTGAGTCATCCTAGGTTTCTTTTATTGCTTTCCAGGGTAGATTTACCAAACCCAATAGCTTCATCACCCTTGGAAAGGGTCCTCACCAGCTTACACTATCAGCTCATCATGCAGCCAAACTAATCATCAGGGACTATCACACTAGTTTTGGGACACTTAGCCAAAGAGCTAACCTCAAATGCTAGGTTCTCAAAACCCCTCTGTTTGCTGCCCAGCAATGACTGAAGTCCCTGGGCCTCAAAGTTTGTCTAGATGGTGCAATGCAGTATCATATGGAGATGCTGATGATGGCTCTAAATGAATCCCCTGAGGTGCCAGCAGTTTTATGAGCTATAATTTTAACCCAGTCAGAACTCTGTACTAACTTGGGTTGCTCCCAGTATCCAAGATGGATTGTTTAGAGCTGGCTCAGGTAATTGTGCATAATACTGGATTATTTCTACCACTAGCAAGGAGTCACACCCATTACCCTTTTCTAAGAGGGGGAGAGCACAGCATATGTTCTCTGAACTGCGTATAGTCTGGAGCAATGTGCAGGAAAACAATAATAAAATTCACTATCAGCACTATTATTTTCCAAGCAGGCCTACAAAATTATGATTAATAATAGACTGATTCTGGCTTGCACACACTAAACACCTGAGCAATATGTCCTTAGATAGAGAAAAAATTCATTTCCAAAACCCATTAAAATCACATAGCAAGGACATTTCCACATAAATAAATGAATTAAAGAAATGTAAGCAAATAAATTAGCAGTGTACCAGGGCAAGAGACTCACAAATACTGATAGCCTGGGATGCATGTTAAGCCAGGCTTCAGCCGTTACAGTCATGTTGATGAATTTAGATGTTAAAAAATTGATTGTAATGACTATTAACGTTATTAACCAAACTGTGCTCCAATTTGCGAGCTCTGTTCTGGTCTTGGCGAGTACACGCTGACACTAAGAATATGTCAGTGTTGTCCCTGTTACCTATGGGAGGCAGTTAGCACTGTCAAACATGTAAATTAGAATAGTTGCATGTCATGAGGTTCAGTTTCTGTAGGCTGTTATGTTTACTTTTTTTACTGCACCAGTGCAGAACTGCACAGCAGAGAGAAATGCAGAGGAGAGGTGACAAAGATCAATGAATAACCAATGGTTAACAGTCCTTATTTCTAAACGTTGTCCACAGTGACCAGCAAAGAGTAGGATGCCAGCACTGCAAGCAGGTGTCTTGTGCCCCTTGTCCTATCATTCACTTCTTTGAGAAGCAGGTCTGTTTGCCGTCTGTGGGGCAACGGATCCACTTTTCCTCTGGGGAGAGTCATGCGCAGCCTTCAAGCAGAGTCAGAAAATCAAGTCAGCTCTCTGATATCAGAACATACTGGAGGGGCGGCCTGAGAAGTGGGCCAATTTTATTTGCTCAGCTGACACTGTGATAGGAGTTTCTGTTAAAAGGAGCCATTGGATGATAAAAAAAGGTTCTCTGCATTCCCTGCCAAATCCTCCTATCAGGCTTCCATGAGTTCATATCAGGTCACCATGGGATTCCTTTCATCTCATAACACTAACTTCATTAGTTTCCATGACCTATCTGAAACAGTAGCATATATGGAAAAAACCCTAAATTTAGATGTATGACTAATCTGCTTTTGTTTTCCCTTTCCTGCATCCTTTTTCAGATACAAAGTGGAAGTTCAGCTTTGCTGCAAAACATCATTTTGCTTGTTATATTTCCAGAACATTGGCCTTATATCTGGTGTTCTTTGTGCGTATTGACACTAATTGATAGTAGCAGGGCTGTGACACTGCAGTAAGTTTTCCCACAGTACAGGCGAAGCCACTGCAGGTTAGGCTGACAGCCAAGCCAGTTAATGCTTCCCTTTGCATTCCTTTCAGCTCCCCATAGAAGAGCTATTTTACGGACACCTGGCAGTTAAAGGTCCAGGACGTTATTGCCTCTGTTGTTGCTGTGAAAAAACTTACCTAGAAATGGTGTCACTGCACAATCCTATTTCAGAAGCTGTAACTCATAAACGAAAAAGGTTCTGAAAGGCTTCAGCTACGCAATTTGTCATTAAAGCTTTAAGTTAATTTAATTAAAACTATAATTGACCATTTTAAAAAATGACAGTAGATATACTGCTTGACCTAGAACTGTTAAGACATAGTAATGAGATGAATTGAGTATATCCTGTGTGCAGACAGCACCTCCACACAATATCAGCTGAATATATGACAAACTTTTCCTTCTGCCTTTTACTGTCCCCGCCTGTACTGCAGTTCCAAGGCAAACAAAGGAAAGTGAGAATAAATGAGTACCTGGGTCATACAGCTTTTAATGAACTTGATGTGCCCCATTTCATGTAACTGAGCTGCTTTATTACTCACTGCCCTGGTATCTGTGTATACAGATTTGTGTGAGTGTCCTCAGAGTAACTCTAGTAGAAAAAGAGACTCAAAGCATAAGCATTAAGTCATGTGATGCCTATTTATTTTTGTTTTCCCATCCCTCAGATCCAAATTTGAGGATATAAAATTTGACCTACTACTTTTCTGCCTGATCTGAAAAAGATTTTACATACACAAACCTGACTATTTTCTCCCAGACAATCAAACTCTGGATAAGTTCCCAAACACAAATACAGAGATTCCCAAGATTATAACATAAATATTGACATAACTGAATTAATCCGCAGAGGAAAGGAGTCAGAGGGGTCCATATTCAAAGGTCAGTCTTCTAATAATCTTAAACCACACCACTCCCAGAAAGGGTGCAGGTATTAATTAGAGCAGAGAACTGAAAAATCAGTTCCAGGTTCTATACCTGAACAGTGGGGAAAGTAATTTTTCCTCTTTCATGGCTTGTAGACCCAAGGCTACCCTGTTTCAGCACCAACATGCAGAAATCAGGGCAAGTCAGAAATACATCTAGCAAAAGACATGGAACAGATCAGAGATAAAACTGAGGGCAAAAATGATAATAAAAAAAATCATTCACCTTCTCACCTTAGAAGACTTTTGCTCTGTACAAGCCTCCATCTTTGACTTTTAAACTCCTTGGATGCCAAGGGCTCTTCTCTGTGCACATACAGACTGCCCCAGCCAGAGTAGCTCAGTCACTAATGCTCCCTGAAGCATTGCTGGAATATAACTACTAGTCATTACTTTGCCTAATTTTTTGGGGGGGTGGGGGGATTAAATGGGCTTCAAATGTATCCATATTGACAGAAAATGCTCCTCAGAAAATGCATGCATAAGCAGCATCTCTTTGAAAGAGCGGGTGTTGGGACGGCCCCCCAACACACATGCATGCTCATACACATGCACACATGGACAGGCTCCTATGTGTCTTCTAAAAGTCTGCCAAGTAATTGGAGATTCGTTAGCAGATGTAAGCCCAATTCTTTCCTCAGGCAGACAGGGAGCTAGTAGTGCAGTTCTGCATTTTACCCACGGCAGTTCATTGTAAGATACATGAGCCCATGGTGGGGGCACAGGAACCCCAGGCACCCTTCGTCCAGGGTAGATGCTTAGATCCAGCCAGACTTGCATTCTTAACTCTCACTAAGTCCTACGCTCCCACCTGAGAGGTCGAAACTATACTCCCTCAGCTTTTGTTCATGGCTGAGATTGTCCTGGGAGAAAGGAAATGTAGGAGGACCTAGAATACCAAGCTGGACTCATACTGTCACACAAAACTCTAGCATGGCACTGCTAGTCATCCTCACTACTTGCCTGTTAGCATAGCCTGGCTCGCCTTCTACTCTGATGGGTTGCATCACTACTCCCCCATTTATTCAGGCACTTCCAGTGGGAAAAAATAAATTTCAAAAGAAAAGATTCCATGTAGGGCTTTAGGAATACTATTGTTGGACAAAAAGAGATGCAGAGCCAAGTGGTATGTTTTGTCGACATGATCAGTTTGTGAACGTTGGTCTCCGAGACAGATAACAGTCTGATGCCCTGCTTTGCTTTGCAGTGTAGACCTGGTTGATGTCTCCCAGTCCTGAATGAGTGCTCCCACCCTGAAACTATCACTTGAAAAAGAGCACTCTGTCCATCAGCTACATCTCTTCATAAGAGCAATTCCTGCCCCATTCTTTGAAAGAACAGCTGTCCTCATGCCTGTTGTCTAGAAAGGATGTGATAGGAAGAGACAGTCATGACTTCCTGCATCTCCAGATGAGGAGCTCAGTTTCTGAGGAGGGATCAGCTTTCTCTGTTTGCTAGCTGTAAGCAAATTCCCCCTTAGAGTGAACTTCATTCTGAGATGCCTACCTGACTACGTTCAATCCAGAACCTCGGTGCCCTTAACTGGGTCTGGGTCATCTTCTCACCCTGACTACTAAAATACGAGTTGCCTTAGTGTCCAAGGTCAATGCAATCAGGTCTTTCATTGGATCTGACCTTGCAGAGAACACTAGGAAACAGTCACTAGGAACAGTAGGAAGAACCACTAGGACAGTAATGCAGCTCTACACCGGCTTTGGTTTCACCAGCCTTCATGATGCTCTAAGCATTGCTGACATCTAGCAGCCACTTGGAAGTGAGTGTGCTGGTGGCAGCCTGACAGAAGATGATGGGTGGGTTCTCCCCATCTGCAAGCTAAAACCAGGGGGTAGGAGAGGGAACATGTGGATTGGTAAGCTGTAGCTCTTTTAACTGGCTTTTCCCCTTCAGTAGGGAAATCCAGAGCTTTACAATGAAGGCATTTTTCCAGCTCCTGTGAGCAGCCAGAGTGATTTTGTCTCTTATAGTGAGGGATAATTAATTCTCCTTTGCAAATATTCCCTTCATTTTATTTGGGGCTTTTGGTGGTTTCTTTTTTTATCTGTCTTTCCCTTATCTCCTTTACCTCCACTACTTTGGTTGCAAAAAATATTGTTCCTCCTGAGAGTTTGTTACTGATCTATTTATACCATCCCAGTGTTTGGGAAATGTTTAGAGTATTTAGGTAAATACATTGCAGAATTCCCATGAGGCATGTGTCTGTAATGTATATATCATCCCACCTCCTCTTGGTATCTTAGTACTGGATTATAGCAGTGTTATATGGGGCAGTTGTACCTCCACCACGTTGCCAGGCCTGCTCAGCCATTGTCGTGGTTTAACCCCAGCCAGCAACTAAGCACCACGCAGCCGCTCACTCACTTCCCCCCCACCCACTGGGATGGGCAAGACAATTGGAAAAAAAAAAGGTAAAAATCAAGGGTTGAGATAAGAACAGTTTAAGAGAATAGAAAGGAAGAAACTAATAATGATAATAATGACAATCATAAAATTACAATAATAATAAAAGAATGGGAATATACAAAACAAGTGACGCACAATGCAATTGCTTACCACTCCCTGACCAATGCCCAGTTAGTTCCCAAGCAGCTATTCCCCCCCAAGGCCAACTCCCCCCCGGTTCATATACTGGGTGGGACGTCACATGGTATAGAATACCCCGTTGGCCAGTTTGGGTCAGCTGTCCTGGCTGTGTCCCCTCCCAACTCCTTGTGCCCCTCCAGCCTTCTTGCTGGCTGGGCATGAGAAGCTGAAAAATCCTTGACTTCAGACTAAACATTACTTAGCAACAACTGAAAACATCAGTGTTATCAACATTCTTCCCATACTGAACCCAAAACATAGCACTATACCAGCTACTAGAAGGAAAATTAACTCTACCCCAGCCAAAACCAGGACAGCCATGAAACAGATATGCTGGAGATACAGGAGTGAGGAGGAGGCTCTACACACTGCTTACTCAGGGATAGAGTTGAGGCTGCAAACTAGTGGATTAATCCAGAGTACTCAGAGTCATCATGTACCTGATCCATGTGAAAGCTTGAAGGAGATTCTTTTTTTTTTGAGGCAAAGGAGGAATACAGCCAAATTCAGAATCTGGTCTTTTTTATCAGGTGTGTTTTGATGAGTAGGTGTAAACACAAGCTCTTCTGCACCTTCTGGAAAACATCCATCATTCTATACTTTAATCTCCTGCAAAGTGTGTAGTCTTTAGCAGAGGACTCTAAGAGGAAGAGCTAAATTCACCACCACCTTGGTGTTCTTTGATGTACAGTGGTGTTTCCTGGTCACAGTGGGTCATTGCCTTCATTACTTCCCAGGAAAGAATAACAGTATAGTCTTTTGTAATGGATTATACTACCTTGACCCTGGGTGGAAAGATAAAAGCAACATGAAACCGTGTGACATGCCCTTGGTACGCATACTGTAATTCACTAAAAATGTCAGTGTGGGATCCATCATGGAAGATACGACCATCTTTCAAATTTTGTGGGCATAATGGTTTTTTTTGTTATGTTTAATGTTTTTTGAGACTGAGCTTTGTTCCAAACTAGCTGCTGATGGCAGTGTTTGGGGAGGTCATATTGTACGGAGCTACCATAAAGAAAGCATGACCACATAAAGAAAAATGAGCATGACAAGATCCTTGCTACTTCACAATTACTAATTTTTTTCAGTTTGGCAGAAACAGTGTCATGGTAAAAAGAAACTGGGGAGTGTGGCAACAAGATGGGATAAGCCCAGGAAATTCAGGAATAGAATGAACTCTTATATATTTGTATTTGCCTTTAAGGCTTTTTAATTTGCAGGGAGATTACTCCCTTCTCAGTCCAATGCAGAAAAGCAGTTATTAGTGGCTAATAGCCAGGGGCCAAAAGTGTCTAAAGATTTTTAAGTACTTGGCATAATGTTTTTCAGACTTTTAATTTTACATCTAAGTCATACATTCTCAATTAGATCAACATTTTTTAGAAGTGTGTGTTAACTTCTGTTAAATAATTTTGGCTTAAAAAATGTTCCTTTTCTTTTAAAGGTGGAATGCTTTATTTCACTATTTTTTGAAAGATATATTTCGATTTTTTTATTTGGAAGTGTTTCATTTAGAGATTAGAGCATTCAACAAGAAAAATAATAAAAATAATAAAATTATATAAAAACCTTAATTGACCTGAAACCATGCTCACATTGCTATTATCAATTATACATTAAGGAGAGGTTCTGCATTGCAAGAGAATAAGCTTCAACCACGATGCCCTTTCCCAGTCAATCTTGTTGCCAGCGGGCTGCAGCAGAGAAAAGCAAGAAGTGGGGAGTTTTTAGTCATGATTATTTTGACTTAGGAATAGGTTTTTTTCCCATTTGTGAAAGCAAGATGAAATAAATGGTCTATTTAACAATTCATTCTTGTTTGCTATCAAGAACAGCAAGTGCATTTGATTAACCAACAGTTTATTCCATCAATACTCAGATTCAAAGCAGCAGGAAAGAAAAAAAATGATAAATTATGAATCAGAAGAGTAAGTTTTGTTTACACCAACAGATTCACAAAATAAGTTTCCTCCTCCCAGCTGTAAACTTCAAGAAAAGGATAAGTAAATGCATCAATGTATCATTTATCTTGTGCCTGAAATGAAAATTAGGTTTAATAGAAAAAACAAACCTACCATCTTCTGCTTAGGAAGTAAAAAACAATCCATTATAGCATAATGTTATTTGTTTGAGGATTATGAGGCAGTATAATTCTTTAACAAGATCATGCTGTGCGCTGTTGATGTGGAGAACATTGCTAATTCCATTTCGTCTAGTCTCCCACACAACATAACTTGCGACAAAGTATTGTGTTGGTTTTTTTCCGGAGAAGTCACTTGTTGGTATAAGTGACTATTAACCCTTCAAGCAATGAAAGACAAAAAATACAGATAGACCTGTGCTTCCTTCTTATGAATAAAGGAGAGAGCAGTGGCAATAATGCCGTATCATCAGCCACAGGAAATTTGTGTGATCTTATTAACTATATTTCCATTCCATCAGGGTTTGTGGTGAAAGCTGGCAAGAAACTCATCTTTTCTGTCAAAATGTGGCAGGAAAAAGGAACCTGTCCACTCAGGTAAACTCATTATGTGAAAATACTTATAGCAGTATGTAGCACAATTATCTTTGCCCTCCCATAGTGTCAACGAGAATCACTATCTGTTGGCTATTTCTTGAGTACATTTAATGATAATGCTAGAGGGGAATGCATATAAGCCATGCTGGCAGGAGGGCACTAAAATGCATGCAGAAGTTCTAATGGGACGCAGAATGCAAGCAGCTATATGTCAACATGCTGTTTCATAACACTTCTTTAGGTCTCCTTGTGCTCCTGTCAAGTTTTTGTATACCACAGAGGCTTTTCAGTCAGATTTGAATTCCTATATTTATTTCCTTGATGCCTGAAGGGGATTTAGGTCTAAATCCCAAAACTGAAAGTAAATATGATACGCATATTACATATCTGATATGCAAAACTGATAAGCATATTGCATATCAGTCCTAAAATGGCATGCAGGCAGTAAGAAGTTCAGAGTCAGAACTCCCAGAAAAATAGCTTAAAGTGGAGGGGTTTCCTCCAGCCTTGGAAAAGTCAAGCAAATGCTACAAAAGTTGCATCTATGTATGTGAAGACAGACTTGTAGAAACTCCTGTTAAAGGGCTGCTGTCCATTCCAGAGTCAGGTGGCAAATACCCTCCTGCGTTTTTTTTCGACATCAAATTACACGTTCTGTAAGTCTTAAAGATAGGTCCTGCTCCAGTACAGCTGCTGACTCAGACTGCAGGGAGATAGGGTTTCTGCTTACAGAGACAACGTAGAGCTGATGGGACGACCCAGTGACATATTGGAGTTCATCTGGGGGAGGAGGGCTTGAAGTGACATTGCATGTGCTAAACTGCCATACTGCAGATCTTAAAAATAGAAGTGCTGTGAAGCAGATGGTTCACTTCCACAACAGACACCATTTTGATAGGCACAACTGAGAAGTAGCTTCTGATGATATGCACATATCTGCATATATACACATGCTGTGCGTATGTGTGTGTATGCTAGCAAGTATACCTTGAATATAGGCTATGATACAGCATTTATGCCTACTCCCATATTCTTTCATGGCATACTTGTTTTTTAGACAGAACATGTCTTTATGAACTGTTGGTTTCAATTTCAGCAATACACGTCTTGCAAAATTTTCATTCTCCCACCGTTCAGTCACTTACATGTTAACCACTTGTGAAAATCCCTTTTTCTCATCATCTCAGCTCAGGGCAGCAGTCCACGACCTTTGGAACAAGCCTCAAAGAAAATTTGGGGGTTTCTGAGTGGAAGTGCACAGCCACAGAACTGTTGGGAGTGGAGGTGGGGGTATAGCTGGCAGGAGGTGGCTAGGAGGCCCTCGGAGACGTAGGCTTCCCCTGCCCACCATCATAAATTCAAGCGAGGGAATGCTTTATGCTTTTTTCTTGAGGTGCCATCCTCTTCCTTCTCCTCCTCCTCCTTCTCCTTCTCCTCCTCCTCACCACAACTCCTGGTTCACCCTTGTCAGTCCCTTCTCATAGCACCTTATAGGAGCAGAGGCCAGGAGTTTGCTGGGGAGGCAATATGGGAAAGGAGCACAGGGAAAAAAGTTTGAGAGTCGTTGGCTTGGGACAGATCATGAACAAAAGAGGTGATTGGCTGGCTCTCCCCCAGTTCCCTGTCTGCTTTGCCCTGCTAAAGCAGCAACAAATGACACAAAGCATTAATGTAAGGTATGTTGATGAAAAGTTGAACACTGAGAACTTCCTTTAGTTTGTTTGGCTGGTTTTACTTTGTCATGCAGTGCAAGAGTGGTAGTAGAAAAATCACTTAGTACTCAAAATCCAGGTAAAGGAGCAAATTCTGTGGGTGTTGAATCAGCCACACACATCTACTTCTTGGGCCCAAAATAAAGAAAAGGTAATTAATTAATAGTAAAGTTCATTATAGAAATTATTTCCGCAGAAAGAAATATTGGCAGCTAAAAAATCAACATAAGGACTGGAAAGCCATCATTTAGAACTATTTCACAAAATGAAATTTGAAAATTTTTCATTATGGGTCATTTGACCTAAGCATAAATCAAAAGCATTTTGCCTAACTTAACTCTTCTGTGGGCAAAGTTTTATACCTTTTAGGCTTAAAATAGCAACCCATTGCTAAATGAAAAAGAGTTAAAAGAGGCACAGACTTTAAAAAAAAATGCTTTTTTTCTGATTTTTTTTTCAAAATCGAATTTCATCAACATTGACATGTTTTAACAAAAAAATGTTAGTTCTCTTTAAAAGGCATTTTTTATGAAAGCCAAATTGCTAAACTTAGGAAGTAAAAACCAAGTCTATACTGAAGATTATAAATTGCCCCTATACTTATAAGATGAGGCTCATATTCCTGCCTGGAAGCTGTATGCTGCATTTTGGGTGATGTTGCACCACTTTGCCCGGAACAAGTCAATATGTCAAGTCGTTTCATTTGATCAACTTTATCTCATATCATGTAGTTCTAACTGCCTGCATTTTCATTTCCTTGGGGCTCTTTCTCTCTCTGCTAACACATTTAGTTGTTCTCTCCCTCCTGAAGTATCAGGCTACCTGTCAAGCAAGGAGCATCCCAGGATTTGTGCTGCATGGGTTGCACGTGCTCATCCTGGATAACTCCTGTTTGCAAGAACCAAGTTAAAATACACAAGAAGAAGGTACCTCACCTGTGAAAGAAGTGAGCAGTATAAGAGAGAAGACAATATCACAAAGTCTGCTGATAAGAGTGCTAAGGTACTATGAGAGTTAAGCTCCTTATCATGGTGAAACCCATCCCCATGTGGCATTGCCCATGTCTCTGTAAGGACACACCTCGCCTTTGCACCCCAAGCCCATCTGGCCATGTGCGAGGCAGCGGCCAGTGGCCCTCTGCCACGGCACTCACTGGAAGTTGCACAAGGACGCAGGCTGCACAGCAAACAGGCAGCCTCTTGCCAAGCGCAAGGTCCTTTGAAGCAGTGATGGGAATGAACAGGGAAGGCAAACAGGTGCAGATACACATCTGCTCTGGGAAAGTATGTGGAGACTGCCGGGATAACAACCACATTCCACAGACACCGTGATGCATTTCGGAAATGCTCTGTGTGCGTGCTCGCGGACAGTTGTGCATCTGTACCAGTGGAGTCACATAACTGCAACTTGTCAAGATAACCCAATAAATCTTTAGGAGGCTGAGATATAACTGTGGCTCCTGATCTTTAATTACAAGCTTTCTCCAGTCATGCTGTGTCTGTTCCATAGCTGGATAACTTGTGTTTCTTTCCAGCACACAAGAACTAAAGCTATACCTTGGGGTACCTATCTCAAATTCCATTCATAAAACTTTCTTGAGAAATCACTCCTAGGTATCATTAAACTCCCTTCCTGCATACACAGACTGCAGGTGTAAGATTCAGAATACCTGGATTTAGTGCTTGACTTTGTTAATGAGTTTAAATCAGTGATACTATGTATATCACTTTTGTGGTTCTTTTTTTCTTCTAGCTTTTGTCTTTTGACGAGCTGTTGATAGTGGTCTGTAGCATCTATATATACATTGAGTCTAGCTTTTAGCAAGAAGGGACTTTTTAAGCAGGAAACTTCCAAGCTGGAGGGGACTTACAGGGTGGGAACTGAATAAAGCCTATGACTTCCCTTCATATCATCTGCGGCCTCGTGATTTTAAGATACATACTATTTTATGGTGCATAAAAGTTGTTTGGAAAGCCAATTCGGTTCTTTGCAAGGAAAATTTTTCTACCTCTGCATTACATTATACAGATCAGATGCTGACAGTAGCTTCCCAACAGCAGCTCAGAATAGGATATCTAACATTGTCATTTACCCAGGTCATTTACCCAGGTCATTTATACTATGCTCTAAGCGTGACCTAGACCATTTAAAATTGACTTAAGTATGACTACATGAACTGAGGACATTCCTTTGAACTCCACTGCAGACATGCCCTGAAGAATACCAACAGCTAGCTACAGAGAGCTTCTCAGGCTCTGCTTATACTGTGGTTGGTAGCAACACTACAGTAATATACTGTAATCAACAGCAAAAATTTGTGTGGGGAAATAGTTGGGTTTGGAACTTGGAAATGTATCAGACTGGGGACTGCAGTTGCCTTTTTATTATAAGCCTTTCTCTGGTCTTCAATATTTTAATTAAAAATTGTTGCATATTTCAGTTTAAACTGTCATATAACTATTTCCTTCATGATTTCACATAAAACACTTGAGGAAAAACATCAGGCATTAGAATAGAGAGGTAAACAAAAATCCATGAATTTTGTTTTCTTTTCTCCATCTGTCTGTCTTATTTCTAACAACTTGGCAAATCCTTTGTATTTTTATAAACTGCATTCTAGCACTGAAGGAAATACAGCACTATTATAAGAAATTGTGAAAATGGAAACTGTAATGACACAGGCTTGACCTGGGTCTCAGAAGAGGAATTAAATTACTCCAAATATTTAAGAGCATATGTCATACTATTATGTAAAGCCATATAAGGAACAGAGTTTCCACACTAGGTTTCTTATGACCACAAAATAGAAATAAAATTCTTATCCCATAAAGGTTAACATCTTGATTTACAACCAGATGCACCAGGCACATGGAGGGACAAACAAGACAAGATAACAATGCAAGAAAAACCCTCTGTGTTGTGGTCAAGGATCTGTCCAACTTATGTTTAAACTGGTATATACAAGAGAAGTTAGGCCAGCACGTCACAGCCCCAAGGTGCCTGCAATTAGGCTGTGGATAACTGCACCCATATTAGGGCTCCTGTGGAGCCAGACAAGTGCTCATGAGTAGTTTCAAGTGACTTCGGTGTTCCTCTGGCACATTCACTTTGGCCTCCATTTCAGGTCCTCCAGAATAAATCAGAGTGGCACCAGGCCATAATTTCCATAAATTTGATTCTTGGCATAATTCACCAAGAGTGGGAGGAATTTATTGTTCTTCTGAGGGATGCTCTTCTTCATATTGCTAAGAGTTTGTTTTCCCTGAAATTGTCAGATGAAAGTACAGCTCCTACAAAGGGATTTGAAAATATGGCTCACTGTTCCCCAGCCTAAATGTTTACCCAACCATCTGCATACAAGGATCGCCTATTCCAGCTATCTCTTCCTTAAAAGACCTCGCTGTTCCTGCCATGAGTACATGGCAATAGTATTGATCAGCTGACTGTGCTTGAACAAGCACTGGCTCAGGCTAGAAGTAGTAGCTGACTCTCTGGATAACATTAATATTGACATTTACTGGTATCTCATAACTCCTGCTATCTCATTGCAGCTTTGTCTGAGCTAGTAACAACTGCAGAAAATATAACCTGGTGTGTGCGGGTCCCATGGTTTAGCAGCGTGGTAAAGGCTTTGCAAGATCTGGCCAAGACTTCATACACAACTTTCACTATTTTAAATAAGGGTAGAGCAGAGCTGAACAATTCACCTACAAGTTTCTGGCTTAAATTTCTTCTTGGCTATACACATGTGCATTCAAAACATTTTTGCAGTCAAAAGAAGGAAAAGCCACCTAAACGTAAGGAGATAAAAGAGAGGACAGAGATTATTGATGCTGATTAATTATATGCCCACTGCTCTGAATATGACTTCTTCACATGTCATCTGTATGGCTGCTTTCCTACCACAGAGCACCAGATCCAAAAAATTTAATTCATCTTTTAGGCACAAGATACTAGAAAATTTTCTCTGCTCTTGAAGCAGGCCTAAAATTATCTGTGATGAATTGGCATACAAAAAATAAACAGATATTTTGCCTCTGAACAATGAGTTTTCTTCCTAGAGACAGCCCCATGCCATGAATACCAACCTGGGTTTTCTAGGTTCATGGAGGAAGAAGGTCTTCCATTTCTACTGAACTCACTGGAAACTATGTGCAGACTTTGTTCTACAAACTATGAGATTTTTGGTCAAAATACATTGCAGTGGCATATTTTCTCAATACGAATACCTCTTCTCCTCAATATGATTCCTGTCTCAGTGAGTGACACATTTTGCTGTTATGGTCTCTATATACAGATCCTCTCTAATGTACTGGATTGCTGCTGTTTCACCCATGGGTGTCTCCTATAGTCAGTGGAACCAGAGCCCAAATGAGAACCCTAAGTATTTAGCTCAGCCACCAACTTTCACCACACTTTTCAGCTGCTTGCATCCAGTTTAGACCAAACCAGCATTTAAAAACCTGTTAATATTTTGTCCTTTACCAAAAGCTATGATTTACTGAATTGAAAATCCTGGAAAAACATTAAAAAATGACAATGACAAAACAAGGTTGGAGCATAGTGAAGTCCTTGTTCTTACAAAAATTGCTTTGGCTTCTTTAATTGCTTGAAATATTCGGGACTGCAGCTTGGCTTTTTACCACACAAACCAGCAGCCTTACCATCTGCCCAGCACTGGGCTAATGCTGACTTCGGGGGACAAATCCTGGCTGAGTCAGCACCGATGAATCATTGTTTCACTGGGGGATTTCCTCTGAATTGTCCCACTCCAAGTCATCATGAAAAGGACATTCTACTCCTTCGATATTATAAATAAGAACCAAACCAAACGAGAAGAATTAAACAATGCGTAGCTGCTACAGCATAGGAAATCTGCCCGGTTCTTGAATTTCAGTATCAGTTTTGCTAACTACAGTACTTTCTTTTGTGGCTTTGTTTTTGTGGAAAGGAACAAAGGCCTTTTAGAGCATTCACTTAGTGTGACAGTTTTACAGATCACTTTAATCACTTCAGAAGTTGTCCATTTATATAAGCTAGTAATTGTTCTCCCCTTCAGCAGTAACACTGCTCTCTGAGGTGTGCTGTTAATCGATCCTGCTAAAGACATGAATATTTCCGCTAAATGCCAATCTAGAAAAAGTAATTAGATCAACAGTGGTTGGTAAGTAAAGGTGGGGGTCTGTTGCCAGGCAGAAGCAAGGCAAGAAATGAAGGCACTGATATTAAGAACAATTAGGACCGAGCAATGTAGGCAGCGGGAACAGTGGCAGAGAGGCAAGATGAATGTTGTGGCTGATGCACGGTATGAGCAAGGTCAAGGACAGTGATTTGCAGATAAAAGAGAGAAGCCTAAAGGGCAATTTGAATGGAACACAGACCCTAGAGTCCACAAATCTCTCAAAAAACTTATGTATTACTAAGACCGGAGAATGAAGTGTTTTCTACTGCATTTATTATTATTATTATGGACTGCAGATTACCTGGGGAAGGTCTGTATTTTATGGTGTTTACATAAAATTTAATATAACATAATTGCTCATGCTCTTCAATGTAATGTGGTATAGCTTTGAAACACATAACATGCATTGATGAAACAACATGCCTTTGCTAAAAAGCCTTCTGTAAGGGCAATTTTCTAGCTCTGTCTCAGTAGAGTTGAGGCAACCCTAGCAGATCCTTTTTCAGGCATGTCTCTGTCAGCCCAGGCTTCTCTGCATTTTGCTCTGTTGCAGAATAGCAACATATCCACTGAGAATTTGAATTGTTTTTCCTATGTGTGTGACTATTAAACAATAAGGCAAGTAGAATGCTAGATTCTTGAAGTTTGCAAAAAAAAATCTTCAGTTCTGGTTCTGTAACTTTTGGCAGCTGACAACATGACTAGGCTTTTATACCACTGTTTATGCCGAATGCACTGTGGCCCAGCATGGTCCTAATGTGACGAATGGGACTATATGCACTATAAAGCAATACCTAATAGAAATATAAAATTTTGATGTTCATATATATATATATAATTGTTACATATTACATAACAACATAGTATCTAGTAGTTGGCTTTTGGTCTTTTTGTTAAATATTTTTTTTTAAGGGAAGTGTCAAACTTGTTCCTGTTTGCTTAGCTGATTCAGAATAGGAGGTCAGTTCATGCTGAATTTCCAAACAATACAAAGCTAAAGGAGTTGTAAACAACCAAAGGCCCCGGGTTAGCAAACATGACTGGTTCCAGGGAAGCCAGTGGGCTGGCAGGAGTCCATGAGTTACCTAATGTACAAATAATCCAAAGCAGGGATGCCCGGTGGAGTAGAGCTGCTTGGAAAAATTTTACATTATGAAAGCAAATTGGAAAATGGTCAGTAAACTGTAATTTACTGTCCTGTGCTAAACACAGTGCTCTCATAAAACAACCAATAATATTCTTGGTTTTGTACAACCTGGGGTATCAGAGATTTTTTTTCCTACAATTTTAGCATAAAAGTTTTCATTTTGGTCTCTTTTTACTATGCCAAATACAAAGAAACTCTTAATCTGATCTAACATAACCAGTCTTTAAAAATGCAATGCTTTGCCTCTTCTTTACAATCTTAACTTTTTTTTCTTAATAGTGAAGAGCAGCAGTAATTGCATAGCCAAGCAACAATCCATCTCCCAAGTCATTCTCACATTCCAGTGGACAAATTATGATGAACCTGACTTTCCCTTTGTATGAAGATCACATGGGTATCCATCCAAACTCTTTTCAAGACTGCCTCCATTGTATCAAGGATATCCAAGAAGCCTTTAGGAAAATAACAGAACAAGAAACAGTATCTAATGCCAGCTCTTCTGCTGATGAAAATTGTTTTAAATTAGTGAGAACTTATATTCAAAGTGATTTGTAATATGGCAGGTACTGGTAATATATGTGGCAAGACCTTTATTTCTTGATTGTCCAGAAGGGATTGTAGGCTGATTATCTAAATGTTACAATAACCAATTAAAATTATTCAGAGATATTCTAGACTTTGTGGTGTGGACACCCATTGCAAGTTTTCCTCTGGAGTCTAGACCCTAATGAGAGCCTCTGGCTGCCCTCTGTGAAACTCGGATGGCCACCCTTTAACCACGCTGTCAGCTTTCCTGTACCTTGCTCTCCATCCGGGTGCTCCAACAAAAGAAAGATTCACTTTGGAAGAATCCTGTGTCCAACCAGAAAGGACAATGACATCTGGTTGTAAAGCAGCAGAAAAACTTTCCTGTATGTAACTCATTTCTGGCCATGTGTAAGAAAATTATGATGTTCGGGGGAAATGCTGATTCCAATCACCAACCAGACAAACTTAGTAACACTAGTAAGTAGCATAGGAGGTTAACGCCACAGGGGATATTTGGGGACTCCTCTGATTACTACTACATTCAAGCTCACTGCCAAGTCTGTTACAGTTGTTATGTGTAACTTACAGCAATTATATTAAACCTTGATTGACAAAACTGAAAATATAATGAAAAAAAATAGAATTTTTTTTAAACATGTTTAAGACTAATTCTCTCCTTTTTCTTATATTTCCATATGAAACTCTCTAATATTGCAATTTTTAGGGAGTTTTTCTATTTTCCAATATTCAGATCCTGTGACTATAGTCAGGCAGCCTTTGAATCAGGCAAGATTTGGTCTTCTTTTTAGTGTGTGCTCCTTAGTTATGCTACAGAAACTGGTTTTCAGTTAGAGTAGATTCAAACTTAGTAGCAGGGTAATCAAATGAAAAAGTTACACCAGGTTTGTCGAACTTACTTTCAAACAACAGAAACAGAGCTTCCCAAATTATATTGCAATCATCCCAAGGTTTAGGCCAGTTGCTAATACAGTGATGAGCAAGTTGCAGCCGTGCTGCAGCACCCCAGGTGTGAACTAGGACCTCTGGGAGAGACATTGCCTCATACTCTATTTAGACAAAACCTTCTGTAGCCAAAAGCAACACCTTCAGCTGTTCGGGTCAGAATAGATGGAATCATTTTAACCACACTTAGCCTGGATAAGATATTTGAGCTAGCTTCCAGTCAACAGACACAAGAATACATTCTCAGCTGGTGTAAACCAACTTCAATGGAGCTACATCAATTTATACCAGGTGGGGATTTAGTCTGAGCTTTTGTTTTCTCTTAAATCAAAGTTTGACCAAAGACAAACCCAAAACCTGATCACGTGGACTTGGAGCTTGTTGACATTCTGTGTAGGTGTTGTCTGTTATGCCACTATGTTGTCTAAATATGAGACAGAGCAGGAGTGCCTCTGTGTTTATTGACTGTACTTGTAGCAGTGCAGCTGCATAGATACAAGGCTAGTCAGCCTGTTTGTCTATAAGCAAAACAATTTGTATCTTATAATAAAGCTCACATGGGGAAATAAAAGGGAAGTGAACATGACATGTGATCCTCTGACGCAGTAGATGAGCTTTAAAAGACTAAGGATAAAGAAATCATGCTCATTTTCATCAGAGATCAAAAGATTAACAGTTTTGCAAAGGGTATAAATAGAAGTTATTCTATGAAGATAATAATTTGTTAATAGAAGAGAGTATAAATGTCTTACTAAAACCTCAAAGAAAAAAAAATTACTTGGAGAGGGAGGACATTTCATTGTGAGCAACATATTACTCATTAAAAGCCAGAATCAAATATACAGAGTCCCTGTAGAGATCACTGTGACCATTTACTAAAGCGCACTGACATGCAGACTTGCTATCTGGTTGATACCAGCAAAAGATTACTGTCAATCCATCTCATCATCATTAAGATAGGCCAGCTGAGCAGCCTAGAAAAACAGCAACCAGGAGTGTAGTAACATATTTTGAAGCAAAGTGGTTTAGTAACTGAAGGCAGAAACTAAAAATGAGTTTAAATCACATTTAATTCATCTGCCAACTTTGACAAGGCCATTACAACAAGTGTCTGACTGTGCCCTGGCTGAGGAGTAGCAGCAGTTTGAAATCCTTCTCCTTGTACCTGTGAATGGAGTTGATGACATTGGGACTGTGCAACAGTTAGTGGCCACTCACAGAACTATGAAAAAGTTTCTGTCATCCCAGAGAAACAGAGGGAAAAAGTGTTAGACCTTCATTTTAGACCACAATAACCAAGGAAAGAAGCAGGGAAACAGCAGTTTGCCCAGCCCTTGTTCTGAGGAGCATGTAACCTGTGTGTTCTTCCATCCTCAGCATGGTGAGCTGAGAGACATTTGCATTATGACAATAATTTTATTTACCTTTGAAGAATGTTCCAGGGTTAAAGTTATTATACAGTAGCAAATTAATACTCCTGACTTTTTTATGAAAAAAATGTGCTTTTAACCATAATATGCTCACAGAAAATTTCTGTCAGTGCATTTTGGAGCAAAATCACATTTTAAGAACATCTTAATCTATTTTCACTTTTCAGTTTTCATGCCATTTTGCATTTTTCATTTGATTTCTTTCTACTGTTTTGCATATACACATGTGCAGGCTTGTGTTTGTGTGCATGCATGCATGTGTATCAGGATCTGTGAGAAACTTTGGAAACTCTGTTAATTAGAGAAAATAGCAGCATATGCTATGCCCTGAGAACCTGAATTGGCATTTGCCAGTATTATTTAGGGAGCTGTTTTGAAAACAAAAATAACTTCAGAACCAAAATGAGAATATGTGATCTTAAAATCCTGCACACAGGTTAATTCAATTCCAGTAGGAAGAAGTTCATGGATCACTTGTAGTCCCTTTAACAGTAAAAATAGCCAGTCTCTATGCAAATCACAATTCAGTATCTTTAAATGAACCACAGACAGAAGACAAAAGCTTTGTCTTGTGAAATTCATCATAACACCTGAATTTGTTTCACTAGCACACAGGTCTCTGTTGAAATGTTTAAGAGACTCATACTTGGGTCTTCTTGTTTTTCCTAAGAGATTCAAGATATCTCATGATTCAAGGTCCCTTGTCTTATCAGATGAACACCAGCATTACTCTTACTACTTCTCCTTGCAGGAACAGTCCTCTAGGACAGCACAGGTTCTGCATCACGTAGTGCTTTGAAATCCCCACGCTGAATTTCTCTCTCACCCACAATTTCCCTTGGGATAAGTTAGACAAGTTATCATAATAACGTAAATCAAGTACATTTCTCCTAAATTCTTGCCAAGGTCCATGCACTGCAGAGCAAGTTTGGGCACCACTAGCTCTGCTGCCAGATCTCAAGAAAATCTGTGGTCTTTGCTGCAGTAGAAGACTTTGCCGACTTCATTATAACAATTGGGGATTTAAATAATCTAACTGTCCTTGGGCAAGGACGTCTGCCCTGCTGCCTGCTCTACCTACCCTGGGCATACAAACAGCATCTGAAGTGCTCACCAGTATGTAGTTTGAGAGCCAGTGGGACACTTATGATCCAGCCACTGCGTCTCACAGATGACTATTGCTAGCCCAAGCTGTTTTGCTGTATGAAGCCAAAGGATGCTTCTGTAGCAGGAATTTGAGAAAGCAGGAGCTCCTCAGCCCTGTCTATTCCCCAGCCTTATGGTTTGAGGACCTCAGGCAGCCCCTTGACCCACGGCTTTGCTTGCACACTAGTTCTGCACATAGCCTGTGTTTCAGCCGGCTCTTCTGTAAAAGAGATCAATAGCTTTCTGCAGTTTTGCCAAATGAAGAATGGCTGACATACCTACGAGATTTAATATGAGCCAATTTTCTCTCCCCGGCAAAGCAGTACATTGCACCCTCTCACACACTTCAGCTGACACTAGGCAATATCGCCACAGTATTTGCAGTATTCCCTAGGAATTCCCTGTAGACCAGAAATAGCACAGCAACACTAGCTGCTTATCAAAGGAAAAGTGGCGAGGTTGGAAAGCCGACCCCTATAATAGAGAGCAGCAGATTGTGGTCTGCAAGCAGAGCACCATGTGTCACCAGCACTCAACACATAGGTGTACAACCCCTAAAGCACAAGTCCTTACAGAAGGAGCTAAAAAGAGAGTCTGAGGGCAGCCTATTGCAGCTGCTTGCACCCCCCTGCAATGCTGGCTGTCTCACACTGAACCGAGAGGTCACAGGCGCTGGACCGTGGAAAAAATGTGTAATGCCTGGGACGGAGAAGTGTCACTTCGTGTGACTCCCTCACAGATGGTGTTTGACAGTGGGTTGCAGAGTCGTCTCCCTAGCTGACCTCTGAGCACAAAGGTGTTCCCAATAGATGCTGTACCCAGCCTGCTTTTCGGGGTATCTTTTGAGTGTCTAAGGCGCTTATTTAATGCTAAACAGCAGGTCTGCAGCCCATATTGGAGTACAGGAACCCCCAAGCTACCACTAAGTGTGTTCATTAATTCAGTGAAGGGAACACAGCAGCCTTGAAATGCAGCATGGTCATGTTAGAAAGATCTTGCACCCAAATGCATCAGTCTGGGCAGACTACCATGGTCATAAAGTCATGGAAAATAAGACCAGAAAGGACCTCAAGAGGTCATCCAGCTCATCTCTCTGCCCAAAGGCAGGATCATCTCTGTCCAGATAATTCCTGACATTTTTCTAGTCTGTTCCTAAAAGTCTCCAGTGATGGACATCCCATAATTTCCCTGAGCAATCTACTACACCATTTAACTGTTCCTAATATCCTAAACATTGCTTCAGCTTAAGCCTATTATTTCTCATCCTAGACATGGCAGACTTGGCAATATTTATTTTCTAGTTTATTCCTTGATTGTCTACAGCAGGTTTTTTATATACTTGAAGATGACTATCTCCCACCAATTTTCCCACAGTAAGCATCACACAGGTGCTTCAACTTTTCCTGCTATGCCAGAGTCTTTTAGTCAATAACCTGGTCATCATTGTCACTTTCCTCTCAACTCTCTTCCAGTGTTCTCACACTGTTTCTGGTTTCAGATAGAGTTTGGTGTAGACATGCCCTTAAGGGTTCTCTTGAGGAACATGTCATGGATATATTTTCTCTGGTTTTCAGTAAGATAAGCAGCGGGGAGCTAGTGAGCACTTGTCGAAAGTTTCCAACTGGAGTTTATAACACTTATGATGCGCTGTCACTGAGGTGTCTGTAGTTTTGTCAACTAAAGCAATTTAAATAACCTCTGTAGGAGAGTGATAGCTGCCACAAGGGACATAGCTGAGATTAGCCACCTGAGCACTTACACAGATTCTCAGGAAGGTTTCGTAGTAAATAGCTCACACTATCACATCTGCCATCCTCCCAGACCACCAGTTTTAGAGCTCAATTGGCCATGACCGTACAAGGGCCTGTCCTGTCCTCGCTAGGTCCATTCAGTGGTGCTGAACAGTTACACAACTGCGAAGAGTCTTTTTTGGTGAATAGTTATTTGATATTTTAAAAAGTATTTTCTTCAGCCATGTTCATAGCTATTCTGAGACTACCTTGTGATCACTGGAAATGACCCCATTTCCATACATTTGTGGAAGAGGAACAGTTAAGCGACTACGATTCTTTGTTCTGAAAACACCTCACACAACGTCGAATCAGGAGTGGTATTATGTGGTCTGTAAGCCTGAGCTGGACAAGCAAGATAACTCAGATATGGACTATTCACAGTAAATCTCCAATTAAAGAGAATGGCAAAAAGTTTTTTTAAAAAAGAGAAGGTACTTCTTACCTTCTTTTTTTATTTGACCAGTGTATACATTCAGGACATATCATTTCCATCCTGCTCCAAGAAGACATGCAGCTTGGACTGAGCCCCATACCCTTGGGGCTGGAGCAAGTCTCAGGAAAATGCCCACTTGTATGTCAGAGCCACGCTTGTGCATATGAGAATCACACCAGGTTTACTGCCTAAAAGATAAATCTTTGTGAGCATGGAAGTGGATGCAATGTTTAGCTACAAATGAATTTGCTTCAACAGAAGTATCAATTAGATCAATGGATCAGAAATGTGTTACATGTCAAGGTCAAATTCCTAGATTTACCTGGAGCAATGGCTATAATTTATGTCATAGCAATACAATGTAGACTTACCAAAAAACTTCATGTTATTCTAACAACGTAGCTCTAATCACATGTATAACATTAGGCTCTGAGAATAATACTTCTTGTCCTTAGACAAAATTCTTCCAATTCCTTTCTTATCTCAGCTTATCTCCTCTCCGTTAAAAGCATATCCAAACACTTTGTGCCACGTTGTTATTTATGTTATAGTTAAAGCCTCTTAATAATTTCCTAAAGGGAGTGTTCTTGTTCAGTTCAGTATGTATTCAGATGACTGCTCTCAGAATGAATTCAAACGTACATTGTTACACAATCATCTAAATATTTGTGATTATAGTCTCACTTCTGATACTTGTTTCATTTCTAATCATTGCTATACCTTCACCATTGTTCTCTGAAAGCATACAAACAGTTCCTGACAAAATCACTTGTATCAACAGCATCATTACAATGCTTTTGTTTTTCACAAAATAAATGCACTTCAAATAAGCATATAGTTAAAGGTGAAAGTTTTATTTCTTGTCCTATTTCTTCAGAACTAGTAAGCATCTGCAAAATTGTCCGATTTCAGTTAGAGATATGACTAATCTGCATTTAAAAATATGTATATTTGTCAGGGCCTGCAGATGTTTTAGTCAGAGACACATATATGGAAGCAAAAAAATTTTATTTTTTTCATGCCTCAGGATAATGTCATAATCAACACCACTATCAGAGAAATGGGCTTGTGATAAAAAATAATTCTTCCTGGGAAATAGCAAATATAAGTGGGTGACATTTGGGCAATGATAAGGAAGCCTGGAGAGACAATAGCCTCTAGCGAGTGTCATCCAGAGAGGAGCATGTGAGTCCAGGCACATTGTATGTCTGCAGGCACACAGCTCCTCAGCCCACACTGACTTTGCACCTAAACCAAGCTGTAAGAAGTGATCTGCTGTCTAGAGACCCTCTCCAAGTCATCTGCCGGCTCTGCATATGATAAACACAGTTCTGTGATCAGCTTCAACGCTGAGATTCTTAAATGGTGGTTAACTCAGTACAGTGCTCCTGGGATTAGTTTGAAGTAAAGGCATCAGCAGGAAAATTAAAATTAAGTTACCCAATATGTTATTGGTTCTCAAGCTGTGGTCTGAAATCATGGTGGTTTGCGAGACACCCTGTGGAGCACAGTTAAGCAGCAAAATTTACAAATGCATTGATTAGAAGCGTGATAGTAGACGTACACACTGGCCTGTGAGAAATTATGGGAGTTGGCCCAACAAGTGGAAATTACTGTCATAAGAATACGAAAAGCTTCTTCAGAAAAAGGCTTTTTCATTTGTAGCAAGCATGTAAAACAAGAAATGTTACAGCTTTCCAAAATTCCTCCAAAGATTGGAGGCTTTTGTTTAATTGTAACAATAGCGTGGGAACAAACATTTGTTTTCTTTCTATTTCTAGAGCTACCCTAGTGCTTGGGTGGGAATGGAACAAAACCCATGTGAGAGATCTGCAGTGAGTTTTGTTTCTGGGCTGACATGAGTTCAAATTATGGTAGTTTAGATTTGAACCAAACAAATTAGCACCTGTATCTGAACAAATTTTGCTTCCTTTACACCAGAATGCATACCCCATACTTATATGATTGAGATGTCTAACCATACTCCCGAAAAATAAGCAGGCAGAGAATTTAGTAGGCACATAATTTACAGCTGAAATGAAAACCTGCAGAAGGAAAAATAGTCTCATATTGAACAAAGCACTTGCGCACAGTGCAGTTGAAGAGAGGTAATGGATTTAAAAGAGGTAAAAGATTTAACTAGCCCCGAGATGTTTAAAAAAGTTGTACAAGGCAAAGAAAGGGAGCCCAATGTTAGAAGTGAATAATTGCCCTACCGGGGGCAAAGACCTGCCTGGCCGCTGAGGCTATGCCTCTAACAGTGAATAAAAGAAGGCAGGGCATGCTTTTTGGCCTTGTAGACAAACAGCACAGCACAACTTCTGTCAGAACAGCTGAATTCTCTGGACTTGGGTCTCTGCTCTGGCTCTTTTTAGTTTCCTAGAATAAATGTAGCCTAATAGATTGCTAAAGAAAGAATATAGGAAACAAATCAAGTCAAATGATCCTTTTCCTGATATAGCATCTCAGCCTCTGCAGTTCAGCACCCTTGGGACTTCCTGAGCCAGAAGCTGTAGCCACAATTTAATACATGAAGATGAATTCTTCTCCATGTCTTTTTCAGCGTTATTGTGTGAAAATGTGCTTCCTTTCATTTGTTTCAAGTCTAGTACCTAATAAATGCATTGGTTGCCTTCTTAATTCTTATGCTATAAGAAACACTGAATAATTCTTTTTTACACATTTTTTCAAACTTTTTTTTTATTTTTATAGGCTTCATCATTTCCCCTCAATCATCTTTTCCAGTCCTATCTATTCAATCTCTGCTTGTAAAGAAATTGTTGTGTGGCACAGTTCATCCTTGTCACCTTTCTCTGTGCTCTCTAGTTCCATTGCAGCCTTTTAGAGACGGATTACCCAGAACCACGTTTATTGCTCAGATATAGGTGTACAATGGATTTACACATGCATCTGAATTTTTTAATTCTTCATTCTTTTCCCGATAATTCCTACTTTAATTGTCACTCTTTCCTTGCAGAAGACACAGCAATCAAACATTTCACTGATGTTTTCAGGGACTTTAAGGTTGCTTTCAAGAGTAGTAATAGCTAATTTAGAGTCCTATGAAGAGTGAAGGTTATTTTTTTCTCAGTGCATGACTTTTCATTTATTGACATTGATTTTATCTGTCATTTCATTGCTCAATATCATGAGACTGTTCTGTCACTCCTCACATCCAGCTTATGCTTTTACTATCCTGATTAATTCTGTATCATTACACAAAAAATCACCTCTCAGCTCACCACCTTTCCACAGCATTTATGAATCCAGATCTCTGGAGTCCTGATAGTTCCTTGCTGTGAAAAATGATTATTCACCCTACCCTTTGTTTCCTATCCTTCACCAAGTAATCTGGGAGAGGGTTTACCCTTTTACCTCATAAAAATTCAGTTTCATTAATGTTGTTTATCTCTTTTTGAATTCAAGTTCATAACTTTGAACCAACATTATCCAAATAATCCTTGGCTCCTTCAGAGAATTGACATAGTTTTGCAAAGTATGGCTTTCTTCTACAAAAGTTGTTCTGATTCTTGCCCAATATATATCAGCTTTACCTTTTTGTCTACTAACTATCTGTTATTATAATTTCTAGCAATTTGCCTGAGAAGCACATCAGACATTGATCTGCTGGAGCAAGGAAGAACCCTTTTTAACAACTGATTGCCCATTTGCCACTTTCCATTATTTTGGTATCACATTGCAAGGTATTAGTCTCTTCTATTACCAGTTCACACTGATACAGTCCTCAAGCTTTTTACCTATAAAGATAATCTGCAGTATAGGTAGCTCCTTAATCTTTCCTATAATGACCACTAATGCAAAAAAAAAAAAAAACCACAGTATTTTATCTTTAGGCTTGTACTAGATTCTTTGTTTACTACAGTCTTATTCACCAATGAACTCTGCCTTTAGCAGACTTCTTTACTTCCAAAATGTTTGAACTACTTCCCCCCCCCCTTTTTTGGGGGGGTGGGGGAAGCTTTCTTCCAT
Organism: Haliaeetus albicilla; assembly: GCF_947461875.1. Lineage (NCBI taxonomy): Eukaryota > Metazoa > Chordata > Aves > Accipitriformes > Accipitridae > Haliaeetus > Haliaeetus albicilla. The sequence goes on along the minus strand of NC_091496.1, from coordinate 20,893,050 downwards.
TTCTGAGGGTTGATTTTTTTTTTTTTTCTTTTAATGATCCCCTGTCCTCTGCTGCTCAATCACTAGTTTAGGGAAGAAAAATTGAAGAGCAGTGTCCTTTTACAAGTGTTTTTGATGAGTAGTGCATATTCTCTGAGCTTCTAAGGTAGTGTAAAAATATAAGAATTTTAGTCTTTTAGCTAGCTATTCCTTTTAACTAGTTTTCTCAGTTTAATGCAATTTTATTCTTTAATCGTAAATATTACATGAGTGTGATGAGATTTTTTTTTGGTATGTTTGTTCATTACTGTTATTGTGAGTTTTTTCACACTTACAAGGATATGAAATTTGTGTATTCTGTGTCTGCTGTTACACGGTGGCTCTTGGGTAAGTGCTATGTTTAATCAGATACTGTGCATTAAATCCTGAGACATAAATCTAGAAATAATCCTTATTTTGAGTTTTTTTGACAGAATTGCAGCATGCAGTCAGTTGCAATGATGTTTATAGTGAGTAAAGTTTATCGAATGTGGCTTTGAGTTTGTTTTTAATAATCTAGACACTTCAACTGTGCTCTGCTTTGGATGTCAGTGTTCTTTACTGGATCTTGGTTTCTCTGTTCTTTGGTTCTCCATCTGTTAAAATGGGAACAATAGCACATATTTGCATTGCATTGGTATTAGGAAGACAAATATACTATACATTATGAAGTATAATTAAGAGATGCAATAATAACAGAGTTCATAGAAGCACTCAAGATAAAAAGATGAAACTTTTCAAAAACATCTGGTTTGTGCATATGGTGCTGTACCGAATACTGCACCATAATCAGCATTAATGCTTATAGGTCGTACCTCTACATCTCTGATAATCTTCAGTATTTCAGTAGCACGCAAGTTGTGTTAGGCTTTATAAATACATTATGTGGACACTTGCTGTTACAGAAAAATAAACATACTAAGAATGGGAACAAAGGCAAAAATATACACGAGATATATTTCGTACTTTGTTCATTTTGTTTTGTTCCGAATTGTGAATTTATGACATAACCTTACCTACACTTCTATAAAGCAGTTTTAATTGGTTGAGTTTTGTAGCTATATTGGCAACAGTTAGTATTGAGAAGCAATTTGCAGGAGGAAGGAGCCGCAGGCCACATCAGGAGAGGAATCCCAGGTGAAGCAATTTGCTTGGGAGACAGTGCAAGTGGAAGACAGAAAAGTTAATGAAGAGAAAACTGGATACGGAATCACTGGGGCAGCAACAGGGATAAGAACGACCGAGCAGAAGAAAAGAATGGTCACATAGGAAAGGGATGAACTCTGTGGAGACCTCAAGGCAAGGCACTGATTAGATGCACCAGTGAAGCATAAGCAACTGAGAGAAATAAAAGGGAGTTGACTCAAATGGATGAGCCAGACAGACCACAGTGATCTTTTCAGTGAGGTGAACTGGGGTAAAGCAGAAAGATCTCAGCACCAGCCTCACTAGTGAACAGGGCTGAAGAGCCCACAGTGACAGGGTGGTTCATTGCAAGAGGCAGGAAGATGCATTTATTATGTATTAACTGTGCAGCTTGGTGTTTGCAGAACCAGCCGGTGCTCAGATGACCTAGGTAACTGTGAAGTAAACAGTGTTATAGTCCAGGTGATTTGAGAAATTGTTATTATGTTATGTAAAATCCATTATTGTATGTCCTGATGTGTAGCGAGCAATGACATAACCCAGTGGTGTGACAGATCTGATTTAGGAGGCTAACTTAAAAACTGAAACTGTTTTATTATAAAAGAATGTAATTTAGCAATCAAAAAGATGTGTTGTAAAATATTCATATATATCAAAAAGACCACCCTAAGGTAGTTTTTAGACAGCTCATAATTTCAACATCTTATTGCACAGGACTGGAGGTAGTTTCACAATATATAAGGATTAAGTTGTTACATCTACAAATTCTTTTGTCTTATATTTTAACAATAAACCATAAAGTTTCTGCTAAATCACAGTTTTTATCAGTCATTAAGATTAGAAGTATCTATTTTATGGGCAGCAGGAAACAAACTAACACATAAGGAAAACAGATGCTTCTGAATCATTCTTGGCATTATTTAATAGTCTGAAAATAGTACGCTTATGTTTGTAATAAAAATCAGGTACTGTGTAAAGTTTATTTGGGTTCTTTAATCATTCTCAGGAATTGACTTAAGATTTAGTTTTAAGAAGTCTTGAATAAATTCTTGCTATATGTTTTCTCTATCCTACCGTCTGAAGAAACATACCAGACGCCTTCATCTCACCTCATTTTACACAGCTACAGTGTCAACAACTTCACCCAACCTATTTGTATAACTCACTATTATTTTCGGTAAGGTACATGGGCATTTCCAGAATGCATCTCATCCCAATGAAGAGATCTAAAACAAGTCAGATGAGTCACAGTATGAGTGCCTATTCCTGTGAATAGCTGCCAAAGGGAGCCTGGGTGAGCAGTTCAGGTGCAGATATCCAACATGTAAATAGCTTAGGGGAGATGAAACCCATTCAGGAAGGCTGGTGACACTAGTAGCCAGGGGGAAAAAAAAAAAAAGTGACATCAAGAGTAATAAGAGACTATAGAGAGTAGGATGGACTGATCTTCATGTGACAACAAGAGTTACAGGAAGGAGAAAATCCAGGAAAGAAAGTTCATGTTGAAGTTCCTGAGAAGCTGATGGACAGGAGCTCAAGTCACAGGTGCCAAAAGGAGAAGATGGCCAATAAAGCTTCATGTCCGGCAGCAGTGAAAGAAAGGAAATGAGGAGACTATCAAAATGCTCAAAGAAAAAGGGGAAATGGAAAATATGGGATAAAATGGACAGGTGCCGCTTTGCTGAAACCAGGGAGAGTGGGCATACCTTCTCCTTTGCTTCTTTCAGGGAAATTATCTGCGCTCTTCTGTTGGGTTTATTGGTAAGGAGAAAGCAAAGAGGCTGGAGCACCTCTGCCCCATCAGCACTGCGTGGTGAAATATATGAACTCCCAGGCACAGGGCAGAGTAGCAACTCTTACATTATGCAACTTCCCTTCCAGTAATGCTGCTACCCCTAGCCTGTAACCCATAGTCACTTTAGTAACAGCCTCAGCTATCTGATTTACCCTAAATCTCCTTATAGTCAAAGGGAGTATTTTTTTCTTTTGCCTTTCTCTGTGGTCAACTACATTATTTCTATAATAACAGTCTTTATCAAGATCCTGATTTTGATCCAAATTTTCTGTCCCAGTCATGCACTTCTTTGCTTATGTGGGTTTATTTCACATCCTTAACGTTAATTAAATGCAGAGGAGTGTTTTTTTTCACGTTAATTTTCTTTTCTCAGATTCGTTCCTTTCTTTTTTTCTCAGTAATTGCAGTGGGATTAACTGCATTGTTAGAGTTAGAGTTCTGAATACAAATAAGAGGGCTTTTCCCTTTCTCTTTCCTGACTACTTTTCTATTACTGCAATCACAAGTATTGTTAACAACATTAAAGCCCACAGCAGATGTGAACCAGGCTATAGTGAGAGAATATTTTGATTCCACAAAGAGGTTCAGCGCTGAAACATAATGTTCTTGCTTCCCAGCTATTACAGGGCAAACTAGCATGCACTTTTGAAAGTTAATATCTAATTTTCTAGATGCCTGCTGCCAATTTGTTTTCATTCTACTTCAATATAGTAGGCAATGAGAAGGGATTTTGCAAAGATTACTACTGGGCTCACTACTGTTGCGCTAGTAGTTCTGGAAAACAAAATACCAAAACTCAGCTGATGATGACACAGTTATACAACGAGACGGCCGCCCAGAGCTCAGAGCCCGGAATGAGGCCCTGGAGGAGACCTCGGGCTCGCACCCTACGTCTGAAATAACTCCGACTCGCCTTTTACGCCATGGCCTCCGTTGCATTGCGAAACCGGGTTCACGTTAGGAGCGGAGGGGCTGCGCGGCCTTCAGCCTCTCTTTCCGCCCGGCGTCTGCGGTACGAGCGAGGCCGGCAGCCACAGCCGGCAGCTGCTGCCATCTGACGGCTGCTGGGCGGCCGGTGCGAAGCCGCCCTGCCTGCAGGGGGGGCTGGGAGCCCCGCGGGGCAGCCCCGGCCGCCGACCAGCCGGGGCCCTTCCAGGCCCGCCGAGCGGAGGCCGGCGGCCGCCGAAGGCAGGGGCTCGGCGGCCCAGCTCTGCCGGCAGCCCGGGCGCCGCCGCCCGCGGGGTCCGGCACCCACAGGCGCCTGGTGTCCGTCTTCCCCTCACCCCGCTCAGTCCCTCGGCTTTCGAGCGGGCGGGGAAGGAAACAAGGCGGGTTGGCTTTTCCAGCGCTGCAGGAGTTACCGATGGAGTTGCGCTTCTAGAGCGATTCGCCTCTACCAGGGGAGGCAAATGAAGCTGCCGGTTCCGGGACAGAAGAAAGGAGATTCCCTTTTCCCTGGAAGGCTTCCTGCAAAAAGTGGAGGCCGGTTTGGCCCCTTCTGTTGCTAGGCGTCTTTTACGAAATACGACCTGGAACCGTATTTGAATTCCAGGTGGACAAAGTCTTTGAAGTATGCAGTATTTCGGTTCAACCATATTCCAGTTCTTATCCAGCCTTAATCATTCAATTACCATAATATCCGTCCGAAATGTACCTCGTCCCTTCAGGGTTGAGGTTAGGACAATCATGATTAACCAGCAGTTAATAAAAAGCAGGGAGGATTAAAGAAAAAAAAAAACAAAAAGCTTTAGAAACCCATTCAAAATCTGCAAAATTGCATGAAAGAATTGCATGAAAATTGGTCCAAGTTTAAACCATAAAAAGCATTCCATAATATCTTCTCTCCCACAAGTGGGTATAAGCTAAGCATGTTCGGTAGCCCTGAAATGCTGTTTCCTTTTCTAATTAAGGAAAAGAGCTTTCTAGGGATGTCTACAGAATAATACAAGATGCTCTGAGAAGATGCCAAATTATAGTGGAAATGTGTTTGTTCCCAGCGTGAGTAGAAGCACTTGAGATCCTAGCTGCTTAGAGGAACAGAGATATCAGATGCTGGCACGAATGCTTTCTGTATTCTTTCAGAAATTCAGCAACCCTAGATACTTTACTCTAGGCCAATTCTCTTAAACAACACTCAAATCTAATGAATCTCTTAAAGTCCAGGACCTCTGTGAAGGAATACTTATATGACCACAAGCAGCCCAGTTACCAGGTTTTGAGGAGATTCCTTCCCCACTTCCAAGTAGAGCTGAGCCAGCTGAATGTGGGCACGCTCTTCAGTCCACTGCAAAGCAAACTGGCACTGATGGATCTCTTCCCAGTTTTGACAGCATGTTTTTTGCAAATTCTCAGTTATCTTACTTATGACATGGGTGTATAATATCTTTTCCTCCATGTAGTATAAGAGATCTCAATTAAGCAGAAGTGGCTGTGAAGGACACAAACACATTCATAGGCGGCAATGGAAGATCCGGGAATTGAAGTATCTGATTTCCAGCTCAGTAAAATTTCTTTAATTGGAGCATTATGTAATAAAGACCATCTTTCTAATTCTATATTTGCCTACTTCCACCCATTTCCCTCCTCACCCCAGAATGTATTTTATAACCTCAAGTTTGGGAAATAAGTACAATAAACATCCAAATACGTGAGCTGAGAGGATAAAGGAGTAGTAATGATGGTTGCTGGAAAAGGGGGAGGCAAGGCATGATCCTCACAAATAGTACTATTAAACCTTTGATGAAGTAATTAATAACATTTTAAAAGCTCTCCCACTCACAGTACATTTGTTTCTGTAATTGTGATACACTAGGAAATTCAGTGTTCAATTGCCCTGAAACTCATTCGCAATCCCTTGGTAGCAGCTAAGTAATTCCTGTACATTCCCAATGACAGAGGACATTTTTAACCTACATTTCCATATTAATCTGGTAATGCTTCCATACTCTTTCAGGGAAAATGCTGCTTGCTCTGCAAGGTCAGTCCCCAGAGAGCAGCTCAGAAGGCACAACGACATATAAATGTACTCTCTCCCCCTGTGCACCACTTCTCTTGTTCTTACCATTCCAGCACATCCTAAAAACAGATGACTTGCTGAAAGGGTAGAGGAGAAAAACTTCTTCCAAATAAATTCGTATTGCTGAGGTTGGGGTTTTTGTTGTTTTTTTTTTTCCCCTACAAGTTCATCAGGATGATTTTTTTTTCTGTACAGATTCTTCAAAACGGAAGGGAACAGGAAACCTGTGGCTGCTGATCAGCGAAAACAGACTGTTTAAGACGTCTCCTTCTATTTTCGGAACTCCTACTAAGAAAGAAATCTTTACTTGGCTCTCTGTTGAACCTGTGAGTTAATTTTAGAGCTGTTATCCTGGAAGTCCCTCAATGCTGGAATTCATTGACAGCAAACATACAGCTAAGAAAAAAACCCATACTTCTATGAGAACGTTGGGAATTACGCTGTGCAACTTAATGGATCCCCTGGCAGCATTTATGCGACCTAGGTTAGGCCAAGCCGGTGACTCTGTCACTGGAAAGAGGACATGCCTAGGTAGCTAAACTGTTACTCTGTGACCTGTATAATGGAAAAGGCATGCCCCCACAGAGTAGGCCAAATGCCTTTTTTTTATTAAATTCAGAGAGCTTCAGCAATTCAGCAGCTGTATCTTGCTGCTGTAATCTAGACAGTACTCTCTGGTATCAGATAACTACTTTTCTTTCATACATCTACCCTTCCAGGGCAGAAGTTCTCAATTCTTTGGTCCATGGAGTACAACAAGGCATGTCTCAGTTGTCAGCCCCTGATATTTGGTACAAACTGCTTCCTACCCCAGATTGCTAACTGTAATATAAATATTTTGATTTATTTACTTAACAGTCATATGGTTAAAACCTCTATTTGCTACTGTACTGTACTAGTTTCTGCTCAACTATTTCATGCTAGGCTTTGCTACATTTCTCTTCAGCTTTTAGTGAACCTCAACCAGACTGGTGGGAGCCATCAACTTTGGGACACCTCCAGGGAGCATGAAGGAGAGTAAGTGCTGCAATCCCTGGCCACCACCCAAAAATCAATGCATTATCTACTGCAGTAGATAATTTCTGAATGCTTTCTTGTAAAGATTTTGTCATAGTATTTGTTTGCTATAGTCAAAAAACTATTCAAATAGATCATCTGCACAATATATGACGGGATGTCAAATAAGTCTGTGATAGCAGATATTAGACTGTACCCAAACACTTTTTCTTTTCAAAGCAAAATTTTGTTTGCATATTGAACTACAAATCATGAGATGAAAATATTTCTAGGGAGAAAAGATATTGTGCTTGTCACACAAACAAGCACTACACAGTGACTACCAAAGATGAGGTGTGACATTCAGGTGTTCAGGTTCATTGAAAAAGCAATCCTTGAAAGGAAGAGATGAAACCACCTTTCACTGCTACTGGTGCAAATGAGGAAAAGTCCATATAAATGAAGTACTTTACTTCTGTCTATAACAAATGTGAGAGCAGAATAAAGCACAAGATGTGCCCCTCCCCAAATGAAGATGCTTCAGAAGGCCTGTGATCTTTTTATCTCCCTTGCATAGACTTACATTTTTAATGCCACAAGGCGTACATTAAATTAAGGATTCTTGTATATGCAATTATAGCATTTTAAAGAGTTTGTTCAGCAGCTGTTGAAAATAAGTATCAGCCACTCTGGGCAATTAAATTTCATAGCTGGAAATGACAGAAGGAGCATTCTCCATTAGCACAAGTGGTAGGGAAGCAGATATTATCTGAACTTGGAAATTATTCTTGCTGAAGGAAAACTGGAAAGGCCATTGTAACTTGCCAAATAAAATTACTTTTAAAATAAATATTAATTAATGTTATATACTAGAGAGACGAAGATTGCTGAAACTATTAACTGCTCTGCTTATCTGTGCTGCATATCAGGACATTTATTTAGCTTTTCAGGAACAAGGACTTCCCTTCTGTCACTTTTTTGTACCATTCCCAGTACAACTGAGCTCTAGCACCTGTCAGTGGGTGCTACAGTCTACTACAAGATTGATTCTTTTACTGATATAATGATAGAAAAGCTGGTAGGGCTATTGTGTATTCTCAGTTTTCATTTTCACAACAGACCAGTTGCAACTAACTAGACCCCAACAACATTCCCACCCTCTCTAAATCACAGATTGTCTAAACATTATACATTGTTTAAAATTATTTGGTTGATCAGGAAAACAAAGTCACCATATGTTTTTCATATTCAATAGATCTGCAGATGGTATGGTTAACAATGTACTGTAATTACATGATGTACAAAATTGAAGTTATTTACATTAATTACATAAAACCATAATTAATAAAGGAGAAGGTGGCAGAGATGCTTTCTGGCATCAGCTACTATCTTGTCATCCAGAAAGACACATGCAATATCTTCCCAGCTTTGTGTACAGATGCAGGTCAATAAATACTGTCACATCATCTCTTGGAAAATATCTAAGGCATACACAAAAGATATGGCAAACACAGTTTGAGTCACAGGCAAGGTGAGATCTTGAACGTAAAGCTACCCTAAAAGTAAAACTAAGGTAGAGGATCTCAGTCATTGCTCAACCCCAGAGGGGAAAAAAAAAAAAAGAAAAAAGACGTATACAAGGGCTCTGCTAACTGGTTACCCATAAATCAGGAATGGCAAAGCCCGGCAGCAGCAGAGACTGCACAAGTAGAACAACATGTGCCCCAAACCCAGGGTGATACCGGGAGTCCTGAGCTTCATGAACTGTTCTGGGGAATAAGCTTTGCAAGGGTGTTTAACGCATTTGTCTTTATTCGTCTAAAATTTTTCTGTATCATTGCTTTCCATAGATTAAAACTGTATCCTGCAATACATCAGGAGGAACCAGGCTACCTAATGTTGGTATACTTGTGCCTCCCCATCACTTCTATAGGAAACTAGGGTGTGCCAGCCCTGAGCAAGAAGAGCTTGGTTCACTCATCACCCTCCGGACCTTAAATCCCAGAGCAATTCCAGCTCCTAAATTGGGTACGTGTGGCACATCATCTGAATATAACCCTTTTTTCACACCCTTAGCACACCTTCAGATTAACATGCCTTCAGTTAATATCCGCAATGCACTCTGGCATTGCCTGCCCATGACAGGAGTAGAGGGAGAAACATTCTCTATTGTACTATTTTAGATCTTAATCTTATAATTTAGACTTTTTTCCATCTGCTGTTCTCTGGGCATAAAGATCAAGCCCAGAATACTTAATTTCTTACAAGAGAGTTCCTTTTTGTGTTTTCCCTACAATTTCAGGCTAATAGCTGTTCTGCAAAATTTACCGGTCTATTCTCCACGTGGTGTCTTAGGATTTGCATACATAAGTCTTATCTCTTAATGTTGCTGGGAAGGATGTGCATAAATCCCCACATAGAGAGATGAAATAATGGGACTCTTAAGGCTTATTTATTTCACACTAGAAAACATGTTATAGTTATTGCAATAATCTTTACAGCTCTGATTTGGTATATGAAAGAAACAGGTATTCCATATATTGCTGTGTAACCTCACTTAATGACTACTGTAAAATCCAGAAAATGCTTGCTATCAAAAAATTTTGATGCATTTCAAGTGCTTCTTATCCATTGTTATATATATTTTGACTGGTAATTAATACTCCCTTTTTTCTGCATATATACAACATTCTTTTCTTTATATTACCTTTCACACAGTCTAGAAAGTGTGTGCCATTTTAGGTTAATAAAATTAGACTCCTGCAATTATTCTTCACAGAAGCCAGTGATAGTATTAATCATTCCTTCAAATTGTTCTTCCAGACAATGTAATGTTCTTCGAGTAAAATGTGCAAGATGTTCTTATTGAACATTTCATTAACTAGTTCCTTTAGTGCTCTTTGGAGCCTGTTTACTATGGCATCTGTGTTTATGTAGAATATTTAGAGCTTTGATTTAAATTCTTCATATGCTGGTCTTGATTTATAGATTTTACACATTTTTTTGCTGCCGCAAAGTCTTACGTATGCATTATACCATAGGTACGTAGCCCTGTTTTGAATTTCTACTATAATCTACCCATTTCTTTTCTATGTGAGGAGCTGAAAAATGTGGGTCAAGAGTAAACCTCAGCCTATTGGCAGTGAACAGTGAAAGCTGAACCTATCTGATCTGGTAGGTGTCTGTAATCACGTGAGCTGAAATTGCTGTGGTTCAGATGTCAATTCTATTTGAATATTTGGAGAATCAGCAAAGTGAACTTGCTGCTAACTGATAAACATTTGCTAAATACAGTGGTTAATTTTTAACTTGGGGAGGAGGTCTAAAGGTATAGCAAGTTATTAAACCCCTGTTTTTTTTAAAGTAGAATGCTTTTCTGGTTTTCAGTAGCTGATGACAGCAAATCAATACTTTAGGGTATGTTCATATATTCATGGGTTCAGCAAATACACTTTCTTGAACTTTAATCTGCAGGCTATCTAACTTCACTAGGAAGTATGGTTAATAGGGTTTAGAAAAACATTGCAGCCTGAAAACATTTTCTTTTCTGAAAAACAGAGGGGTGTTACCCCTTGCCCTTTGTTAAGATAGTTGTTCAAATATTTAAGTTTCTGAATAGACTCAGAGAGCTTAACCAGTAGATACCTCAATCCCAAGCGTACCCCCATCCGTGGCACACCATCCCAGACAAAGACATTTGCAGGCACTCAGAAGCAGAGGAAATTTTCGAGTTGCACTTTTGTAAAGATGTGAGCTCCAAAGTGAGAAAGGGAGCAGAGGATTTTTGAGAAGCAAGGCAAAAAAAGCCAAAGACGCGGTCAGAAAAAGGGCAGGGGATCTCTGTGACTGACATGGAGAAAGAAACGTCTGCACTCACTGCTAGTGGGAGAAGAGGGGGTCTCTCAGAGCTCCATCCCCACCCGTGCCTGGTGCTGGAGGGCACAGAGCCACGCAGCACCAGCCGGGCACCGCACCCCCGGCAGGCAGTTCCCCTTGCCAGTTGTCCTCACCTCTGTGACAGCTCGTCAGCAAGAGGGGACATCTGCCCCAGCAGGCCACCCTGCATTTTCACAATTGGCGCTTCTATCAGGGAAATGGATGCTGCGGGGGATGCCGAGGGGTGCCCATGCTCTCACCCCGCCGCGCAGGCACGGGGCACCGCCAGAAGCCTGGCTCACTTACGAAGCCCCAGAAACACTGGGAGGTGTTGCAGGTTAGGCAGGATTTAGGGAGTTTACCAAAATTGTCACACAGTTTGGACAGGACATGAACACCCGTCTCACCAAGCGGCACGGTTTTGAGCAAGCTTGAGCTCTGTATGGTACCTGCTAAGGGAAGCTGCAGAAAGCGGGAAGGAAGGACCTAACGTCAGGGTAGAGGGAGCCAGCAGCGGTTACGCTGTGGATTGTCATCTGGGACCTAAGTAGAGTGGAGGTATTCCCGTTGTAAGGCAGGATTTCATAGGATTGGATTTAATCTGCATGATCTGATTTGCATAGGTGGTGAAATCCTGCTACTCCTTTTGGCTTCAATGTTTAGATCAGGGATATTGTATTATACTATACGACAAGCTATGGATTAAAACCCACAGAATTTGTAACAACTATTTTCCAGAACTCTCCTTTGATGCAAATGCTTATTTTGATACACCTACACAAAAAAGAGCCATCTCCATAGAAAACACCTGAACCTTATCTTAAAAAACTACTTTAAAGGGCTTATCTTGAGAGTTATTGAGGACACTCAGCTCTCACTGCCTCCTAAAATAGCAATAACTCTAGAAACTGCAGCGCTATTTTCCACTGTGTATTGACAAAATTATAGCCATTCAAGTCAGATTAACGTAAAGAGTTCAATATTTTAATAAACCAAAAAATAAATCCCTATATATATCCAAATTTTCTTCAGCTTGTTTTGAATCTTTTTTCATCTGAGCACATTCAGCTAATACACATACAAACTTAAGTGATTTTCCACTCAATTAAACATCAGATATTGGGCTCAGGCAGTCAACTCTTTCTCTGTAGTCAATGGAAAGAATCAGGTACTTGCAGACAAATATTTATTCTGCCTAGTTCAGATGCCTTCTTTGCACAGACTATCAAGGAGGCCTCAGTGAGTAACACAGATGAGATGCCTAACTTCTGGATGACAAAAACTAGGTGGGATGAATTCTGTTTCTTGTGCTAGTCAACTGCCAGAGCAGTAGCCTCTGTGATCCTAGCTAAAACCAACATGAGGCATCCAGCTGATGCTGCTTGATTCCTCTAAAAATCCAGTAAACAAAAGCTCTTTGTAAATTATGTGTAAAATAGTCTTCAAATACCAGCAGTAAATACATGTGGTGAGTAGATAGGATTTTTTCCACATCTGTATTACGAGATCTTTTCTTGGTGGTGGGAAAAGTAAACAGCTTATTCAAATCCTTTGTGTATGTCTGTTTACTGGTTATGAATATATACTCCTTGAAATCAGCAGGGATTTAAGTGCTTCCTGATGGTGAGGTAATGTAATACGTGATGTAACACAGGGCCCAACACTATGAGGTATCAAAAAGTGAAGTGCTGAGCGCCTTCAGTTCCTGTTGGCTTAAGTAGAGCACGACTGAATATTGATGGGACTCAGAGACCTCCAAGCTCAGCTGTCGGGGGTCCTGTCCAGCACCCTCACCTGGGACGTGCCTACATGAGAATTGACTGGACATTGACGGAGGGTGTTTGCTTCTTTAGAGATTGGGAAGAGCTGTCAGGACAAAGCTTTTATCTCTCCAAATGACACTCCGTGCTTTGGCCAGTAGCTTTATAACATCCTATATCAGTCCCGCTATGATACTAAATACGATTAGCACAAAACGTCTTGATTAAATGCAGTGCCATTCACGGCAGGTTAAAACCAAAACCCACATTGATCGCCATTTGTAGCTCTGTTAGCAAGTGTCCTCCATTGACACTGATACCAGGTGACTATCCTCGAGCCCCTTGGCTACTCTGAGAGTTTCATCTTTCAAACTGGAGATTTTCCTTAGTATGAGAGCAGACCAAGTAATGCTAAAGTCAAATCTCACAATGCAAACTGCCTGAACAGAGGGAAGACTGAACAGAAAGTGTGGCATTTACACCACTGGACAACAGGTGCAGAAGAAAAGATAACCTGGGTTGTATTTATTGCAACAGCTTCTCCGTGGTTCTTAGAGGCCTAGAGTTGTTCTAGAGTATCATGCCTTAAATAATAAGCTGTACAGCGAGCTCTCAAGGAGCCTTGGGTGACTGGATTGGATCAAAAGCAATGCCTCTAATGCTTTGGGACTGGAGCCAGAATATCTGTGAAGTGATGCTCTGTGCCATGTAGATTTACTGGCAAAGGTCAGCTTTGTTTAGTTTTAGGTCTGTGCTCCATATCCACAGCAATGTGCAAACATGCCTGAAGGTTTGCAAAAAGTTCATGGGCCAAATGATAGTACCACAGGATCACTGAATACTTTTTTTTGGAAGACACGTCTGGAGGTCATCTAGTCCCAGCCCTGCTCAAAGCAAAGCAAATTTCAAAGCTTTAAACAGGTTGTTCAGAGCTATGTCCAGTGGATTTTTTTTTTTTTTTTTAAATCCCAAGGATGGAGACTGTAAAGCCTCTCCGGACAACGTGTTCCAGGACATGATGACACTTATTGTGAAATTTCCATTTCAAAATAATTAAAAGTATAAAAAAAGAAGAAGAAAAAGACTCCTTCACTGGCCACCTCCAGAAAACAAAAGCAAACCAAAACTTTCATTTCAAACCAGCTCTATTTCCCCACTCCTGAAAATCTACACAGCTTAATCCTGAAGCAGCTAAAAGAAATGTAATACTCGATATCAAGGGATAAATAACAAGATTTGCAGATAGAATTAGGTACAGAATTGAAGACTATCTCAGATTTACTTCTCAGCAAGGATTTCCCTCGGACTCAGTCCTGAAGTCATTACTCAGGAATTCTTCCTGCAGTGACAGCATCCCAGAACAACTAGTATCAAGCTGCCTGGAAGGCAAACGGAGCAGTTGTGCCGTGCTGCCATGAACTCTAAAAAGAGAGCAATAAAGCAGGTGTCTGCTCAGGATTTGAAGGCACTGTAGTAGTAAGTGTTGGTGATAAGTATGCAGGAGCTTATCCCTGTAATATCCAAGCAACTTCAGAGCATATGATCATTTACTGCTGCCTTTATTTTAAAGGATGTAATAAAATGTACGTTCAATTAGGTGGAGTTTTTTTAAATTAACTTGTGATTTGATTTTCTGGGGCTTCTCAAGGATCTCACTGACAGGCCCATTTCAAGGAAGTATTGAGCACTGGCCATTCGGAATTACCCAGCCCTTTCTAGTTCTTGAGAGTTATACATCCAAAATCACTGTTCACTTTATTTATAGAGAGAATTTAGCTTGGAAGCATAAGAATACCCATCGGTTTGAAAAAAATTACTCTCACTGAGTAGTAATGCACCCTGTGAGTAGCTTCAGGCATCATCTCCCACAAACAGCCACTCTTTTGACCCAGAGGATAGCAGCTTTCCATAAACACTCGCAACTCCAGTTAATATGTAACATAACATATGTGTAACAAGAGACTAAGGCATAAAGGGGAAAGGCTAGCTCTGCTTCAGAAAAGCTTTGATGATGTAGTTTCTACAATCTGCTCTACTGTCTTGGAAGTGCACATACACATTAAATTTTACTTTCCAATTCCATTAAGGTTATGTTAAAATGAGTAGGAGCAAGTTTTAATTACCAAGGCCAAAAAGGGAGTGTTGTTCTTAATGCTTTGCCTAGCCACATCGATGTCTTATATATGACTTTAAACCCTGGAAAGACTTCTTTTGCATCATCCCAAAGAAAATGCAGGAATATGATGGGGTAGGCAGGCACTATTTTGCTCAAACCAAAGGTGACCTTGGTGTAATACAACAGCTTATTTTGTCCCTTCTACCTGCTGGCTGTCTCTACCTTTCACTAGATCACAAACTGTGAAGGGTAGGGACCATGTCTTTCTCATATTTTTGTTTTCTACTTAACACAGCAGGAGCCAGGGGCCTCTAGATGGTACACAAAATGGTACTGATAAATACTTGTTTGGATACCAAGAAATGTGACAGCAGTAAACACATTTTTAAATGTTTTGCCCTGCAGTTAGAATACGTGTTTGCTCGTCTCAGCAGAGCATGTTAGCTGAGGTTCAGTGACTCACTAAACTGTAGTCACGTGGGCTTTTTGTGAGCTTAGAGTGTGGACAGAGGTTGCTTGTGTCTGCCTGCAGTGCATGCATGGATGTACCCCGAGTCCTTTGTGGGTCTCAGTCTAAATTCTAGAGCTGCACAGATAATGGATCTTTTTCAGCATGGTTGCTGAGTCAAAAAGCGTGTATGTTTATATGTTGTGGAGGGGGGAAGCCAGCAATGTGCAGGCAATGTCATTTCATTCTGCTTTAGTGTGAAATGTTACATTTGTGGGGAACCCTTCAAGTCAAGTGGCCTTATTTCTGACAGTTTTGGGGAGCTCTCCTGCTATTGCAGCGCTACAAGCTCTGGCCAAACAGTAGCAGCAAAAGTGTCCATAACTGTGTACTGCAAACAAGACCGGCTACTGGCATTGCAAGAAGAGTCTGCATAGCTGAGCTTCATGCAAGGTTAGAAAAGGTGTGAAGTGCATCTGTGTCCTGGTTTCAGCTGGGATAGAGTTAGTTGTCTTCTTAATAGCTGGTACAGTGCTATGTTTTGAGTTCAGTATAGGAAGAATGTTGATAACACACTGATGTTTTCAGTTGTTGCTAAATAGTGTGTAGTCTCAAGTCAGGGATTTTTCAGCTTCTCATGCCCAGCCAGCAAGAAGGCTGGAGGGGCACAAGAAGCTGGGAGGGGACGCAGCCAGGGCAGCTGACCCAAACTGGCCAAAGGGGTGTTCCATACCGTGTCACATCACGCCCAGTATATAAACTGGGGGGAGTGGGGGTGGAGGGAATTGCCGCTCAGGGACTAACTGGGCATCTGTCAGCAGGTGGTAAGCGATTGCATTGTGCATCGCTTGTACATTCCAATCCTTTTATTATTACTGTTGTCATTTTATTATTGTTATCATTATTAGTTTCTTCTTTTCGGTTCTTATCTCAACCCACAAGTTTTACTTTTTTCTCCCGATCCTCTCCCCCATCCCAGTGGGTCGAGGGGAGTGAGTGAGCAGCTGCGTGGTGCTTAGTTGCTGGCTGGGGTTAAACCACAACAAGCTGGCACTGCTGCAGTAGCTCTTGCATTCCACCAGCTGCATCCCGCCAGCACTGCACATGGCTGCTGTCTTAGTGCAGTACTTTGGGGAATTCCTCGTGTTCCCAATGCAGATGTGACCAAGGGCAGATTTACCTCAGGACCTTCAGACTTTTCCACTTTGGAACTGTGTGGTGAAATGAGTGGTCCACATTATGAAGCAGGAGAGCCACTGCACAGCCCATCTTTTCCTCCTCTTACATTACTTTTACCTTGTTCTATGCAGCTCTAGATGCATCTGAATCTGAGCAAGCATAATTCCAGAATATCAACTTTCTCAAAGCCACTCAGAGAGGATTTTTTTTCTGCTTTATGTTAGCAGGACAGTGTTAATATTAAAGCCACCAATCAGGGCCCATTCTTTATTCGTCAGCTGGTTGTCTGATAAAGCCATCACAAGAGATGGGCACAAAAGCTAGAGCTTGTTCCCAGCCTCATAGAAAGGAGCTCATAGGAAATGCTGTTGGTCTGACAAATTAAGCCTAATGTATCTATTGCATTCCTGACCAGATGCATCAGACACGCATGTAGAAACTGCACATCAACCATGCTAGGAGTTTCATTTCAGTGCACCCATGATACAGAGTTGTTTTGAACTCATGCAATAAATCCTGGTCTTAAAAATTGTTGTTGTATGAGAAAAACCTGTATGCAGCTTGTTGAAATCGGTTTGTGGTTTAGGACAACTACTTGACACTGTCCTTGGCTTCACTGACCTCTTTCCCTTTGTCATCACTGACATCTACATATGAAAGGAGTAAAAAACAGTTCCTGACATTTCCAAGTTACTATTCTTAACAGATTGCATCATACTTCCTACAGCTAGTGTCAATGTTTTGGCCAGCCCAAGGCAGGCTCTGCCCAAGGCACCCAGAGTGCTGGAAAGCCAGTGAGCTCAGCACCCAGCATGATTTGGCCCTGCTACAACAAGGTGACCTGGCGAGCAAGCAACCTAGCAGCCAGCGTAGCTCTTTCGAAACAGGTGGCAGCGTGATCATGTCATTTCCTTTCCACCAGCAGCCTGGCAGCTGCCCTCCATGCTAGACCAGGAGCTCTGGCCTCTGGCCAGCACAGGTTTGTGAGTCCCTACTCTAAAGGTCAACCACAGTTTCCACCAGCAAAAAAACCCGCCTCCCCTGCAGCCAAAAAAAAAAAAAAAAAAGAAAAAAAAATGTATTAAATGCGCGTCTCTTAAAGCAAATGGGCAGCTGTGTGTTAAAGGTCAAATTCCAGTTGTTGCAACTCCATTTTGTTGCAATCCTGCAATACCAGCAAGCACTCAGTGGGGAGAGTCAGAAGGGTGATGTGCCTAACATTTGAGGAAACAACTAAGAAACCGCCATATAAAACAACTTGTTCCTGTAAAACTATTAATGGAACAAAGAGTATTATTACGCAAAACATACCAGAAAGTGTAATAAACTGGGAAGATTTCTTCACCACTCTACATATAACTTGCATATTTTTCAACAGTATAGTTAAACCACCTAGGATAACATCTTTAGAAGACAAGAATTCTACCTGTATGTGATCAAATAGTCACAATTTCATCACATTGATGTTTTAGCTAATAAGATTTCCCCAAAGTTATCTGCTTTCATGGTTTTATTTTTTATAGTTCTCCCAAAATTACTAGTAAAAGTTTTCTCCTCAGACTATTTTTTTTTATTTCAGCTATTATAGTTAAGCTACTTCAAAACAACAACAAAAAAGAGACAAAAATGAAAAAAAAAAGTCTGCTTATCTTTAAAAATTGTTTAAACCCCTTTACTGAAAGGCCATACCGCTGAGCAGAGTCCTAAGCATTGTATGATCACATTTGCAAGAGCATACTTTCTCCTATCCAATAAACTGCCAACTCTATCTAATCTGTATTGTGTAATTACAAAATTTCCATTCAGTGGAGTCTTGAAATCTAACAGCAGAATTGCCTGAAGATTTTTATTACAATAAACACTCTCTGACCCCTCAAATTCCCCAGGTGTCAAAGACCTTATGAAATGATGGTGATTCATTGCTTAATGAAATACAGAGCATCATACACACTTGCCAAAGGACTGCATGAGTGAGTTAAATTGTGGCATGTAATTGTATCTTAATGTTTGTTTTCTGCATGGGACATTTTTAAGTGAAGAGGTGTGAAAGTGAAAGGGTTATATTTGCATTGCAATATGCTGGGACATAAGAAGATACCCCAGATACTGCCATACAAGCTAGGTCTCAAATTGGAAGCCACGTAGCTGTACCAGCACAAATGCTATGCTGGCCATAAAATTATGCCAATGCAGCTCTTCTGGGATTAACTCTTGTGTCAAGTCTCTACATGATGCTGACCAGACATAGCTAGACATAGCCAAAAATAACATCAAAACTGAAGTATGAAGACTTATATTAGCAGACAAAGGTAAACATATCAATGCAGGTTACAGCTATACCTTGGCCTATCAAATGTAAGAAAACCTTATGCATACAGAAAAGATTGTTGTTTCCTAGCTCAAACCATGCAAAATTTGAAATTGGCCTTTGGAAGAAATAGGACTGGACCTTTTGAGGATAGATAAAATAAAACACAATCTATAATATAATCTCTTTTAGAATGCTGAAAACTTCCTAACATCAATAGGAGTCCAGATTGCAGACATAGATCTCAAAATAATATAGAAATTGAAAGACTTCCCAAAAGGTGCCTAAGAAAGCTGAATAACTTTCTTTAATCAGTTAGATTATATGCTGCTGTTAGAACAAGAGCGGTCCAAGCCACATGACTACTGTCGTCTCAGTAGATGAATAGATGAATGAATGAATGAATGAATGAGTGAGTGAATGAGTAAATCATTACAAGGTCTGTTATGAGCAGACTCAGTGTTATAACGAAGCCTGGAAACAGTCTAAGATTTCTTATGTACCTGTTTACCAGTAAAATGAAAAACAGACAGTCTTTTACAGGAAGCTTTTTCCAAGAATGTTTACTTTTATATTTAAGATTAATTAGCAAAGTCAGATCACTATGTGTTTTTATCAGCAGTGAAATAGTGTCTGTAAATAAATGTAAGAAAAAAACCCCAAAGGTTGACCTTTAAAATGCATTTGAAATAATTTCATCAAAATTAAAGGTTTGACAGATGAGATATTTGAAGGTGTCAGCTTTGTAGTTAGAAGTCTCTATGTTAAAGTAAAACAGGTAATTCAGATTTTACCTCTTGCTTTGCCATATCAGAATTGTGCAACTCAACCTTTCTGGACGGGTTTCTTCAGCTTTGTTCCATTTGTGCCTTTGCCGTGGGTCATACATTGCTCAAGCGTGTAATAGCAGTTAAGGTCTTTGAGACATGACCTGACTCTTGAAATTAGTTGAGAGTGGTTGATAGGCTCATTAATAGTGTAATCCCCTAAACCTAATTTCTTAGGCTAAAAATACACCACTCAATGACAAATATTGAGACTGAAACAGACTAAAGATGCATACATACACATACCTTCCTGGTCTTTACAAGAGTTTGAGGGAAAGAAGGGTCCTAATCCTCAATCTCTGTTTCTGACACTCAGAAGATAGAGGTCTTTGTGTCCCAGCCATTCTGGAACCCAGGAGAAGGTCTGCATTTCCTGAGACAAACACTCACTGGCTTCAGGAATGGTCCATACTACAGTGCTTATTTGGGCATCTACTTTGAATTTTAGAGTAAGAAAGCAAGACACATGAAGAAGGTGTTTTTAATTTTGTTCGTTTGTTTGTTTTTCCCAATAGCTCTAAAATTTCCAGATGACAGAGCAAGTGTTACATTGAGGGAACCCAATGGCACAGAGAGTTCCTGGACTTAGGCTCAATTTCTGAACAATGGCCGAAACATTTAATTTATGTGAAATAAGAGAAATATGCACATTTATGCTTAACACAATGCTCTTCAGAATCACACAGATGGTGAGAGCCATCTACTTAATCATTACAAAGGTCACATTGTTTTCATGTCACCAGATATCTCAAATGAACGGTTTAGAAATTTGCAAGAAATTCACCAGTTACATTGGCTGAATGAAATAAAAAGCTATTATTATTTCCCTATAAATATACAATTTGAAGTAACATCAGAGAAAACGTTACTCCTGGAGAGCAGTTAACCACTTTGAATAGCAGAAATTGTGGCAAGTAGCAACAGTTCTCCATACCAGTTGTGGAAATCCTCAGCATACTATGCAACTATGGTTATTTGCACGAAATGCAGCAGTGATCAATAACTGTTTGCTTCTGGAACATCATCAAGCTCATTTTGAAAAGAGACTTTAAAATATGTTTTTCTATGAATGTAATCATTGCTAGTTCTCATCTGCTTTGTGTTCATTAGATGAAAAAAAATGCCCCCCAAAAAATCACTTTTCATCATTACTCTTTTTGTTCTGAGAATAAGGAGGTCTTATAGTTGTGGAAAAGGTCAAGGGCCTCCTACGTCTTCGGCACCTAACACATCAAGTGACACTCCCCGATCATAAGATTAAATCAAGTCACAGGATGTGTGCCCTACGGATATTGGTTAAACTGTTCTGGAGCTGAGTGGATTAGACTGGCATCCTGCATTTTACTTGAAAGTGTACTATGCCAGAAAGGTCAACAATGTTTCAAGGAAGTTATTAATTGAAATCAACCAAATGAGACAACTCTCTTCCTGGAGGAAAACTTTGTCCAGCCTGCTTTGCCTTCGGGATAATACCTATCAGAACTGGCATTTAGGCATTTTGACCAGAATTTTGCTGTTGATTAGCTTACACAGCAAAAGCAATGTTTCATGCATTTTAGCAAAAGTCCCCTGACCTTCAGAAAACGACAGCATTTTTTCTGTGTATCTTCATTACTCTTATTCAGGAAAAAAATCAGGATGTCTTATGATAGCAAGATGGTAATTATTGTAAGTTTGTAAACTTACAAATATGGTAACTTCTGTCATGATCCTATCAGTTCTTGCAGATAAGGTTTGGATTAGGTTAATGCTTTCTGGGTACTTCCCAAGGAGAAAGTCACTGGTAGTGGTCTCCAGCACCAGCTTTATAGGTTTTGCATTTGTAGGAGACACAGAAGTGCTAATTCTTGAAGGGCGTATAAAGTGGAGGCTGTGACCAGTTGTGGTCAATATCAACACATTTTTTTTTTCCCTAGAAGAAAGGAAAGCTATCTTCATTTCCGGAAAAGTGCCAACTCGGTAAGTCTTATCCTCTTTTCCTACAGCTGAGAGCAGACTCCGAGAGCTGAGGTCCTTGAGAAGGTTACAGGCAGTCCCTATATCTGAGCCATTTCCAGGAAAACACAATTGCAAATTCCCATCATCTTCACTGAGACAGGATTAAGGCCTTATGCATTTCCCCCATGCTATCACCGTGGCAGTTATATTTCAGTATTGAAGAAATAATCCCAGTCTAACCTAATCACATTAAGTGTTGAGTGGTTCAGTTAATTAATTTTTAGAAAGCACTTTGAAAACCCTTCATGAAAGGTATGCCATTAACACACTGCTCTTGTTGGGAAGAGTTGCACTCTGTGTCATGGCCCACTTGTTGGCTCTTCATGCCATTTCAGGGCCAAATCATGCTAGGTGCATATTCTCCCTGTAGTTTCATTTCCACCAATACATAGTTGGCAAAATGCTCAGCCAGGTAGAGTATCCAGCATGTTCTCCTGATTGTTCATGCCTTGGAAACTGGAGAAATAATTTAGTTTAACTGTAGTTGTGGTGACACCACGTTGCTGGGAAGAGGTAATATCTTCTATCAGACCAATGGATATAAGAGAAAAATACATACAACTTTGTGTACACAAATTTTTTCACTGTAGTCCTTATAAAGAAAAAAAGGTTTTGTCTTTATCCAGGGTTGAACTGTGATTCCCTATTCTCCTCTGTTATTTCAGCTTGTAAATGTTGCTGTTTCAGAGGGAAATTCTACTTTAAAACCATAATAGTCTATTTCTCTTTTTTCATGCTCTTTAAAACATTTCTTCACAAGTCTTAAATTATTTCAATATCACAGGATTGCATGTTGTAACTTCTTACCTATGTATAGAACATGAATAAATAAATATTCTTCAAATAGCTTTCCTCAAAATATTGATGCAGAGCTTCTTGATATCTGAATGCTCCATCTGGGGTCATTCACACGTCAAGGAGAATTAGGTTCATCTTACCTAATGTTTAATGTTTTCTGTATTAATATCAACACCTCAGCTGATGATCTAGACACTGTTTGTACCAAATGGACTGTAAGTGGCATTTCTACAGCACGACTGATTTGATGTGTTTTAGACGTCTAATGTGGGATGAGTTTAATAGGACTCTGGAACTGCAGACTTATTGCTATTAAAGGGAGTCCAGGTGTGTAGCTTAAATACAGCCCTCTATATGGCAAGTGTTTAAAGTCTTGCATTTAAGCACAATCAAGATGTCAGGCAAAATAGTCATAAAATCTTCATTTCAACTTGCCAGAATTCAGCCTAAAATTCTATTCCCACCCCCTTCTCTTGCAACATAATAACCTGATTCACATCTGCTTAGACACTATCAAAATAAGAGCATCATCACAGAAAACTTTGGGCTTAGAATAATATTATTTCCATTTAACTTGGAGCACTCTGGCACTGGGACTGATATCTGTAGACTTGTGTCTCCAGTGGTGTCTGCCAAAGGCCTGGCAAAAGTCTTCAGGTGGCTGGCTAAATCAGAGGTATGTACTTGTTTGCCATGAACAGATAGCAATTTTTTCCCAGCATTCTGTTAAATGATTTTGCAGATTCATGGCTTGCTGTAAAGAAATCTAAACATACAAGTCAAAATGAAAATAATACTCTGTGAAGGACTAGATGTCATTATCCACAATGGTAGTATTGTAGTTTAATTGAAGACAACAGTGTGAAGTGCTGAATGGACAGTATCAACATCTATCCCAGAATTAGTAATAAACTTCAGGAACAACCCTATTTTCCTCACCCCTTTCAAACAAGGTCTTGGTATCAAAATGCACATGTAAAAGCAGCAGTTATCAGTATAAGCCTAACAAATATGTGTACAATCCAGTGAACCCTTCATTTCCATGTGGAGTTCTCTAAATTCTTTGCAAAACTATGATAAATGTACAGGTAAATATAACCAGCAAAGGAAAGTGAATATGAATCTCAGATAATTTAAAATTAAATTTTCTTTAAGTTCAACAGGCCAGATGCTAATGATGGATGTCTTACAAAAATACACTAACTCAAGCCAGCAGATTTTAGTTATCGACTGCCCACAGTATTGAATAAAATGCTGCAACAACAACTCCTATCAATTAGAATTTCCTGTTTATTAAAGTCTAGAAAACCAGTTTTTCAAATCAGTGACAAAAAGACTTTTGTTGCCAACATTCAAATACTAGGTATTTCCTCATGTTGTCCCATTTCTGCACCGTTTTACTTTTTCATGACCACAAAGTGGTGGAAAAGTTTGGCTCAATAACTATGGCTGACGAGTTACACCAGATTCTTCATAAAAAACAGCTGTTCTAGTAAATTAGCCACTAGAGTGAACATAACCCTGTGAATGTTATACAAACACGGTTACAGTAGTATATTGTCAATTAACTTCTTCACTCCTGCCAAATTTGAAGAGTCCAGCAATAGTGTCATAGAGCTCCTACGCCACACTGCTGAACAGATCCAGTGCATCATACTTTTTTCTTTTTATCTTTTTTCTTTAGCTTATTTCAAGCCTTACATGGCTCAAGATTTAATGAAAAATTATAGTTGTTCCTGTTTCTTCATCAAGAATGCTCTAGTTAACTAGATAACAACAGGAAATCGTGACAGTGAATTTCTACTAAAACGAAATATTCCTTTCTCATCTTGTGCTTTAAGGCAAGGCATCTAAGCCCTTGATATTTCCATGGAATCTGAGTGCAGTTCATCCCCTTTCATTTGAATGAAAGAGAAGGTTAGGAGGGAAAAGATGCAGCACAATATTGGAGAAAAAAACTGCTGCCAGACTTCCAAAGATGAACTATCCACTAAATGAGAGTACTTTGCTCTTAGTTACAAGATCATCCCAGCACATGAGTTACCTAAATGAGTTAAGTGAAGGAGAAGGAATAGCAGTGTAAGTAAGGTTCATTATATGCAATAGTTCAGTTGAATGTACTGTGTGGGACACGTCTGTCACAGCCTCATACAAAGGCAGGCTGCCACCCTTTGCAATTACTTTCCTAATGAGTTTAGTTTTCTATAAATTTAGTCCCATATGAGTAGTAGGGGCCAGTGTTCATCTGATTATACCGCTACTTATTTGTGTCATGGCTCTGTCCCCTCAGATGCCTCAGGAGGAGCAAGCAGCCCATCTCACAGGGAATCTGCCTGCTCGCCATCTGGCATGTAGCATTACTGTACTTAACACTGTTGCACGGCGTGAGGACCTGTCTTTACCTTCAGATCATTGTGGGTTTTGCCTGTGACTATTTCTTTTCCACAAGTATTTGTCAGAAGGGTGAAGGCGTCGGTACATCTGTGCTTTAGTTCCGCTTCCCTAAATATTCCAGCGTAAGTTGTGTTTATTTACATGTTCCATACCTACAGTGTGGCTTCCTTCAGAAGGACAACTTAATGACAAGGACGTTGCAACTTAATTTTCAATACTAACAGCCTTCCTAAATCCAGTGTGGGGGATCCAATGACTAATGTGGGGGAGCTATTAAATAATTATATTAAATGCTAGACTTGAGTGCTCCTTCTATCATATATGTGGGTGAGGATTTTTCACCCTTGACATTTGATGGGACAGCAGAGTTTACCTCCAAAAAGAAAAAAAGCCACTGTTGCTAGAGAAATTATTTCAACGGCTTTCAACTGCTAATTTCAGGAAACACCCAGAATAGTTCGGATAAGATGAGTCAGAAAGACACAAGCGGTTTAAGACATCTCTATTGCCAATTCAGCTGGGGGCATCCAAACACCAAAGCTGTTCCCAGATTACTGTATTACTGTTTCTGCACTTGCTGTGTGTCTGGGGACACGACCGGTGGCTTCTCTCTGATAAATGCTTCAGCACTCTTCCCTGGAAAGCTGTGTTAAGGCTACAGTGGTCTGTGCAACACAGGGAATAAGAGAGCAGTGGATTAGCAGTGGTGCACAAAACCTAGGCGGAGTGAGGGTAACATGCAACCCATATACACACAGAACTCGGCTTAGACTTAGATATGGTCTAACGCACGGACACAGACTGACAGCAGAGCTCCTAAGGACCTCTCTTTCCATAATTGCTATATCATTGTGACTTTATTTTAAAATATGTTGTTTATTTAAATAGTTATGGACATTAGTATAATGTATTAGTATAATGGATGTACATAGGTAATGTATTTTAGTACAAGGAAATTCCCTGCAGGTTGACTGGTCAATGTCTGCGAAACAGAGCTCTGTCCTGAGAGGCGGACAGGAGAGACCCACACCTGGGAAGATACCTCTGGAAACAACAGAGGGACGGGAACAGCTCCCCTCCCTTTGGTGGCGAGGGGCATCCAGATTTCATGTGTTAGCTCAGGAGCGTTTACCATTCAACAGAACACCTTGTTAGTATGTCAGCATGAAACGGCCCCAGCTGCACTGGCACTCTTTCAAAAATTATATCTATCTGCATGTGACGCTCTCTGAACTACCACACACAAACATTCCTGGTCTGAACTGCTTTCAGGCGTTCTGCCACTAGCTTCTGCAGGCCTGACCCGAGTGATCCTCGCTCTGAATCACATGTTGGTCACTGCAATCATCTGAGTTTAAAAAAAAAAAAAATTCCAGAGTACAAACTGGAATGAATTCAAGCCTCATGTGACTATGTCCTGTTCATTGCATGCTTCATTGACTTTAGCACAGACACATTGTACTTGCCACAGATATTTTGTAAATACCATCAGCAACATAATTTAAGTCTGCTCAGATGAGGGTGGAAGAATTTTCTTACATTGATGGCACTTTTTATTATCCTTTTTCTGGAATGGAAAAACCTTAGTACATAATTTCCTGAGAACACAGTGAGTCCCATTAAAAACAATACACATAAAAAAATGAAGGTTACATAGTGACAAAAAAACCCAGAACTTTGTGTTTCACTAATGTAAGTGGCATTTTAGCATGTGCAATTAACTATAAATTAGTAGACAGAATACCCCCACTTTCTTAGTGAAAGTAAATTTTAAATCATTGATGAGAAATGCATCATATTTCTTGGTTTGTATTCCTAATGATGGCTTTTTTCCCAGTTGTTTTTTTTCTTAAAATCCACCCAAATAAACATAGTTCTCTCATCCCCTTAGCTAAATTGGAAATCACAAAGAATTAGGAGGTACAATGCTTTTTATTGTAAGATAAACAAACAAAAAAGGAACAGCAAAATATGGTCACCCCTGGCAATGTAAACAAAACCAGCAAAGTACATTGATCCAAAGTCCTTTCTGGTTTACATTACTGTTAATGGAATTATTCTGAGACTGCTCCATTCAGAGACTGGTTTTATCTTTGGATCAGCTGCTGTCTCTTCTGAATATTGGGCCCCATTTTCCATAGACCAGCATCTGAATGTTTAATACTTTCTGTGTGGCATGAGAGGGAAGTGAGAAAATATGCTAACTCACTGTTCAGTCAGGATGGATCATCAGTCACTGATTAGGCACATTCACTCCACCAGCACTAAGGAGTTAAGAAAGAGAATGGGACTCATCCAGTCAACATAAGCTATTAGAAAATCAAGGATCTGGTCTGAATAAGTAATTGCTTTACAGCCAGAAGTGAGACACAGGTGTCTTGAGGGGGCAAGTTGTTATACCTCTCCTAAAACCTTAGAAAGGAGTGAGTTTCTGCATTTATCTTTCTTAAACCTTCTCCAGTGACAATAATCTGAGTTTGTGACAAGATCTCCTTAATTCACTGTGCTTAGGTGACCCAAGGCCCACCTGCAGTGCAACTACTACTGCTTGAGTGCTTGAGGATATCAAGTCCTTAGGGAGTAGGTAAAGGCTTCAAATTCTCTGCCCATAGACATAAATGGACTGAATCACTACAATTACCTAAAAAGGGGAAAACAGGAATGGAGAATTACCAGGACACAAACAGTACCTTGGGGTATAAATGAGCTGCTTGTAAATATAGCAATTCTTTACTCACATGTACAAAGTGAACTGATTGCCAAATCTGTGGTCGGGAAGGCATTCTTTTCCACCTCCCCCCAACATATTGGAAGAGATCTAAATGTTTTTGTTGTCTTCCTTGGGCACACTGAGTCAGGCATCATCTGCTCCATCAAGTGGGCATGTCCCCATGACCAGTATCGGGTGATCCTAGGTAAGAGTGCAGACTGCTGGGCACGGCTTCTTCCACATCTCTCAATGTTTATAATTAGAGATTAACTTAAAGGTGATGAAAAAAATACAAAATAGAAAATAAAAAAACCACTTTTTACAAATATGTTTTATGTGCTATTCTTAAAAGGGCACTTTGCTTCCACAAAGAACATAAGCAAAGGCATGAGGAAGCTTCTTTGGTTCATAAATTTAATTAAGCCACAGTTATGCCAATTTTTCTGACTAATTGGGAATGATGAGATGTTGGCAAGCCCTTTAAGCACTCCACTCCCAGACATGTAACCCTTCACAGACCAAAGGCACCACAAAATAAATACGCACTTTTACACATTACAGCCTTTATTTAGGCATGTGAAAAAAAGATGACTGCAGGTTTGCTTAAGCTGCCCACAAGAATTACCCATAACAAGAGTAAATGTAATGAAGGAAAAAAGATAGAGGGAGAGAGAAAGATAGTAAGACATTCTTTTCCTCATTTGCCATTTCAGAAATAAATCAAAAAGACAGAAACCTTTTTCAAAATTATTCTTCTTCTAGTTATCTCACATCTGGCTCACTGGTTACTGCGTTAACCAACCCATTGACAAGACTACCAAATAAACAGACTTTTCTTCTCTGACCTTCTATAACCATAGGTATATACAAATCTCTTGAAGCAAGCAAAAAAAATTGCATAGTTTTTCCATCATGCATTTTCAAGTTTTGAGTTGGGTTGGTTAAGACTAATCCATGTGTCTTCATAACTGATGGAAAATGCCAGCTTAACTTGTTATTTATCAGATTTTTCTGGACATAGGTGAAAACAGCTGTCCTCAAAGGAAGCTAGGAACAAAGTAGTATCATAAACCATCAGTCTGTTTACTGTAGCATCTCTATTGTCAAGACTTAAGTTGTCTCTCCATGACAAACCTAAATCTGCTGTCATTAGTAGCTTGGACAATAGCATTGCTGTTAAGCATTTTCTTGTAAGACTTTTACTACCACCTGCCATCCCAAGGAGTTAAGAATTTGTTTGGTCAGGCCTAGTTCTCAGTTAATGCAAGTCACCTAACATTCATGAAAATGAATGAAGCTAACTCTCTGTACACAATTAAACATTTGACCCTTAAAGAGCACAGCTGAAGTGCTGAACTAAATCACTTGTAAATGAGCTAAAACAGATGTTCACAGACAGTTCTGCATTTTTGAAGAACAGCTCACAGCCTACCTTAAAGTGGCATATGGCCTGGCCAGGAGAGAGGAGAGAGGGAGAGGGAGAGGGAGAGGGAGAAGGAGAAGGAGAAGGAGAGGAGAGGAGAGGAGAGGAGAGGAGAGGAGAGGAGAGGAGAGGAGAAGGAGGGGAGGGGAAGGGAGGGGAGGGGAGGATGTCCTGAATTACAGCATCTCCTTTTGAGAGGTGTTTTATGCTCACTGACTGACTCCCGAGTGGCAAGATATTTACCATATACCTTCATATACTGTTCCTGATAGACACTTCCCAGTGCCTCCTTTAAAATTCTAGCATTCAATATAAATAGGAGGGGATCTAAAACATTTTTGTGTTCTTTGATAGCTTTAAACCTTTTATTAGCTTTCCTTTACGTTATCTCTCTCTGATAATAGATAATATATATTACATGATTCACTTCCGTTTTGCAAGTCTTTAGCCAGGACTTCTGGATAAATTATGGAGTGTAGGTACAAGGGTTCGAAATTCAGTCTTCCATAGGATAAGCTTAGAGGAGGGATGTGGCATTTGAGACCTGCTGTCAATCCAATGTTGAATTTCCCATTGATCAAATATTAATTGAAATTATTTCACTGTGTAGAAACTGCAGTTCTTCTCAAAATAATGGTGCACAACTGTACCCATCCATTGATGAGGGCAAACAAGTAAAATGAAACTGAAATCAAAACACCTGAAAGCCTTACAGGGTGTGAATACGCCACAAGTGAGACACTTTGCACTGCCTCTCATCATTCTCCTGTGCAACTTACCCTCCCTTTGCTGTGTCCAGGCTGTGAATTGTCTGGCGTGGGAGCTGGGTCTTTGTTCTGTTCTTTGCAGGGAGATCATATCAATAAATTGTAGGGTAGAATTTCACACTGTTCCCACTGCTGTCAATGGGCATTTTACATTGAACTCTGCATAAGAGTATGAGTCATATAGTGTACTTCTGAAAAATCCCAGCCCTCCACGCATGAAGAGTAGTAAGTCCAGTTTAGTTTGTTCCTTTTCCCTGTTCTGATCACTTTAACTGCTTTCAGCAGAGCAGGAAAGAAACTTTCACAATCTAGTTTACAGTTGACTTTAAGTTTCTCATTTTTAGGTAACAGCGCTTTTGCAAACTAGCCCTGTTACTCAAGTTCATTAAGCTGATTTTACACTATTATTCATTCTTGTGCTCTTCTGAGGAGGTTGTGAAGTCTGGTGATTTCAGCAAGTCTTAGAAGTAAAAGGTCAAAGTTCCAATAAAGGAGAGGAGTTGATTCAATGAAAAACCGTGACTAAACCATCTCATCCTCCTGTGTCACAGCCAGCTCTGCTGTAAGTCTGGGGAGAAATGTTACGAAGCATGACTGTTTGGATTAGACTACCTGATTCTAACACGTTGGTTGAGATTTCCAAAGCTAATGAGGGAAATCCCCTCACTGGGTTTGAAAACCTCAAACACTTTTTAAAAATCTATTTACATTTTATATCTGGAAAGCATAGCGTACTTTGTGGATTGTTCATCGCATGCTGTGTTCATTACAAGTGCAGGAATTTGGTGTTCATTGTGAAATACTTGTTTCATATACTGCCTTGTCCTTTCATAGTGCCCTTGCAAAAATGTCACTGTCAATGTGTTTTAATCATTATTAGAAACCAGCATGTGAAAGCATAGTTAAACAGAACTTGGATTTTTACAGGTGACCCTCAAGACTTTTTTGCATATATTGTGTTGGGGTGGGCAAACCAGGGACATCTTCACTACCAGTTCATTTCAACTTCCCCCAGTTGTCCTGCAATTATTTACCAGGAGGACAGTGGGAATGCTGATTCTGCTCCAGAAGTTGTGCTTTGTGCACCTGCTTATTCAGAAAATATTCAGCTCACTTTTCAGGCAGTCAAAATATAAAAAAATTGGTTAGAGCTGGAAATCTCTGCAAAGCTACGCTCTTTCCTGCAAATTCAGATTCAAGGCAAGCAAAGCCTGTGAATAATGGAGATTGTCTGAGGGCATAACTTTGCTTACAATGGAGGGAGTATGAATCAGCAAAAGAACAGGCACCCACTTATGTTAGAGACTGATTTACACAAGCCCATAAATCGTCCAAATGAGGAAAGCTAGAAGTGGAAGTCAGGAATGCCACATGTGCCGTGACACATGGAGCATTATTTAAAGATCATCTCACAGAACAATTCCAAGTATCAGCACAGCTATCCAGAATAGGAAACTGAGTCAATTAGAGGGACACTGAACTCACGCTTACAAACACTGCAAATTACTCACCATCATACTGTGGTGATTATGGAGCTACTGAACTAGGTTATTAGCAACCTGACTTAATCCTTCATTTACAAACTAATGTGTTTGCCTGTTGTGAGCTCGGCCTCCCAGTCTTGGGGCAGCAATTAATGCTGCCTCCTCCAGAAACATTCAGTGGAGGTCAGGGCCCTGGGAGTGGCTTCCAAAAATTCCCTCTGCCTGGACACTGCTGCCACCCACAGTTTAAGAGACAATTGATTACAAAACCAGATTTTTTTCAGCAGGTTTTAGAGTTCTTACAAGTCTTGATCATTTTTCTGAGCACAGTGATTCCTTCTCACAGCAGAATGCCTTGGAAGTCAGGCTTTTCACACAGGGAATAGGCACACAAGAGTAATCTACCCTGAACATGCTGCTTCTCATGGTGTGCGAGTTTGTCTTAGCACCTCATTGCAAATTATGTCATATTTACAGAGTTATCTGATATACAGACTATGAAAACTCCTTGCTCAAGTTACCATCATATCAATGAGGAAAATAATATTTGAAAAAAAAAAACAGGAAATTAAGTCATATTTAACATAGATTCACACATATTGTAGATGGGAATTTATTTGTACTCCCACTACAGCTTCAAAGCAAAGCACAGAGGTTTTGCTGCTTGAATTCCAGCAAAGCGGTTTGAACTTGTGCCACTAGAGCCTTGCTAAGCTTTTCAAGACTTTCTGTTTTCCTTAAAAGCTTTATAAGAAACAGTGTAAGACTCGTTCTCTGGGATATTTCAGTCCCTGCAGGGAAACAGTGATCTTTTTTAAAAACTACTTATATCCATCAGAGAATGAGCACCTTACACAACCTGCTACCCGCGGGTTGCTGTTTGCTACAACTGCAGGGACTGTCAGCTGTGGGCCGTACTGCACGAGGAAGAGGGGAGGAACATTTCCTCCTGAAGGCATGAGCATGGGAGGAGGTTGCAGAAGGCAGAGTTCTCAGGCTCTCAAGGGAAGCTCTAAACCCATGCAGGCCAGTGCCTAGATGCTGTAATTTTGCACATAAAGTTGCATGCTATTTATTTTCCTTATTTCCCATTTTATGCTGTAAAGTTAAACCTGGAGATGATCTATTGCAGAACAGATCTGCAAGTACAAAAAGGCCATCTTGCTGTTACTTGTTATTTAGACTGCATTTTGGCTTTTGTTTTACTTCTTTGAAGTACTGGAGAAAATGATCTGAGGATTACATGAATCTGTGAAGCATCCTAATAACTGTCACTTTTGCAATATTTTTCCTGTGTTGCCTCAGCCTTAATTTTAGTATTATTATTATTATTGCTCGTAAGACGTTTTAAGTATGGAACCTTTGGGATATATTTTGGAATTAAGAAATGTAGAAATGCACAAGACCATATAAAATTTCTTAATAATGAAAAATTGTAGATGTTGAGCATTACAGTCCATTACCTTACCAGTAGGGCTCTTCAGTTATCTTGCTTTCTGTTCATTTAATCTTCAATCCTATAAAATCCTTGTGTAATATATAATTACTTTACCTGTCCCTCAACTGTCTGAAAACATACATCACAATGTGCCTTGTGAATTCAATCAGATTTACGACTGAACTAGATTCTTTGATAGCTTACGTGAGCATAGATCCACCAGCTGCATGTTAAGGATCTGACTTTCTGAAGTTTTTTGAACTGTTGTCTGGGGGGGTTTTTTTGATAAATGAGCAAAAAATTGTGAGGTACTAGGTCTACTGTTGCAGGACACTCAGGACCATTTAAAAATATTTTGCATTAATCATTGACCTTTCTGCCTGGAAATAGGCAAAAACATGTCTCAACATACTACCCTTTGTTATTTACTATATATCATGCTTTGGAGAGAAGAAATGCAGATTGGGCTGGAAGTAAAGAGACAAAAGATTATCCACCTTCTTCCTGGAAATGATCAGTCAGACTATTTTCCTTCCATAGAGTGAAAAAAACCTGTTAAGATGCTATGTGGAAAAGAGATTGTGACTTTTGTTTTCCATTGCAGTTTTTTTAAACTGAATAAAAACCAGTGATTTCAAAAGTAAAGCATTCAAGAAGGAAAACAAAAACAAAACAAAACACAAAAACCAAAACCAAGGCCTTAAATAAACTTCTGTGTTTAAAGAAAACTAATTCCACATTATGGGTTAATCTAACATATAACCTATGTAAGCAATGTAAGCTATAAAAGGAGTTCCATATATGCTTTTGCTTTGAAGTCCATAGACCCCACGCTGGTAGCTCACTGCACTTGTAATACTGCACAGCAGTGGCTCTAGCTCACAGAACCCCACAGAGGAACGGGCTTGTACCCTGCTGCTGCAAAAGCACTCTCAAGCTAAAGGAAACGCAAAGAGAGCTGAAGAGCAGTGTGGAATTCGCTCAGTATTGGTGGGGGGAAATAGTGATTTCTTTACAAGGCTTTTTCAGTTTGTTTTCTGAATTTGGAACTAAATGAATAAGCCTCTCTCATTTTTTCATGGTTCATTGTAGTCACAAGGCCATAAAGAAATTCTAAGTATACAAACTGGACTTTTTAAGGGGACATCATGTCTCATGAGACTAGTGATATATGTTTGAATGTTAGCAGCATGGAAAGGGACATAGGATCTGTCTTCACATTCATTTTAATTCCATCCAATAATCCAAATTCCATGTTTTTACTTGTATTTCTAACCTGAACTACTCATTCTTTTCACAGAAGATCAAGACCCGGGACTTAATGATATAAATTAGATTTATGGTAGTTTAATGTGACATCTGAGACTTTACATGACTTTTTTTTTTTTTTTCCAAAACTACACATGCCTATTCATTAAGACTATTATCCAAATGATATAGCACCATGTTCATCCTAAATTAAAATGTTTATTTATCCGATTACCCATCAAAGTCATGTATCAGCATCAAGATGCTCATTTTTAGGGAACCAATTTACACAAGAAATTTTTGTTTCATATCAAAGAAGAAAAATCTTTGGCACCCCTAGAAAATATCTTTTAAATGCTAAAAGCAATCCTGCTGGAGTTTTTTGTGTTACTGTGTGGTCGGTTGACCCTGGCTGGATGCCACGTGCCCACCAAAACCACTCTATCACTCCCCTCCTCAGCTGGACAGAAGAGAGAAAATATAATGAAAGGTTCATGGGTCGAGATAAGGACAGGGAGAGATCACTCACCAATTACCGTCACAGGCAAAACAGACTTGACTTGGGGGAAAAAAAAATTTAATTTATTACCAATCCAATCAAAGTAGGGTAATGAGAAATAAAATAAAAACAAATCTTAAAACACCTTCCCCCCACCCCTCCCTTTTTCTTGGGCACGACTTCACTCCTGGATTCTCTGCCTACCCCCCCGCAGTGGTGCAGGGGGATGGGGAATGGGGGTTACGGTCAGTTCATCACATGTTGACTCTGCCGCTTCATTCTCCTCAGGGGGAGGACTCCTCACTCATACCCTGCTCCAGCATGGGGTCCCTCCCACGGGAGACAGTCCTTCACGAACTTCTCCAATGTGAGTCCTTCCCACGGGCTGCAGTTCTTCACGAACTGCTCCAGCATGGGTCCATTCCATGGGGTTCAGTCCTTCAGGCACAGACTGCTCCAGCGTGGGTCCCCACGGGGCCACAGGTCCTGCCAGGAGCCTGCTCCGGCGGGGGCTTCCCACAGGGTCACAGCCTCCTTCGGGCATCCCCCTGCTCCAGCGTGGGGGTCCTCCATGGGCTGCAGGTGGAGATCTGCTCCACCATGGACCTCCCTGGGCTGCAGGGGGACAGCCTGCCTCACCATGGTCTTCCCCACAGGCTGCAGGGGAATCTCTGCTCCGGTGCCTGGAGCACCTCCTCGCCCTCCTTCTGCACTGACCTGGGGGACTGCAGGGCTGTTTCTCTCACATGTTCTCACTCCTCTCTTCTGGCTGCTCCACAGCAGTTTGTTCCCCTTCTTAAATCTGTTCTCCCAGAGGCACTACCACCGTCGCTGACTGGCTCGGCCTTGGCCAGCAGCAGGTCCATCTTGGAGCCGGCTGGCATTGGCTCTGTTGGACATGGTGGAAGCTTCTAGCAGCTTCTCACAGAAGCCACCCCTGTAGCCCCCCACTACCAAAACCTTGCCAGGCAAACTCAGTACATACTGGCTCAATATTTCCCAGATGAAGTGCCACCTGAACATGTTTATTTAAAACAAAATAGCTAAAATTGTCAAATTAAACAATGAAATACCTTTTTGGGGAACAGAGAAGGAAGAGCTGCTCTCTACGCCAAGATTAGGCCATGTGAGTGTAACCTGGTGTTTTGGGGAATTTTTCTATGAGGTAATTTAAACAATCCTGATTCTTGTTATGGAATTGCTATGTCGTTAAACACTTCAATGCATAGCTAGCCATCAGAAGATTTTCCGACACCTCTCCCCACCCCTTTGGAAAAAGTTACAGCCCAAACAAAAATGTCATTAACAAGTGGATGAACAGTGGTTGAACTGAAGAGAATACCCAATGGAAAACCTGTTTATCTTTGGGGAAGTACACACACAGAATAAAAGGAAAATCCCCAAACCAAAGAACAGAGAAGCTTTCTTTTGTAGCAGAGGGTTCTTTTTATTGAGGGTACAGTACAATAAAGAGAGGGAAGGACCATAGGAGAGAAAAGGATTTAGGAAAAAAAATTTATGTGGGAAAAAGAACTTGGCCCAACCTTACAGAACAACAGAGATAAGCAGGACAAGTGTTTGGACCCAAACTCATAGCTACACTCATGTTGCTGCAGCTACACCAAGGAAATAGCAGTGGAAACAACCTGCAGAGGTTTCTGTACTCTTTGGTTGTATCTCTCCAGCAGAGTAAGTAGTGTCAGAGAATACTCCCAAGCACTGGAACTTGCTCCTCTGCATCCTGCTATGCTACCAGGATGGTCCCCTGTGAGGGTGGCCTTACAAAGCTTTCAGTGAAAGTGATGGTCCAGAGATCTATTTGCATACTGGGATAGATGGATGCTGCTGAAAAGAAAGGGTAACATACAGTCAATGAGTGGCCAGTCTATGTTATTAACAGGTTGGAGACTGTCTTTTAAGATCCCACTTTGCCCTGTTTTGCTCCATGTAATTGTTTTGTTTGTCCAGACTCTCAACATTCATGGTACTCTTGAATACCTCCATGTAATTTCCAATTAAGAAATAAATGGCTTCCAGTAGAATTACCAAAATGGTTGTGCCTATCCAAATATGCAAGCAACTTAACCTTGACATCCCAACATACCAGGGTCCCTGTGTCCAGCTTCTGGAATAGTGTGTTCTTGACACTTTAATGGAATGCACCCCACCACCCTCCAACATCACAGTAAACTCTGTTTATGGTCCTGTTTTGAGCTTCCCAAAGCTGGTGGGCAATCGTGCCACCTCCCCCTGTCCCACTGTAGTTTAGGAACCTGCTGGTCTCCTGCTTCCTCCCTCCTACCACCACTATTTCAACCACTGTCCGAAGTCACGAACAAAAAGTTCAGGCTTCACAGATACCTTCAAGTCCTAGACCTTTGTTGCAGCACTGTTTCTCTTTCCTTACCAGGCAATTCCTCATCCATAGTTTTCATCACAGCTCTCACTCTGTAGGACCAGAACATGACTGAAAATTGATGGCACATTTCACCACCAGGAAGAATGTTGTTTTACTGGGTGGCCCTTTGAAATCCAAAGTAGTGGCATGCACATTGACAAAGGTACTACCAGAGACTGGGGGCACTTAGACAGAGAGAGGCACTTAGCGGCAGAGATAAGGGAAGGGCCAGAATGACCCAGTGGGAAGGACATTGTCCATTTCCCGCAATTTTCCCCTTGTTTTATGTTCTAAATTCCTCATTTGTGCTGCCTGGACAAGTTGAAAGCTCCACCCACCACACCCGTGGTGTGAACTGCTTTTGTCTGGATATATTACCTCCACATCCCATAGCCTATTGCATCAAAAGGTGCCAAATGACCTACATGGTCTTTTACCAACAAAAGTGCAAATAGTGAGGACTTGCAGTGCTGGTACAGATGTTTTGACCTGTGGTGCTTTTGCAACTCAATTTTGTCATCACAGATGATGAATCAGCAGAAGTACAGGTGTCAAATTCTGTAATATAGAGGAAACTTGAGTCAAATTAAATTCAGTTCTCATAATACTAATTATCTGGAAAATAATGACAGATCATCTTTTAAATTACTAGTCTGAATCACACCCCAAAATTGCCAACAGTCAATTTTAAGGGGACAAACATTTTGTACCTTTGGGAATACTCAAACTGGAGATAATGCAACGCTCTTCAGTTAATATGGGTTTCTCACAGCCCATACCCTGTTAGCCAGATGACTAAATCACAAATGCATGCTCAAAACTCCAATTTAGATTTGGCTTGGCTGTCTTTGTACACACTGTATCTGTCATGTTTAGCTACTGCTGATATTTTGCTATCAATATGAGTGAATCATCCTCTGAATCACTTCAGAATTTCTATCAGAGCTCTTTTAAGAACCATTATAATAGTCTTATTCTGAATGTCTGCTCTCAATGAACCGAAAGGGTAAGTCAGTGGTAAGACTCACCAGCAGCTGGAAAGGGCTCCAAATATCACGTGGTAAATCAGCTTTCCAGCACTCCTCTTTTTATTGTTTTCTCCTCCCTCTGTGACTTCATGTCTTTGGTTGTCCTGCTCAGTATGCCAGATTCATAAGACTTCAGGATAGGGAATTTCTCTGGTTAGTGAATCTGCAAAATACTATTGATGCCCAGTGTAGCACAGATATTAACAGTAAGTCTGAAAGGTGAAGATAGCATCCCACACCAGCTGGAGCAGGCATCTTCATGTTCTTTGAAAATACTTCCTTGAAACTTTAAAATATAGAAGTTTACCAGTTGAACAGAAACTGATGCCTTGGTCATGCAGCACTGTCACCTGAATATGAACCCATGTTTTAAGAGCAGCTCTGATTCCTAGCTGTGTCTTCATTCACCAGCCTTGATTTCTTACTAGTTTTTTTCTGGAAGACTGGATGGTTTTCCAATGCTGTTCATAAGAGACACTTAGCATGGAAGAGCTAGAAGAAATACTTGACAGAATACATTTCTATAAGAATATGCATTTTTCCAATAGTCATATATTTCAAATAAATTTATTGATCTCAATAAAATTTTTCAAACTGAACAAAAAAAAAATCAATATTGTGAAGTGATTCATTATTAACATTAGTATTAGAATTAGAATTAGTATTTAGTACAGCAAGAGGTTGTAGCTCATTCGGTTTCCAGGCTGGAACAGTAATGCTTTAAAACGTCAGAATTTCCTTTAGAATTAAAAATGCTTATTTTTGATGAGTTCCACGTAACAATGCATTGGTGGAACAAACCATCCGAGGGAAGCACCTTTTGTTTTATACAGTACATACAAGAAATTTTGCCTAAGGCAACAATCCATGGCATAAATACCGAGATGCCCAGAAATACAAGATTGCAACCAAAGAAAGTAAACATTTCCAGGATGGTTATGCCCATATAGACTATGTTCAAAGGCCTGCCAGGCCCACAGAGTGCTGCGAGTGGCAACCTGCAGCTTTCAGGGTTGCTGCTCCTTGTAGGGCACTAGAGAACCCACAGGGCAGCTGGAGGGAGAGAGCCTGGCGCACCGCTTGACCCACATCAGTTGCTCCTACTGCGATACATTCTATATCTCTGGTGCTGTCTATGAGGTATCTTTTCAAATGACCAGCTACTCAGACCTCAGCAAGGAACAAGCAGAAAGAGCTCAACAGCTGGTAATGCTCTTTATCCCATCCGTAAATCTCTCAGTTCTAAATTTCAGTTTCTGCAAGCTTTACACAGCACATGGTAAGAGGTTTCACTGTGCCTTCCATCACTCTGAATTAACAGTTATAATAATAATGCTTAACCTTTGTAGAGTTCTTTCTATCTTCATAATGCTTAACTAACATTAGCTAATCACATTACAATAGCTGGGCTGCTTATCATTCCTACTCTTTGCAGTGCCATGAATAATCTGATAATTATTTCTTTAGCTCATATAAACAGGTTGTCCACTCTCCTGTCATTTTGTATTTTGCATAAGCTATAAATATCTGATATTAACCGAAGAAATGAAGAAGTTTGTCAAGCTCGCCTAAACTAAAGCATATAATATGGTAGATCACAGAGTGAATATAAGCAAACTCCATGCATGTTCTTTTACTGTATTTTTACATCCATAGCCCTAAATATGGGCATCTGCTAAGGATTATATTGTTTGAGAATAAAAATGTGTGAACTAGTTTGTCTAGAATCTGTTCATATTGATTATTTAAAAGCACTCTGTATTTATTGTTTCAGACACTGCATACTGACATACTATGCCAATACCATACTGTAGCAGTGTATACACTATAGTGGACAGAGACTATAGTTTAAGTAGCTTACAGTTCAGTATTCAAATTCTCGTTTATTGTTGAGAAGCACCAAACTGTGTCTTTCCCACACCCTCATCAATAAATGTGTAACTTCTCGCCTCAGATAATCAGCAGAAGGATCAGGAAATAAGAATTGCAAACTTCCCACATTTTATCCAGGGTTAACTATTCATGTGGAATGATCACTCTGTAGCAAAGAAATAGATTTATTTCTATATTCAGAAATGAAATTAATTTATTTGGCAAATCACTGTTTCTCTGTGCTCTCCTTTTTCAGTGGAATAGCACTATGGCATTATCTCATGAGATCTACTGTGGTTTGGATCATGGTCGCTTGCCAGTGGTATCGAGATTCTCAGCTGGAGATAATGCAAACTGTTTGCACCGGTGGTGCATTTTCTTTGGGGTCCTGACCCGACTGTTCTGAGCTTTCATCCGTGTGCCTCTGTACTTTACACTCCTTGCATTTTCAGTCCCCAGCCTTATCCAAGACAGACACAAACTATACTACATCCTTACTAGCATCTGCAACACAATCAGTTATCTCTGCCCCAGCTTCTAAGAGCCAAGCAGATCCCATTATTATTCCTTTATTAATACAGTTTTGCGTGCATGGTGCTTTATAAGGAAAAGATGAGTCACTGTTCCAAGAGATCTCACCCTATAAATTAGATGTGGCACATGGAATGACGACAATAAAATGATTGGGGAAGGAATACATTTGAATATACGAATTTATTGAAAGATTTTGTGACAGATTCCCTTTATGTTCATATCTTGTTTGTCCAAGATATACAACTCAAACCCCCAAAATAAGGGACTATGCTCAAAATGGGGCTAGACCCATTCCTCTTGCAAGCTCAGCTCTTCTGTAAGTGCAGAGAGAACAGCACTTGTTCTGAAGAAGATACTGTAACACTTTGACAACAGAATTTATTCTTAGCCACCAAAAGAGATATTAAAATTAATAATGACTCGTGTCAGCAGGCACTGAACTGCAGCCTTAATCCCAGTCCTAGTGAGAGAAGGATAACAGTCATAGTGCTCCCACATGTGAAGCAAATATTTTTACAAAATTACAGGTAGTCCAAAAACACAAGTGAACACGCTCTCTTGCTTCATTCTGCAAAAGAGCATCCTCCCTCCACTCTGCGCCAGGGCACAGGGACCTGGCAGAAAACCTATTCCATGCCTGGAGGTGCTCCCTGTGTACGCTCCCCTAAGCCACCCGGGTTCCTCTGCACCATCTACTGGTACAAACCCCTACCAGCAGGAGTCAGGACAAAAAAAGATAATTTTTACTTTGAAAGGCAAACCTAACAGTTATTTACTGGGAAAAATGGCAGTCTTGGCAGTCCTACCTGTACACTGTTAGCACCTTGTACACCTGTATATACGGACAACAGAAAGTGCTTATCTTCCTAGGTATTCCTTGTCATGGTAAAGTCAGACGTACTTTAATCCTTCAAGCCAAATTAGTACAAAGCAAAGGATTTCAGTGCTTGTCACCTGAGCGGTCTCACAGCTCACCAAGGGAATGTTTTATTGAAAAGAAGTAACGATGTACGTAAGCACTGTCACCGTGACGGTCAGGAGGAAGGCACTACCTGGGAACACCTGGAGGCCGGGAGTACCATGATTGCCCATGACTGCAGTTAATGAAAGGAAACAGAGAGGATTTTAGGTATGAGCAGAGGAAGAGGAGGTGACATCAAGAGGAATCACCAGCACCCTTGGACAGTTTCTGTCTTGTTTTGCTGTAATAGACATCTACCTTGCAAGTCCTGCAACGCTCTGTAGACCCATCCAGAGGCTACTACAGCAGACAAGGCAGGCTCTGCGGGGTGCAGGAAGGCATGGCAGCGGAGCAGCTCCCGGCAGCACATCATGAGGCTGCCCGCTCTGTTTCCTCTGGCCGATCTGGAAGAAATTCAGCCTGGGATGAGCATGGCTGAACTGTAAATAAAAGGAGCGTGTTTGCCTGGAAGGTTTTCCGTGTACAAGACAGTCCCGCATGAAGCACAGTGTCTCTTCAGGACCACCCTGTCTTGCTTTGCGTGGTGTTCACAGAAACCGGAGTGTGACGGCAGTAAACAAAGGGAAGGCTGTGGCTGTGGCAGGAAAGCCAGCTGCTCCCAGCCTGGAGAAGCTCTCACTAATTGCCCGTGTGCTTATTCGGTGTTCTTACATTGCCACCCTCTGACAACGCGGTGGATTAAAACACTGCCGTTCGACGGACAGCTGAAGTTTGAGCAAGGCGTGTTCATGAAGTACAAGCCTGAATACAGCACGGTGGAAATGCAGTTACTGCCATGGTTTGACTTGAATTTAATATCTTTCGGGTTCTTTAGTAAGACTTCCTGGATATTTCTCATCTATTGCTGTACAAGAAAGATGTGTTTAAAAGCTGATTTGAGGGATGTGTAGTGGAGAGAGAATTCAGCTCAGCACAAAAACCTAAATCAGTCTCTTAGAGCGTTCCCTCAGCCCCCAGAGGAATTAGAGATGGGAAATGGTGTTATCCTGTGTACTCTAAAGAAACTAAGTCACTGGCTATACAGAATAAGAGCAGAGAGTATTTACTGAGGATTCATTGAAGCAGGAATACCAAAACTTTAAGACCAAAACACCCAAGTACATTGTACACGGATGCTGT
This sequence comes from Haliaeetus albicilla, assembly GCF_947461875.1. Classification (NCBI taxonomy): domain Eukaryota; kingdom Metazoa; phylum Chordata; class Aves; order Accipitriformes; family Accipitridae; genus Haliaeetus; species Haliaeetus albicilla. The sequence goes on along the minus strand of NC_091496.1, from coordinate 20,850,873 downwards.
GAACGCTAATCCATGTACAAGGATAGCAGTCACTGCTGCATCATCACATTGAAACCAGCTGTTTCCCACATATTGGGGGATATGTTCTGTCTTCCTGACATACCTTCCTACCAAGAGCTTGCCTGTGAAAATCTAATATTTGTATCTGTGTGAATGTCAGATTTTACAACACCTAAAGGGCACAAAATGCAGGGCACAAAGTAAACACTTACACCTCCTCACATAAAATGTGAAAGGTAATTTTACAAAATGATTACCTTTAGGCCAAGTGCAAGGTCCTGCACATGGGTCAGAGCAATGCCAAGCACAAATACAGGCTGGGCGATGAGTGGATGGAGAGCAGCCCTGTGGAGAAGGACTTGGGGGTATTAGTGGATGAAAACCAGAAGATGACACAGCAATGTGCGCTTGCAGCCCAGAACGGCAATTGCATCCTGGGCTGCATCAAAAGAAGCGTGACCAGCAGGTCAAGGGAGGGGATTCTGCCCCTCTGCTCCGCTCTGGCGAGACCCCACCTGGAGTACTGAGTCCAGCTCTGGGGTCCTCAGTACAAAACAGACATGGACCTGTTGGAGTGAGTCCAGAGGAGGGCCACAAAGATGATCAGGGGGCTGGAGCACCTCTCCTATGAGGACAGGCTGAGAGAGTTGGGGTTGTTCAGCCTGGAGAAGAGAAGGCTCCGGGGAGTCCTTACAGCAGCCTTCCAGTACCTAAAGGGGGCTTATAAGAAAGCTGGGGAGGGACACTTTAACCTGGAGTGTAGTGATAGGACAAGGGGTAATGGCTGTAAACTGAAAGAGGGTAGATTTAGATGAGATGTAAGATGGAAGTTCTTCCCTGTGAGGGTGGTGAGGCACTGGAACAGGTTGCCCAGAGAGGCTGTGGATGCCCCATCCCTGGCAGTGTCTAAGGCCAGGTTGGATGGGGCTTTGAGCAACCTGGTCTAGTGGAAGATGTCCCTGCCCATGGCAGGGGGGGTTGGAACTAGGTGATCTTTAAGGTCCCTTCCAACCCAAACCATTCTATGATTCTATGATTCTAAGTTGAAGGAACTGGTGGGACAATGCCCCACACAATCTGGTCTAGTTTTGACATTAGCCCTTCTTCTGTCTTTCAAGGTTAGACATGACAACCTCCAGAGGTCTTTGCCAACTTACATTTTTCTGTGACTATGACGTACTTTCATGGGCATATGGCGAGTGTTGCTCCACCTGGTGCATCTCAGGTTTGCTCCACAGCTTATGTCCCTTCTCCTCTCAGACAAGAGTGGTGTTGCCAGGTATCATAGAATTATAGAATCATAGAATAATTTAGGTTGGAAAAGACCTTTAAGATCATCGAGTCCAACTATCAACCATGCCCAATAAACCATGTCCTGAAGTGCCTTGTCTACGCGCTTTTTGAATACCTTCAGGGATGGTGACTTGACCACTTCCCTGGGCAGCCTGTTCCAATGCCTGGCAACCCTTTCAGTAAAGAAATTTTTCCTAATATCCAATCTAAACCTCCCCTGCCGCCACTTGAGGCCATTTCCTCTCATCCTGTCACTAGTTACTTGATAGAAGAGACTGACACCCCCCTCACTACAACCTCCTTTCAGGTAGTTGTAGAGAGCAATAAGGTCTCCCCTCAGCCTCCTTTTCTCCAGGCTAAACAACCCCAGTTCTCAGCAGCTGCTCCTCATAAGACTTGTGCTCCAGGCCCCTCATCAACTCGGTTGGCCTTGGTAGCTCCCTGCTTCACCACCAGGGACAAAGTGGAGCTTAAAACCTTCCAAAAAAGACGCACTGTGAATACGGAGTGTTGGTCATAGGATAGAGGGCTCCTTGCTACTTTGTTTTGTCAGGTTGTTTTAACAAAATGCAAAGTTTAAAGTGTAGAATGTCAGTCAGAGTAGAAATGAGAAATTATGCAGCTTGGTTAGTGGTCACAGAAAAAGCCTAGAGAAAAACTCTCTTCAAAAGTGACATTTTTAATAATTTATTCCTTATCAAGATAGGGAGCTAAGACACACAAAATATGCAACACATTACAACTTCACTTCCATCATGGATGTCACCTTAACTTTGAGTAAATAAGGTGGTTAAATTTGGCATGGTACCCATAGTAGGTACAACTCAGAAATATTCTCCCAAGTAACTGTTGGGGTTTGGGTGTTTGTTGGTTGCTTGCTTTTTTGGCTGTTGGGATTTTTCTTTTTGGGGGGGGGGGGGGAGGGAAGCAGTTAGTTATTATTCTTCTTCTGTGGCTTTATAATGTCATTGGAAAGAACACCTGAAGCATCAAAAGGCATTCCTGGGCAGAGTTTGTATGAAACTTAAACATGAATGAACAGAGACCCTAAAAAAAAGACAAGCACGGAATATGACTGTGAGGCTCAAATTCTAGGAAGTGGCACAGTCCAGTAGTAAAAAATAAATAAATGTGACTGCTAAAAATAGCTTGTTTTTCTTTGATTATAAGAACAGGTGTTTCTGTTTATTCAAGGGCATAATGACTAGATTTTTTACACTATGTTTATTGCCATAGTATTTAACTAGAGATGAGAAAATTCTCAATCACAGTTCCATTTATTTACCAGTCTAACATTATACTTGTTTCTAAAAATTTTTATATACCTGAAAGGTTTTTAAGCATATTGTCAGAAAAAGCAGATGCTGAGGACACTGAAATTAAAATCAGTTCTTTAGTTAATAAGAAAGATTTTGACTGAAATGGGAAATAAGTTTTACAGCTTAAGACATCTAGTAAAGGAATAAAATAATCCTTTTAATTAAGAAAGATCAATGAGTGAGAAAATTCAAATAAATAATAAAATACTTAAGAATAAATGTATACAATGTTTTTATGAACAATTTTAAAGCAAAATGAAAAATGCATTTGTTTAAAATAATTCAGAATTAGAAAATACTAGTATGACTGTTCTTAGTGACTGTCTCAAGCATTAGAATATGGAATATTTACTCAGATATCATATCCCAGAAGATACTTATCTTCAGTGTTAGCCTTGTTTGTAGTTAAAACAGCATCTGATTTTCTGTCATCTGTAACTGAGAGTTGACATGTTTGTCTGTTTCTAAATTTGGAAAAAATCTAGATTTATGAGAAGAAACATATTTGTCAAAAAAAAAGACTATGCAAAGGATAGCTCTGATGTGATAAACATGGCTGATGGAAACCCAGGTGAGACTAGAGAGCATTATGCTAGATAGATAATCATGAATTAAGATGCTTCTCTCTCTTGGATTGTCTACATTTGACAAGACACAAGAAGAGATGAGACAAGAAGAGATGAGACAAGAAGGGATGAGGCAAGAAGAGATTTGTCCTTTTCTCCTCTGAGAGGAGTCAAGAATGAAGGACTAAAGTTGAGCCTGGGAAAATGTGGGGGGTGGGATGAAGGTGTTGTTTTACTTTGTTTCTGACTATCCAGACCTATTTTAATTGGGAATAAATTAAATTCATTTTCCCCAAGTTGAGTTTGTTTTGCCCATGGTGGTAATTGGCAACTGATGTTCCTGTCCTTACCTTGACCCATGAGCTTTTCTTCTTATTTTGTCCTGCTGTCCTGTTGCAGAGAGGAGGAGTGTCTGGCCACCAGTCAAGATCAATCCACTGCAATCACAGAGAATGGTAACATCATACAAGAATATTAAGCAATAAAATATACTGGCCTAATCAGGACTGGGGAGCCACTGACACATACGCTCAAATAATTTCTTCTGAGGTTGGTCTTCAGTGTTAAAGGAATTACTTCTAAGTATAATAAATACAGCATTCTGGAGACATACAGAGAAAGGAGAAAGGTCTCCAGATAAATAGAAAAATGATACCCATAACCAGAATAGAAAAAGGAAAAGGTGCATGTCCAACGCAATTGTTGAAATTATTGTTTTCTGATATCCTGTGATTTTAATTGCATAGATTTAATAATGTATCGACAAGAGAAGCAAGAACTGTATTTACAATGTTTCATCATGGAAGAAAAATATGGGGGTTTTTTTGGCTTTGTGAAACTAAGTTGTCTAATTTTGTTGCCTTTCCTAAGAAAAACTCTAGTCCAGAAAGGATTCATTATAGCAAAAATCAGTCCAAATTTCTCTTACTTTGGAAAGCTATGAGCACGAGAAAGCAGGAGGTTATAGTGGAAACTGTTTTGCAACTGTAACTACAGTGGCCTAAATGAATGCCTGCTCTTATGTGCAAAGATGTCCCAGATGAATACTTCTACTTTAGAAAGTATCATTGTGCTCGAATCCCAGGCAGCTGAACAAAATGTCCTTAGTGTTTTCACGGCAGACAGTGCGTAGTCTCACTATGTTGTTCTGAAATGGGAGAGAGTAGGTGTACACCAGGGTGTGCACATGATTTCCTGTTTGGGGCGGTATTTGTCTGATGTTCATTTTAACATTCCACTTAGGGTAATTTTTCTTCTAAATTCTCCAAAGCACATAATTAAGGAAGAGGGTTAAATGGTTGATTTAATTAAGTTAAAAGCTCTATCTAAAGTGTGTGCCAGATACCAAAAAACATTTGGAAAAGCTTCAGTTTTATCCTTACTTTCCGGAGTGGGCATTCTTCCAGCCACTGAATCAAGAGGCAGAAAAACCTGCTTAGAAAACCTTATCGAGTCAATGCACATTCTCCTTCTCCCACATCAATGTCTCCCAGATGCCTTGAAGCACAAGCTTTAGCAGCTTCTTACCTAGCCCCCAAAACTGGCAATCTTTTGAAGATATTGGTAGGAGGAGCATTGCAATAGCATCTATAGTATTCTAGCCAGGGCTAGAGGATCCCACTACATTATGCCCTACACAAACACAAGAAGAAGGTCTTGTTCTACAAGAGCTACAATCCAAGAATGACAAGAGTGAAACGATTTATCTCAAAGGGCTTAACTGAAGCAGAAAGTTTAAAGAACAGGAAGCAGTACTCTGTTTCTATGTTGTATATTACCTTGGGAAAGCGTACGCAACTTTTCCCTCTAATGAGTGGAAGAGGTTCACAGCCTACAGCTGCTGCCATGTGGACGTGCCTTGTAGGTACAGGTACCTTGGGCTCCATCCCATCTCTGTTTTTTCTCACCATTACCCATTGCTGTATAGGATCCCAACCGAGACCATGTCGCACCTGGGACAATATCTACACACTGCCAGGTGCAGTTTTTGAATGGCACAACTGAATGGGAATGGGAACATGCAGCAGCAAGGGCAGGGGACTTCAAGACCAAGAATGGCAGTACTGACCTCACATAACCTGAGCAGACCTTCACTTCTCTCGTCCTCTGCTAGGATGACTCAGTGTGGCATTGGCATCAGCGATCCTCGGTGTTAACCAATGGCACACATGGAAGGAGAGGGAGGATTCAGAAGTAAACAAGTATTTAGGCAATGGAGCCTTTTTCAAAGTTCAAGATGCTTTGCTTATACTGTGTCTCAGTGGGAAAGGAGGACTCAGCTGAGAAGTGAGACTTGAAGGAGATTAGACAGATAAAAGTTGAAAAAGGAATAGGAAAATTATGTCAAATCCAAGCAAATAGGACAAAGCAACGAACTGTCAGACAGAAATGGAGGACCAGCAATTAACAGCTTTAGAAAAGACAAATAGGCAGTTAAAAACTATAAACAAGAAAACAAGCATTCACACAGGCAGACTGAGTTCACCTCCTGCTATTTCTTTCTCTAATTCTGGTGTGTTTATTAATGGGATTACAACTAAACCAGTGTACTGAGAAACCCAGCGAGGAGTGTCAGGTCTCAGCTCCCTCCAGATGGAGACCTGCTCCGTGTGGGTTGGATCACAAGGTTTGTTCTGGGGCAGGGAGTGTGCAAACTTGTTTCCCATGAAAATATGGAAACTCCACTCTATGTGAAAATATCGGGTATCTATCTGAATACACAAGTGTCTTCCTCCAACATATTTTTCCATGAGAGAGAGTAACCCAGCTCTACATTTTTTAACAGTATACCCTGCAGGTTCTTCTTATGGATATGCATACTTTGAGGATCAAAGATAGAGTGTGAGAGATAATATGTTTATTTCACTTACAATGGCAAAATATAATTCTTCTGGCCTTTTCAAGTTTCAAACAAGGTTTTGTGTGAGCTACATCTTACATCTGTTTTGGGCCCCAAATGGGCATTTTTTAACCTTGGAAACCTTTAGCTAAAAGACTTGTGTTTCAACACCAGCTGGAACAACAGCAAGCTCAAATACAACATACAGTTCAGTCTGGAAATTAAATGACTGATACAGGTCACGAGATGGATGGAGAGTAATGAATATGCGCCCACTCACATTAGAATTGCCTACAACAGAAAAATGACAAGGCAAAGATAATAATTTTCCTACTAGTTGATTTATGTTGCAAAAAGTTCTAGGAAAAGTTTTTTCTCCAGAATATTGTCTGAAAACCAACTTCTTTTTTGGCTGTATCCATATCCTCCTTAAAGCAATCTTTATTAGCAAAGGGAAATCTGTTATACATCTCCCAGTGTGGGGAGAAGAGAAGCTAATGGAAGAAGCAGCTGCCAGCCAGGCCCCCCCAAGAGGCTGTAGAACCATTATTTTGCAGAGCAAGTTCCACTGCTTTCAGACAAGAGGTCAGAGCTGACATGGCAGGCTTTACTGGCATGACCAAGGGGAAGGTGCATATGCTGCTTGCACTGTCCATAAAAGCAATTCCTTTGATAATTGGGGTGATGATGTTGCTTAGAAACATCAAAAGGAACTTTTCATTGGGAAATCAGTATTCAAACCAAAACATGGCTAATGGCTTGTAGTACTTCTACCTTCTAGGTAACATCGGGGGGGGGGGGGGTGTCACCTTTTCTTTTCTTTCTTTCTTTTTTTAAATTATTTTTGTCATCCCAAAACTTGTCTTGAAAGTCAGGGGGAAAAACACCATTCAAAGTGAGTGAGCGTCAGGCCTGCAGTGCCAAACTCTCCTGAATAAAAAAAAAGGAAAGGGACCGAGTCATTCTCAATGGATAATCTGGTGCAAACTTTGTGCCATGGTGGTACATTCAATTTGTAAGGGTTTTTACAAAAATTTAAACAGCGGTCTATGAACTCCTAGTTAGAAACTTGAGTAATTGTCTTATACCAGTAATTCAGCAATTGACATTTCCCTGTGTTTAAACAGTGAGACCAAAGTGGTTTAACCCAACATGGTTTATTTGGAACAAAAGGAAAACACAATAACACAGCAGCTCAGGGAAAGAAGAACTAAATGACAGCATGCAGGATTACCATTTTCTGCCCCAATTTCCCAGCCCTCTCCCCACAGCCAAGGTAGCTAACTACTATCTTCCCTTGTCATTGCACTCACACTTAGTTCATTGCTCAGGTTGGCAGGATCCCCCATGGTATGGATAATTTTACTGGGCTCTATGGGGTGATTTCAGCTGAAGTGATCTAAATTCAGTGATACACACTGGCACAGCGGCTGCACTGCAAC